>NW_022436964.1:14591380-14661472 GCF_009761245.1 Sapajus apella
GGGTGAAACCCCGTCTCTACTAAAAATACAAAAAATTAGCTGGGCATGGTGGCGCGTGCCTGTAATCCCAGCTACTCAGGAGGCTGAGGCAGGAGAATTGCCTGAACCCAGGAGGCGGAGGTTGCGGTGAGCCGAGATCGCGCCATTGCACTCCAGCCTGGGTAACAAGAGCGAAACTCCGTCTCAAAAAAAAAAAAAAAAAAAAAAAGAATAATTTTCAATAAAGAATAACACAGACATGAGTTACAGATAATAGAATTTTTCATGAATCCTGCAAGGATCTATTCTTTTCTAAAGAAAAACAAAACTAGCAAAAAGAATCCTTATGTAATTTTAGGGAAGTTTTATGTTTGCTCTGTCTGCCGTATCATTATCAAAGAATGTTAATTTTTTATTCTTTCATCCTTTTATGTGGCCAAACTTACTATTTTAAATAGTGTAGATGGCAATCATCTTAGTAAATCCATGGCCACACTTCACTAGATGATTTACTGAGTACAGCTTCACCTATTCTTGATGACCTGCAATCAATAAAAGCTATCAAATATTTTATGATGTCAATAATGTTTTCATTTTCAAAATCCTCAGAATGCCCTTCCTTTGTAGCAAGTGATTTTCTTGCCTATCCTCTAAGATTTGTTCCTTTAATCAACATATTTACAGCAGTTTTCTACCTCTTTGGCAGGTTTTAATCGAATGCCTGTTATAATCTAATAACAAGTGCCAGAAGAAACCAGTTAACCAAACTAATTTTCTACATGATTCTAAGTCAGTAAGTTGCCATTTTATACCTCTTTCTAGAAAAAAAGCACAGGTTTTATGACAGTTATTACCCTCATTGATTAGGGGACCTTTAAAAAGCCCATGCATGGATTCAGCAGTATGCCAGATCCCACAAGTCTGATTATGTAAAACCAGGGTATTATTGGGACTAAAAAGTCTTAAAAATCTATAATGATTACAATAATAAATACTACCAACATGAACAGTTTCTTACCGTGAGCATTATGGGTTCACAGACTCTTTGTTTAAATTTGTCTCTGTTATTTCTTAGCCATAAAACGGCATCATATGTGTCACGAAATCTCTGTCTTAACTTATCTTCCTTCTGATTCATAAGATTGTCAAAACGTACAATATGATCATCCACACCTAAAATTGGAAAACAAAACAAAGTCTTATGTCTCTGAAAATTTTAAATAGTGAAATAAACTAATAATAATACAAAAGAATACCCTAGATCTAAAGGTTACAAACACTACTCAGGAAGTACTCCACATAGTGAAAAAGACTCACGTCTTTTTCATTCTTTTCCACATAGTGAAAAAGACTCACCTGAATAAATCATTCTAAAATGTCCAAACACCTGGGAAAAATATGATCCTGAAACTTTAACCTACCAAAAAAAAACCCCCATAAGAAAAACAAAACACTAGATTTCTTATCAGAAGACAAATGGCAATAGGCCCTCAAAATTCTGGGAGAAAAATTAGTATTTTCATCCTAGAATTGTATATACAACAAAACTAAAAAAAGTGGGGGATGATGAAATAAGGATATTTTCAAGGGTGCAAAGACTCTGAAATTAATTACCAAATATCTCTTCTTGAGGTTACCTGAAAATGTACTCCAACAAAATAAGGGCATGATGTAAGAAAATGAGACATGGAATTCGGGAATAGGTTTATAACACGGAAAAGGCATGAGAGAAATTACAAATGATAACCATGTAGGCCTCAAGAAGAACCAATTTAGATGGAAGGAGAAGGACAGAAGGCTATGGAATTCAAGAGAATGCCTGATAAGACAGCTTTTTTTTTCCTCTTCAATTTAAGGAAATGCTAAAGCAAATTAAAAAAAAAAAGCCTTTTAAAAGCTATCAATGAAGAGAAATTTAATTATAATGCACTTCTTGGTTCAGCTATAAGCAAGTTTAATAAACAATACTTAGTATTTCTAAACTTCTTGAATTAACCCATAAATAGAGCACATAAAACACAAATACAAATATCTTCAGCCTTGCAAATATAAAAACCAGAGTATAAATGAGAGAATTTAGAATGTGAGAAGGGAGGAAAGTAACAGGATGGGAGGAATACAAGTATTTAGAGCTTACTAAGTGTAGAGTCAAGCAATATTGATAATTGTTAAATGACCAAAAAAAGATATGTATATTATTTATAATAATAAAAATCAATATTAATAATTTTATTTGAAGAATTATAATAGGGAGGTCTAAGGTAAAATCTACATCTAGAGTAAATACGAAAAGATAATGTCTAAAGTTGATTAATCAAGCAATAGTGAAATAAGAATATGATAAATATATATGAACGACTACTAGAAAAATATCTGCTGGCCGGGCGTGGCGGCTTACACCTGTAATCCCAGCACATTGGGAGGCCGAGGAGGGTGGATCACCTGAGGTCAGGAGTTCGAGACCAGCCTGTCCAATATGGTGAAACCCCGTCTCTACTAAAAATAAAAAATTAGCTGAGTGTGGTAGCGCATGCCTATAATCTCAGCTACTCAGGAGGCTGAGGCAGGAGAATTGCTTGAACCCAGCTGAGGCGGAGGTTGTCGTGAGCCAAGATCGTACCATTGCACTCCAGCCTGGGCAACAGAGGGAGACTTCATCTCAGGAAAAAAAAAAAAGAAAAATATCTGCTAAAAGAGTTAAAAGTGCTTATTCTTGATTGGCTCTGGAGGTTAAAAAAAAAAAAAAAAAAGGGGGGGGTTGTGCCACCCTTCTATTTTTTTTTTTTTTTTTTTTTTGGCCATACACATCTAGTACTTTGATAAACACATAATTTTATTTTTCTGATTCTAGTCATATACAGTGAGCAGACAGAATATAAAATCCCTA
Source organism: Sapajus apella (assembly GCF_009761245.1). Taxonomy (NCBI): domain Eukaryota; kingdom Metazoa; phylum Chordata; class Mammalia; order Primates; family Cebidae; genus Sapajus; species Sapajus apella. Next base: position 14,594,247 of record NW_022436964.1, read on the forward strand.
TCCAAAAAATACTAAAGATCAATTCACATGGTCTACAAAAAGAAAACCAAAGCTGAAATTGGACAGGTTTCAAGGAACTAAGCTAACAGAAGGTTATGAAGGTTAGAATAAAGAGCTTAAATTTGATACAAGTAATAGTGAGTGACTTTGTAAAGAAAATAAAGCTAAGCATTTATAGAGAATTAAATCAACTGCTATAATCTGACAGAAGACAGTGGTCAGTTATCATGGCAAATTACAGTACACAACAGATATGGGTAATTAGGGTATGAAGTTGGAAGAACTGAGTTGAGCTTCCTCAACAAGGCAACTTGAACATTTTATAGAAACAATTACCATGGGAAGAAAGCAGCCCATCAACAGAAATATATCACCATTTTATAAACATTTCATTCTAACTTTATGAAAACTTACTCTTTTTCTCCTTCTCTAGAGTTTCCCTCTCTCTTCGCTTATCAATTATCTCGCCTTCACATAATGCCTTTTCATCCTGAATCCGTCTCAGATCATTTGTAATGGCATCAATCTGGGGCTGAAGATTCTCGCAGTTTTCTGTGGTCTTCAGTTCGTTTTGTAAATCCTCTATCATTTTGCGGGTATTACTTATTCTCCTCTGTCGGTCATGCTCTTCATTTTGCTTTACTGTTAAAGCCTGCTGAAGTTCTTCAATCTAATAAAACAAAAGCAGGTTAGTAATTGAGATTGTTTTTCTGCTAATAAGACTTTCACAGTAATACAGTTTTTAAAATACAAACAATCTAACTAACATAGGTGTTTTCCTCACTAAAAGGTGCCCTGTGAAAATCAGACTAGCACATTACCAGTTCTACCAGACTATCTGTATCTTTGTTTTACACATTCACTAATGTATCTCAAATACTTTAAGTGGTGGTCAGTATATAATTAGCACTCATTGACTATTTCCTAAATAAACAAAATACTTAAAAAACCAAACAGATTTCTAAGTATTTACAGGAAGACCAAAATTAAAACAGTCATGTGGCATATGTGATACAGTTTCCATAAATAATAAAGATTACAAGGCCGGGCGCGGTGGCTCAAGCCTGTAATCCCAGCACTGTGGGAGGCCGAGGCGGGTGGATCACGAGGTCAAGAGATCAAGACCATCCTGGTCAACATGGTGAAACCCCGTCTCTACTAAAAAACTACAAAAAATTAGCTGGGCATGGTGGCGCGTGCCTGTAATCCCAGCTACTCAGGAGGCTGAGGCAGGAGAATTGCCTGAACCCGGGAGGCGGAGGTTGCGGTGAGCCGAGATCGCGCCATTGCACTCCAGCCTGGGTAACAAGAGCGAAACTCCGTCCCAAAAAAAAAAAGATTACAAGTCACCCTGTTACAGGTTGAATATCCCCAATCCAAAAATCACAAATCCAGAATTCTCCAAAATCTGAAATTTTTTTAGTGCTGACATGACACAAGTTACCCAGAACGCATATTTTTTCATTGTATTAGTTGTATGTCACTTTGTACTGTTAAGTACTTGTGTAAGTATTTAAAAATGATTGTTTATGAGTAGCATATAAATTCAGAGTCAGGAATGATGGTGATGTCATCAACAACAGATCATCCACATGGGTGGCTGAGATACTGACACCTTTATTTCCTGACAGTTCAACAAATACAAACTTCGGTTCATACACAAAATTATTAAAAACATCATTTAAAATTACCTTCAGACTATGTGTATAAGGTGTATATGAAACATAAATGAATTTCGTGTTTAGACTTGGGTCGTATTCTCAAGATATCTCATTATGTATATGCAAACATTCCAAACTCTGAAAATATCTGAAATCCAAACACTTCTGGTCCCAAGTATTTTGAATAAGAGATACTCAACATGTAATTTGAAACAGAAATAAACTATTTTCTTCCAATGGAAATATTTTCTACCAATACTTCAGATTAATACTGTGAGATTTTAATTATCAATCTATATGCTTACATTTCTTCACATATTCAAGGTAAATTGTTTTTAAAACCAGCTATGTAAGTTGTCACTTGATGTCAATGAAATTTTTATCAAAACCATGGTCTACCTAAGACAGAATTAATATTTTCTTTAAGACACACACATATAAACAATATACATTTATACATCCAATTTATTTTTTACAATTAGAGTTTTGTATTAAAATAGATAAATTTAACACATCACATAATATGTATATTAGCTGGCTTTATTTCCAAGTCAGATTTACTCCCTCTCTTTCCTCATTATAAAAGTTATAATGTATTCATTATGGAAAATACAGAGACTTATAACTAATAAAAATAACTTATAATCTTATGTCCTTAAACTTTTACTTTTTTTTTGAGACAGAGTCTCGCTCTATAGCCCAGGTTGGAGTGCAGTGGTGCGATTTTGGTTCACTGCAACCTGGGTTCAAATGATTCTTGTGCCTCAGCCTCCCAAGTAGCTGGGACCACAGGCGTATACCACCACGCCCGGCTAAGTTTTGTATTTTTAGTAGAGCTGGGTTTTCACCATGTTGGCCAGGCTGGTCTCAAACTCCTGGCCTCAAGTGACCTGCCTGCCTCAGTAAACTATTACATTTTAATGCCTACCTATATCTCCTGTAGAATATATATTCTTTTTACTAAATGGCATCACTAAAAATACATTGATAGCAGTTTCTCATTTTCCCTCATGTTCTGACAAAATGGGATTTTAACATCTTGTGCATCATGTCCTGTGATATGGATATCCACATTTTATCCTATCTTCTGTTGAAATGTGGGTACCGATTTTTTCTTTCTAAAAATTCAGCTTTGGCAGTAACAAAATACCCATATCCCCAAATCTTCTCTACTATAACCAAACATATAGAAGCAAGAGAAAATATATCTGAAAAAATTAAGATATGTGTCTGTCACCGAACATTAACAACGTTCAACAGGCCTAACAGAAAGTAGATAATAGGAAGGCCAAGGGATTCAGGAAAATAAATGGGCCATATCACAGATGACAATATAGAATTAAGAATCGCTAAACACACGAGGATGTCCAAGTTCATGAAAAAGGGACAAGAAATTTAACAAACAGAACCTTTGCAATCCCAGCAAAACAGAGACCACCAAACTACTGAAAATCACTGGCCTACCATATAAAGTTGTATCAAGAGAAGGTCTTTGTCTGATACTGACCTGAAAAACTGAAAAGCAGCCCTATGATCCCTTACCTTTCAGTTAAGTTTTCTGAACACTAACTCATTTCTCACCTTCATCCAAGAAATTACCATGACTAATCCCATTAGTCCTACCACGACTAATACCCATGTTTAGCTCGGGTAAAGTAGGTCTAAACTTCTTAGATCACTCACCTTCACTAGGATACTGTCCCCATACTGCTCTATATCTGCAATTTCTCTGAATGTTCCCGCTTCTTGTTCTAGTGGAAACTTGGCTATTTCTAGAAGACACTTGTTCTCCCTAGATCCCTCTCAAGCAGTGACCTTTTCCTGCCATAAACCATTATTTCAGGACACAGAGGTGAGGAGGGTGTCTTCATTAATCCCCACTGTACTCCTTTTTCCTTTAATTGAGGCCCACTTTGGTTCCTCTAAAGACCATGGGATCAGACTTTGTCACCCGTTACCCTTGTTGCTATGTTAACCAGCTCCCTGAAAATCCTCCCCAAGCACATCCATTCAGGGATGACTTTGGCACTTGATTCATTGTCTTCCATTCTCCATCATTATGCCTGTCATCGTGTGACTTCAACATATCTATGGAAAATCAATCTAACTCTTTGGCCTCTGTGTTCCCTTACTTCTTCAACTTCAATCATCTTTTCCTTAACCTCTCCTCAGCCATCTGCCTACTGGACAGAAAAAGGGGGCTGAGGAGGGTTATGTTATAGATCATAAAGCTCCCCAAATCATACCACTTCTGAAAAACATTATTTCTATAATCCTATTCTTTGATCACCATTTCCTTTTCTTCCACTATCCTTTGACTCCACCAGGCTGTGCAATCCACTAAACCCACTACCTTTTCACAATCCCTTCATTTCTTTCCTGGGATTCAACAATGCAACACTATAACCACTCCCTTGCGAAGATCCCTTGACCTTCCTTCTTATGTCACACAGGCCAGGAAAAACCCCAGTTCTAATTAAACTTATCTACATACCTTGTAACTATCCATATCTAAGCAACTGAACTAATGAAAGAAACCCTCAAAAACTGGTCTCACTTTAAATCTATGGCCACAAAACTTAAACAGGCACTCAAAATTACAACATAAACCTGTAACACTTTTTCAATAAACTTGTGCTCTCTGAGACAAGTTAATACCTTTTGTTCCTTCTTCAATCCTTTATTGCTGCCTTCCCTCTGCTTACTCAGCTAATGACCTTGCCTCATATTCCATTAACAGAAGTTATAATTAGAGTACTCCCTCCTTCTCTTGCTTTTAAATTTATCACTTTACCAACATCCTTACTCATTCTGCTTTACCTTGTGCAATGTAAGGGGAGTCCCAGTAGCTACCTAAATCTCACTCCTCCGAGGCTACTCCAGAGCAGTGTTTCTCAAATTACACCATAAGGTGTAATTTCTCATGAAGGACCATTAAAAACAAAAATTCCAAGCCATCACAAGTTCAACTTTTATTAATTACAATTAAACTACCCAAATTCTGGAAAACAGGTTGGCAATTCCTTATAAAGGTGAAGCACACCTATGATATTCTACTCCTAGGAAATTATCCAAGAGAAATAAAAGCATACGTCCATATAAAAAGTGGTAGAAGAATAGGCAGCTCTACGGGTAGTAGCCCAAAAACTAGAAACAGTCGAAATGTCTAATACCAAATTAGTGAATAAACAAATTGTGTGATCTCAAGAAAAATAAAAAGAAAAATACAATAAACTGAATGAAGATAAAAATATATCAAAATTTTTGGGGCACAGCTAATGCAGTGATGACAGTAAAATGTATAACGCTAACTGCATACATAAGAAGAAAAGTATGTAATGAATAATCTATGCTTCCACTTCAAGAATCTATGAAAAAATGAGCAAATCTACATCAAGCAGAAGAAAGAGAATAATAAAGATAAGAATGCACATCAAAAAAACTGGAAACAGAGAGAAAAATCAATAAAACAAACTGCTGCCTCTGAAAAAAAAATCAATAAAATTAGCAAACCTTTGGCAAGATTAACTTAACAAAAGGAGGGAGGGATAAAAATTGCCAGTATCAGGAATGAAATAGGGGTATCACTACAGATTCTATACATATCAAAGGATAAGAGAATTTATACATACATGAATTTGACAACTTAGACAAGAGGACCAATTCCTCAAGAAACACAACTATCACAATTCACCTAATATGAAACAGATATTTGACTAGTCCTATAGCTATTAATGAAGTTGAAAACATAATTTTAAAACTCCTCCAAAAAGAAATCTCTAAGCCCAGAGAATTTCACTTGAGAATTATACAAAATGTTCAAAGTATATAAACACAAAATCTGTACAATCTCCTTCAGAAAGCAGAAGAGGAGGGATCACTTCCCAATTCATTTTATGAAGCTAGTTATCCTAATACCAAAAGCAGGCAGAGAATACAAAAAGAAGACTATAAAACAATATCACTCATGAACACAGACACAAAAATCCTTTAACACAGAATTCAGCAATATGTAAAAAGAATTATACACTTAGACACCACAACCAAGTGGGGTTTATTTTAGCGATGCAAAACTGATTTGCTAGTCAAAAATCAGTCAATATAATCCATCACTTATTAACGGCCATCAATAGAGAAAAGCATTTGACAAAACTGAATATGTACTTGTCATAAAAATTCTCAGAAACATAGAAATATGCATAAAAATTTTCTGAACCTGACAGAGCATATATATATATATTTAAAACCTGCTGCTATTACTACATACTGAATAATGAAAAACTGAATGCTTTCCTCCTAAGATCAGGAATAATGTGAGGATTTCAGTGTTTGCCACTCTTATTCAACAGAGTGCTGAAGTTCTAGCCAATGCAATAAGGCAAGAAAACTAAATGCATACAAATCAGAAAGGAAGAAATAAAGCTGTCCCTATTTGTAGCTGACATGACTGCCTATGTACATAGTCCCAAAATATTTACCAAAGAAGAAAAAAAACAAAACTAAGTCAGAGGTATAAATCTAACAAAACACACAAAGGACTTGTTGCTAAAACTACATAATGCTGATGAAAGAAATAAAAAATCTAAATAAAGAGAGACAGACCATGTTCATAGATCAGAAGACTCAACATAGTAAAGATTTCAATTTTTCCCAAATGTTTAATGAAATCTCTATTAAAATCCCAGCAACATTTTTCTGTAGACATAGAGAAGATTTTGATGTCATCAGAATGGTGAAGGAACTCCAGACATCTCCTCAATAAAAGCAATGAGGACACTGACAAAAATTGTCAAAATTAACTCTTTCAGAACTCTGGAATTTACCCAAATGCTTGTAAAAATGTGGGAAGATCTTATTAAAAAAACAAAATGGCTGAATCTCAGTAAAAATAGCAAGCTCTGTAGAATTCTGAACTTGCTTCATTCCTAAACCCCTTGTTCCATTCATGTGGTATTCTTGAAAAGCAATAGCCAACAATCACAGTGAAAACCTGCAGTCTAGCAGCCACTGGAGAGATATGAACAGGTTTGGAGCTCTTTTCTAATGGCAAAAAAATGCAATACTTTTGCACCAACCTGGCAAAAAAAAATGCAAGTACTTTTGCAACAACCTAATAAATCCTCATTCTCAGAGAAATGTCACTATCTGATCTAACTGGCAGTTTCCTGGGAAAACTTACTTGTATAAGGCTTGTCTGTATTTGACCTGACTCATAGCTCACCACTGCAAAACAGCCTTTTCCTTGGATGCATTTGTCAAAAACAATCAGAAACAACTGTTTAATATCACAGCTGCCTAAAGCAGATTAAAAGTTACAGCAAACAATAAGCTAACCAAAAATCTTAAAAGAAAAAACTGGGGAATGATCTTCTCCCCAAACCATATGAGGTTTTAGAAGCTCCAGTGATTCTAGAAAGTCATATGCATTAGGACTGTGTGCATGCCCATGGCTGTGTACATGCTCCAGAAAGACCTAAAAAGACCCTATGTTTTCACCTCTGTTTCACTTTGATATGTGCAAATAGGAAGTGAAGACTGAGACAGAGTTAACCAAAGTTTTCAACAATCTTAGGAGCATTTATTCAAGAAAAATGATTGAATCTCAGTACAGTGTGAATACTGCCTGGCTGAATGTTGAAGGCATGACCCAATATACATACAGAGATCCTCAACAAAGACTGGGAAACATATGGGTTTCAGGCATTTAAGGAAATATGTATTCAGTCACCAGCTAACCACTAAACTAACCTAGCAGTCACTTCGGTAGCCACATATGACCAAGGATACAGACCTTACAGAACTAGGAAAGTCACTAAGCAAAAAAACACCAACAACGTACTCAATGAAACAGCAACATCAAGCCCTGGAGAACGAAACGGGATTGACTTCCAGAGTTGCTAGAGTATGTAACTTAAACTGTTCAGTTTCAACAAAAACACATTGAAAGACGTGAGAAAGTATGGCCCATACTCAGGAAAACAGCAGTCAATAGAAATGGACTTATAAGACTTATAACCCTTTTCCCATTTGTCCTGAGAGTATCTGCTGGTGGTGCTTGCGGCTGCAGCATTTACCTCAAGGTAACTTTGACACAAAATATCTTGCTTTTATTATTTTCACATCGTTCTAGTATACTGACTTTGGAAACAAAAGACATCAATCATTCTATTTATAGCATTTGGTTTTTAGTAATATAGCATTCCTATGCATGATGTTAACATCATTCTAGAACAGTTGTTGGCCAAATGTTCATTTGATGAATCCAATTATTCCAAAATAGATGATTCTAATGATTCAGAAGATTATGATGTCAGTTCTTTTGAAAAATAACTCCAAGAACAGTTTTTACATTTTATTTTCACATTGAAAACTGGTCAGATTTGCTTAAGCCTCAAAGAGTGTGTTTATGTAAAATTAAATGAGTGCTGGCAGTGAGCTGCACGTACTTTTTTTCTAAAGAGGAAAAGCATTAAAACAGCTATTTTAAATATGTTCAATACATTAAAAGAAACCATGTCAAAAAAACTAAAGGAAGAGAACAGTGTCTCACTGAATACAAAATATCAATAGAAGCATAGAAATTACAAAAAAAAGAGCCAACTAGAAAAATCTAGAGTTTTTTCTAGAGTTGAAAAATGCAGAACTAAAATAAAAGATCAGAGACTCTTAACAGCAAATCCAAATAGGCAGAAGAAAGAGTAAGTGTACTTGAAGATAGGTTGATTGAGATTGTCCAGCATGAGGAACAAAAAGAAAAAAACAATCAAGAAAAATAAGCAGATGGCCAGGTGTGGTGGCTCATGCCTGTAATCCCAGCATTTTGGGAGGCTGAGGTGGGTGGATCACCTGAGGTCAGGAGTTCCAGATCAGCCTCGCCAACATGGTGAAACCCCATCTCTACTACAAACAGAAAAAATAGGTGGGTGTGGTGGTGGGCGCCTGTAATCCCAGATATTCAGGAGGCTGAGGCAGGAAAACTGCTTGAACCCAGGAGGCGGAAATTGCAGTAAACCTGGCCAACATGGTGAAACGCCATCTCTACTAAAAATAAAAAAAAATTAGCCAGGTGTGGTGGTGGGTGCCTGTAATCCCAGCTACTTAGGAGCCTGAGGCAGGAGAATCACTTGAACCCAAGAGGCAGAGGTTGCAGTGAGCCAAGATCACACCATTGCACTCCAGCCTGGGCAACAAGAGCAAAACTCCATCTCAAAAAAAAAAAAAAAAAAAATATATATATATATATATATATATATATATATATATATATCAACAGTCTCTGAGATTTGTGGGATACCAACAAGCATATCAAAATATGTAAGTCTCAAGAAAGAAACAGGCAGAAAGAATACATGAAGAAATACTGACAAAAGACTTCCTAATTTTGATGAAAAACATTAATCTGCACATTTAAGAAGCTCGATGAATTCCAAACGATAAACTCAAGGAGATTTTCGTCTAGAAATATGATTAGCTACTGAAAACCAAAGGCAAAGAGAAAACTTTAAAAGCAAGAAAAAGTGATTCATCATGTACCAGGATCCTCAATAAGATTAACAACTGACTCCTCATCAGAAATATGGAGGCCAGAGGGCAGATGAACGACATATTCAAAGTGCTGGAAAAATAAAAAAAAACCCACAAAGAATTCTATATCCAGCAAAACTATCCTTCAAAACCAAACAAAAACTTAAGGTATTCTTAGATTTAAAAAAAAAAAAAAATTTATCACTAGAAGACCTCCCCTAAAAGAAATACTAAAAGGCATCTTTAAGGTTGAAATGAAGGAACCCTAGACAATACTCTGAAACTACACAATGAAATCAAGAGCCAGTAAAGGTAATTATATAGGTAAATGTAAAATATAACAAATGTATTTTGTTGTTTATAACTTTTTTCTTCCTATCCAATATAAAAAACTGTTGTGATATAAATATATACATTTAGTCTTTGTCCTAGGTTCCTGGCACAGAGTTCAAAACCGTTGGAGTTTTCTGAGTGACAAGAATGTCTTTTATTATTTATAACGATCCCCTTTTTACAATATCTGGTTTTATGTTAATGAAGGCAAAAAATCATGATCCAACTATCTAGTTTATAAGAGACAGCTTTTAGATTCCAAGACACAAATAAGCTCAAAGTAAAAGGATGTAACTTTATATAGTAAAAAGAGAACTCTATTTCTCCTTCCCTAGCAAGCCAGAGGAAGTATAATGCAACAGCAACACAATCAAACAAATGAACTAAACATATTACTAAATCTAAACACAGGCTGATGATCCTTTATCCAAAATGCTTGGGACCAAGTGTTTTGGATTTCAAATTTTTAAGACCTTTGAATATCTGCATTATACTTACAGGTTCAGCTTCCCTAATCTAGAAATCCAAAATGCTCTAAAGTGCATTTCCTTTGAGCATCATGTCAACACACAAAACAGTTTTGGGTTTTGGAACATTTTAGATTTCGTATTAGAGATACTCAACATGTAAATAATGACAGTTAAAAAAAAACCCAAACAGCCCTTTAGCTGCCATCTTGCGTCCCCGCGTGTGTGTGCCTAATCTCAGCTGGTCCACCCAAGACCTCTTGAGCACCAACCCTAGTACCCGGCGCGACCCCTTATCCGCTCCGACAAGGTAAAAGAAACAATCATGAACCAGGAAAAACTCGCCAAACCGCAGGCACAAGTGCGCATTGGTGGGAAAGGAACTGCTCGCAGAAAGAAGAAGGTGGTTCACAGAACAGCCACAGCAGATGATAAAAAAACTTCAGTTCTCCTTAAAGAAGTTAGGGGTAAACAATATCTCTGGTATTGAAGAGGTGAATATGTTTACAAACCAAGGAACAGTGATCCACTTTAACAACCCTAAAGTTCAGGCATCTCTGGCAGCGAACACTTTCACCATTACAGGCCATGCTGAGACAAAGCAGCTGACAGAAATGCTACCCAGCATCTTAAACCAGCTTGGGGCAGACAGTCTGACTAGTTTAAGAAGACTGGCTGAAGCCCTGCCCAAACAATCTGTGGATGGAAAAGCACCACTTGCTACTGGAGAGGAGGAGGAGGATGATGAAGTTCCAGATCTTGTGGAGAATTTTGATGAGGCTTCCAAGAATGAGGCAAACTGAATTGAGTCAACTTCTGAAGATAAAACTTGAAGAAGTTACTGGGAGCTGCTATTTTATATTATGACTGCTTTTTAAGAAATTTTTGTTTATGGATCTGATAAAATCTAGATCTCTAATATTTTTTAAGCCCAAGCCCCTTGGACACTGCAGCTCTTTTCAGTTTTTTGCTTATAAACAATTCATTCTTTGCAGCTAATTAAGCCGAAGAAGCCTGGGAATCAAGTTTGAAACCAAGGTTAATAAAGTTCTTTGCCTAGTAAAAAACAAACAAACAAAAAAAAACAAAACAAAAAAAAACCAACAAAAAAACCCCCAAACATTTTAAGTAACCACAAGTCAAATTTCTGATGATACTGACATGGGAGAAAAGGAAGAGAAAATAGAAGCTGGCTAGTATTTTTTTTTTTTCTTAAGTGGGAGAATAAAGATACTGATAAACTCTTTTATGAGAAATGCGCCACTTAAGATTTTAAGATAATCACTAGAATAGGACTAAATATAACTTTCAACCTATAGAATAAAAAACGGAATGAGAAAACCTTGGTTAACAGCAACAGAAAACAGAAAGAGGAGGAGGAATCAAGTAAAAAGTATAATAGTAGAAAACATAACAGTAAATGTGAACTGCTTAAACTTCATCTGTTTAAATTCCTTTATTTCACATTGAATTGAAAAAAATTTTAAAGAGAAACATGGTACAGAAATAAAAACAAAATAAGAAAGCTTTAAAATCTAGGAAGAAAAAACTGATATAATTACAAGGAAAAATAGACAAATCTATACTCATAAAAGGACATATTGACATCTTAAAAATAACTAAATCAGGCGTGGTGCTGTGGCTCACACTTCTAATTCTAGCACTTTGGGAGGCCAAGGCAGGTGAATTACTTGAGGTCAGGTGTAAGAGACCAGCCTGGCCAACATGGTAACCCAGTCTCTACTAAAAATACAAAAACCAGCCAGACGTGGTGATGCATACCTGTGGTCCCAGCTACTTGGGAGGCTGAGGCAGGGGAATTGCTTCAACCCGGGAGGCAGAAGTGGCAGTGAGCTGAGACTGCGCCACTGCACTCCAGCCTGGGAGACAGAGTAAGACTCCATCTTAAAACAATAACAACAACAAAAACTAAATCAAGTAGGTTAACAAAAAAGTAGAACATTTTAGTAATATAATTATGTATAATTATAGGAAGCATGTGCTAACGTACGTACGTATGTATGTGTATATATATTTTCATACCTGAAGACAGAAAGTATGTTCTTTTCAAATACATAAAGAATAGGTACAAAAATCAAATACACAATAAAAACAAAAAAAGGTCTCAAAAAATTCTTTATAAAAGTCATAAGGCCACATTTATTGATCACAAAGCAGTGTAAGTAGAATCTGACATTTTTTCAAAAGCCTAAAAAATTCCATATCCACAGAAATAAAAACAATAAGAACTGCTAGGTAACCTCAAATGAATGAAAACATTTAAATGAGAATTATATCTTAAACTGAAAAAAAGAGCCTACTTATCAACACATATGAGATATAGCCAAAAGATACCCAGAAAAAAATGTATATCTTTTGATGCGTTTATTAAAAATTAGAAAAGGTTAAAAACAAAAGAAACACGCTTTTTACAATTCAAGAATGTTAAAAAAAAAATCCTCAAAGCAGAAAAAAATGAATTAAGAAAGTTAAAGAAGAAATTAAATAGCCAACAAAAAATAAAGTTGATTTAAAAAAGATTGGTTGAAAAGACTTACAAAAGTGACAAGCCCTGGCAAATATGATAACGGGAAAAAATGGATACACAAATATCAGTGATAGGAAGAGAAGAAATATAAATGACGGAAACTGATCCAACAAGTATTAAATTACTTACCAGGCCTGCATAAGCCTGAAAACAAAACCAGTTAAGAATAGAATAAAAAATTAAATTACAGGTCAATCTCACACAGTTAAAAAATCCTAAATACAAAATTTTCTAGTTGAATACAGCAATATATTAAAACATTAAGTAAATAAAATTTATGATAAGAATGCAAGGGAAGTTCAACATGAGGCAATCTACCAACCTTGTATTCATGTCTGGGGATATAGGATGAGTCTTTATGTCTTTTTCTGCCTAACCTTAATAAAATAATAGAAATGGAGTAAAATAGGTCCCATCCCATGAGGACAAAAGACAGAGAAAAGAGATCAGTAAATGGAAAGTTTAATAAATACTTTGCCAGATGAAAAAACAAATAACTAGTTTAGCAGTTTATTATAGGAACCATAGTGTAAAGAATGAATGAAAAAGAAAGGGATGTGAAAAACTGATTATTCCCTCTAAAAAATAAAAACAAATAAAAAACACAGAGATTCTTAGGACTAGGAAATGCCAAGTACAAACGACATCACATAGAATGCAATTATTCCTACCCTCCTTCTTATCCCAATCCCCTCTTACCCCAACATACACAACCCTAAGCACATAACACTGACAATCAATCTTCTGTGAATATTTGTGGTTCTTTGGAGAAATTAAATGAGATGCCCGGGACATAAAATAAAGGGATAGAAAAAGGGGTGAGGCTAAAAACTAGGAGATTAACATAATGCTTCAACCACAAGAAATGCGTGAAGTTACATGTCTACCTCCAAGGCAGGTAATTTCAAAATTTAGTCTCAGAAGGGTCCTGGAGAATAGAAACACACATATATTTGGGCACAGCAAAAAAAGCCCACTTTCTTACCTAATCATCCTAACATAATTTTGCCATTAGACCCCACTTATGCACAAAAAATCTGTAATCAGCCTTTTAACGCCTTACTCTTAACCATAAAGAAACAACCAAAGATGCCTAGATAAACAAGGAAAAACTCCAGGAAGAAAGCAAGAAACGAAAATGAGAAAAGAAAAAAATCTACTAAGAAAAAAAAGATATTACAAAGGAAAAAAAAAACTTCAAAAACTTTTAGTTTATATTCTCAGATTAAGAAGCTGCATACATCAAAAACAGGATATTACAAATTAAAAGATTTTTCCTTAGCGATAAATTACCTGCAGTAAGCTAAGTTTCACAATGTTAACTATTTTCACTTCTAGAAATTGGAGCTATAAATCAAGATTACATCAAAACAGATTAAAACTCAACAATAAAAATATAATAAAGATGAAATGTTCCAGTCAGGGGCAGTGGCTCATGTCTGTAATTCCAGCACTTTGGGAAGCCCAGGCAGGTGGATAGCTTGAGCTCAGGAATTCAAGGCAAGGCCGGGCAACACAGCAAAAACCCATCTCTACAAAAATTCAAAAAAGCTGGGTGTGGTGGCATGCACTGTGGTCCCAGCTGCTCAGAAGGCTGAGATAGGAGGAGCCTGCAAGGTGGAGGCTGCAGTGAGCCAAGATTACGCCACTGTACTCCAACCTGGGTTAAGAGTAAGACCCTGTGTCAGAAAAAAAAAAAGAAAAGCTCCATAGTTTAAGTATACTTTGTCTCATTAATTTCCATCATGCATAAAGGTATATATATTCTATATAAATGTCATCCCTCATTTTTCAAAATAAAAGATTTCTGTGTTTAAAAAAATAAGAATATATCCCTTAGAGTTTAATTTTTACTAATAAGGTAACTAAATCCATCATTATCCTATTAAAAAACTATAGTCACTCAGCTACGAAGTTAAGGCATAGCTATTAGTCTACTAGCAGTTTTTGGATATTTTTCCCAATTGTCCTCTGACCAACTACTATACTTCCAAATCTTACTCTCCCTCAAATTAAGAAATAGAGAATGCAGAGATCTTGGCCATTCTCCAACAAGAATCTGTCCCATAATACAGATTTAAAAACAAAAATTAGAGCAAATTTTGATGCAATAAAAATTTTAGTATGAAATCTTACATGTTTATCTTTCCTTTCTATAACATCTTGCTTCTGTTTGCATTTTTGAGATGCCTCCTTAATATCTGTTGCCTGTAAAATTAAATCAGAAGGAGAGGGGATAGTTAGTTAAAAACTCAGGCAAGCAAGTTATATATATGGCCCTGCCCATTCAAATACTGAGTTAACCCACAACAATTTGTTTCAAACAAAATCCATAATTATCAACAAAATACCAAGTTATTTGCAAATTGATGAAGTTATTCCTACTGTTATTAATAAACAGTTGCAGTAATATGAATGCATGTTTTTCTCTTTACATTTATTTTCCTGTCTTATTTTATCTGATCCTAAAAACAACCCTACAGGATAATCAGGACAAATATTACTAACTGATAGGGCTCAAAAGAGGCCAACTAACCTGTATATATAGCTAAAAAATGGTAAATAATATCCAAAATCAGGTCTTATTTCAAATATAGAGTTCTCTCTAACATACCAACTATGTTACCTCCTTGATGTTTTTCAGTAACACATAAAACACATACATGACATATTATGGACACTTATTACACATCATTAACACCTACAATATAATATATAATTCAAACAGCAGAGAACAGGGCTGTACAGAAAAGAATTAACATTACGGGCTAAGACTACTATTCCTAGAAAGGCTTGTTTGCAAGGTTGGTCCTTGGTTGTAATCTGGCAACTTGGATTTCGGGAGTATTTCTACCATTTCCTAACTGGTAAGAGTGGCTCACTGTGCATGTCTGTACAAACAATTTGGCTGATGTGGAACATCTGCTTTCCTTCTTGGATTCTGGAAGTTGAGTATGTGCTGTTAGATTGCCTAGTTGCCCAAAGCCTATAAAACTACTCTCGGGTTCTGAGTCTGTAATGCACTTCCCTGCAAAGAGGACTTTAAAAGTGTTGTCACAATTTGATGACAGTGGAATTATGCACATTCTGTGTGACTTCTCTGGGTGATGACCCTTGGAAGCTTGTGCCTGGTTTCTTCTGGACTTTGTCCCCAGGGCATTTTCCCTTTACTGACTGTTTCCTATCCTTTCACTGTAATAAATCTTAGCTGTGAGTCCTCCTAGCAAATCACCAAACCCATGGTAGATCTCTGATGCCAAGAGACAACAGTTTCTTCCCAGAGGGGAAAACTAATTCTCTGATGCTAGTAATACTGATGTATGTATGCTTAAATCATACATGCTAATCATGTCAGATAAAGATTACTATTACTGTCCTCACCTGACTGAGGAGGAGAATAAAGCTCAGAGAGACTAAAT
This sequence comes from Sapajus apella, assembly GCF_009761245.1. Taxonomy (NCBI): domain Eukaryota; kingdom Metazoa; phylum Chordata; class Mammalia; order Primates; family Cebidae; genus Sapajus; species Sapajus apella. Next base: position 14,610,199 of record NW_022436964.1, read on the forward strand.
GATTTGCTCAAGGTCAGACAGCTGAGCTATGATTTAAAATGTAGGTCCGTGTGACTCAAAAGCCTATGCCCCGTCCATAACACTATACCATCTGCCTGGAATTAAAAACAAAAAAACCCAACTACAAGTGCTGGAAAAAATTTTCTGCTGGAACAGAACGAGCAGGAACAAGAATAGCATGACTACTGAACAAAATTAACCACTGTGTTTCTGTTTCAAGGCTATGGATGCTAATAACTACTTTTACTATAGACTGACATAAGTACCACTTCAGAATCCAGGATCACTTCTTTAGGAAAATAATTCTAAAACATCTTAGGCCATGTAGATTTTCACATAAATAAATTAAGGCTCATGGATGTCTGACAATGCCGTAATAGCTGGGCTTCTGTTATAAATAGACAAAACGAAGGGTTTTAAATGTTTCCTTAATTAAGAGATTTGAAATTTATTATGTACATTTTTTTCTATCACAAAAGTAATTTTGTAGTAATAGAAGATTCAAGAACCAAAAAAGCAATTACAAATCCACAATTTACAACCAATCTTCATTAACATAACAATGACTGCCACCTGTTAGTTCTATATTCTTGAGGAAGTCATGTTATCACTGGAATTCAGTATCTTTAACATTGAGAGGACGTGTCTAGATACTATCTACAATCCCTTCTTCCCCTAACATTTAAAATGACCAATGGCAACTCTATCAGAATCAGATCTAATCAAGTCCTAAAATTTTTATCTGATCTTGATAACTGCTTAATCTTCTGGACTTGAGTGCAATAATTTTAACTCACTTTAACCTGTATTAGAATTAAGACATAGTGGAGCTTTTCTGACAAGATAGTAGCAAAGTCAAAACTGTTGATTCACTTCCTCTGTTATAAAGTTTTCTTTATATTCCTAAATATGGCCTTTTTCACTTAGTAAGCATGGGTCAACATGTACCATCTAGCTCAAGAAATCATTTTTCTGACTTTCAGGTGCCTAAAAAGAAAAAGTACAAGCACATCTCGAAATCAAAGAGCTCCACATAACTTCTTTTTTACAAACAGAAGATAAATGTTATATTAATCAAACCTGTATAGTGAATGTCCTTGATGATATGGCAATCTTAAATTCAGTAACAAAAAAACTGGAGTAGCATATTTTAATGAGAATAAAACACAACCTTTAAAAATAGAGAAGATGCCTACAAAAAACAATACCACTAAGTTTGTAACACACTATCTCCTAATCTTTCAATAGCAGAAATCATGGTTCACACAATTTTTTCCCAATAGCAGTGCCAGGCCAAGATCCACCTTTTATGTTCATTGACATCCACCTTCAAGCACAGGGGCCAACATCAGGGGTATACAGTACACACAGATTGTGAATGGTTTTCTGGTTTCATATAATTTATATATATAGCATAAACTCCACTGGCTTAATTACAAAGCATTCTACTTATTTAAGCCAAATGATAATTTATATCACAAATTCTTTATTTTTTAATTTTGATTTATTTTTAATTTTTTATTATTATATATATTGTTTGAGACAGGGTCTCGCTCTGTCAACCAGGCTGGAGTGCAGTGGCACGATCTCAGCTCACTGCAACCTCGCAGGCTCAAGTGATCCTTCTGCCTCAGCCTCACCGGTAGCAGGGACTTACAGGCTCGCACCACCATGCCTGGCTAACTTCTTGGTATTTTTCATAGAGATGGGGTTTCACCATATTGGCCAAGCTTGTCTTGAACTCCTGGGCTCAACTATTCTGCCTGCCTCAGCCTCCCAAAGTGCTGGGATTATAGGTATGAGCCACTGTGCCCAGTCATATCAGAAGTAGGGGTCAATACCTTGACATCTGTGCATCCATGAATCTCCAAAATCTCATTCACAATTTTGGATCTGCCTGTACTGCATTATTCTAGAAGCAGGAATTTAAACAATTCTCAAATAGTCTTTAACTTCAAAATCCACCAAAGGTTAGAAGCCATAATCATAAAAAACTTCTAGGTACACTTTTAAAATGCAGAGATTATTATTATATTATATTATCCATCTCCAAAACATCAAGATTTCTTATATTGCCCTCCTTCAAAAGGGTGTATAATTACAAAGCAGATATAATACATTCAAAACAGAGCTCAGTGTTTCCAGGAATACTACTATGAATCCTCTTGTAATTAAAAAAAAAAAATCACATTTCACTTTTCTCTCTTTGTATCTTGGAAGTCCTAAAAAGTAGCAACGCTTCAACAGTAATGAGTAGTCCTTGAAAGCCCTATGGTGGCAGAATTCCTGGTTAAAAAAACTTAAGAAATGAAAGACACAAGTAAACCCTTGAAAATATTTTCAAACACCTGCAAAATATTTTTTATATTTGCTAAAATAAAATTCAGATAATCCAAAATTGAACCCAAAACATACCTTTTCTTTGATTCGCGCCTCCAAATTGTGACGCTCCCTTTCCATTTCTTCAATTCGATGTGTCATAGGAATCTGCCCTTCTTTAAGTTTTCTGACCTCTTCCTTCACTCGGTCACGAACAAGTTTTACTTCTTCATATTCCTGACGAACATTTTCATATTCCTTGCAAATAATTCAACAATCGAAGTTAATGAACTAGCTTAAACTAACACATATACTAAAATCAATATAAACTAATACATATACTAAAATCAAAATCAAGGCAGCAACCAAATCTAAGAAAGATTGTTTTGATATCCCTTTAGCAGTTCTATTAATGTAAAATTTGTCCTCTGAGACAACTTCAGAAATAGTAAATACCAATGTAATGGTTTAATAACAGTCTTGGTAATCACTGAGCTTCTATCACTAGTTCACATTCTTGGACTTCCACCTTGCTCTCTGAAACATATCCTAATGGCTATGAAAATGTGACTTACCTCTAATCTGTCAATAAAGAAGAGATACAGGGATGTATGAAGAAGCAAAAGAAACTCAAACATAAAGTGTAAAAATGAAAAAAAAAAAAAAAAAAAAAAAAAAGAACAAAAGGAAAATGGGTCAAAACAAAAAGAAAAAGCAGCATGTAGGTGAAAGTGATGTCTGTCGTGTCACAGGAGTATTTGCTAAACAAAAATTAAGTGGCACACTAAGACAACATATAATAAGAGTGAATGGGAAGATGGTAAGAAAAGAAAAAATGAATAAACATGAGTAAATCAAAAAGAAGAAAAATGAAAAAAGGCACATCAATCTTAGAAAAAAATAGGAAAAATCAAAAGACAAAGTAAGTGAAGCAGTAATAATGGACATAGAAAAAATGAAAGTTAGAAAAGCTGAAGAAAGGAAAATTTAAGAATCATGAAATGATGGAACAGGGTAGAGAGAAGCAGGGAAGACAAAACAAGAATGCCACAAATATAGCCACTTCAAGCTGTAACAATTATTTTCATTCTAACTTTGGAACAAACACTACAAAACTTTCTTACCTATCTTGTTCTACCTATTATAAAGTAATGCAATGAGAGAAGTGAATCTTTAATCTGAACTATAGTCTTAAATTAGAAAATAACATCACAGATTGACTACAGATTAGCCTCAGGAAAATTATAAAACATGTGAGTAGAAGACTATAGTTAAGACACATCAGCTACATCTGAAACTGAGGCTGATACTAGTGGCAAACCCCAAATAAATTCTTAGTGACATGACTGAGGACACTCAGACATTTAATTTTCTGATCATTAACATCTTCAAAAAACAATTAAAGAACTATCTGTTGAGGACTAAAATCTGAAAGAAAAGCACTGCGTTAATTATTAATTATTATACAGTAATACTAGCACACAGCTAATGTAATAAACTAGTAAAAGATAGTCTGATGTGGTGGCTAATGCCTATAATCCCAGCACTTTGGGAGGCAGAGGTGGGCAGATCACCTGAGGTCACGAGTTCGAGACCAGCCTGACCCACATGGTGTCACCCCATCTTGACTAAAAATACAAAAGTAAAAGTAGACATGGTGGCACACACCTATAATACCAACTACTGGGAGGCTGAGGCAGGAGAATCACTTGAACCTGGGAGGCAGAGGTTGCAGTGAGCCAAGATGGCACTATTGTACTCCAGCCTGGGTGACAGAGCAAGATACCGTTTCAAAAAAAAAAGACGTATGAATTTTATTATATATAACATATAAAGCCAAAAATGAAAAAGAAGCACCTAATTTGAATACACAATAATTAATGCTTTCATTGCAATTACTCTGCTACTTAAAGAAATATCTATTTTGCCTCTAAAAATTATGACTTACCACCCATGGCCTTTTTGCTTCAAGCATCTCAATCAAATCTAAATGTCGCTTCCGTTCGTAGAACCTCTCCACATCTTGTTTATATCTTTCATTCCTCTGAACCATTTTCTGTAGATATTCAGTTTTCTCTTTGCATGAGGTCTACAATAAAAACATGTTGAACAATCAGTTTAACTGAAAAAAGACAACAGGTCAAATCTTTTAACAATGAAAAATAAACAATGACAGCAAAATTTCACAATAAAGAATTCACAGTTCTTAAGAACTATGTACACTCCAGCCTGGGCAACCATGAAACCCTGTCTCAAAAAAACCCCAAATCCTGTGTAAAAGTAACATTCACATCCAAGTTCTGCTCTAGAGTCTACAATTTATTAATACTAACTGTAAAGAAGCCCTGCCATATCTGAGTCCAAGCTCTTCTTGTCCAAAGATAAGAGACGTTATCTGCTCCATTCACTTGAAGAGTAGAAGCAATTCACTTAATACACATGAAAGCTAAACGAAAGCTTTGTAAAAGTGATACACAAATGAAAAGTAGTATTACTAGGATTACTATGTTAAACAAACACTCATGACTGAAAGGTCTTAGAAACTAGATGAAAGAAAGCTAAGAATTAGCCTTTATGTTGTGAATTAATAAATACAAAGATGTACTCAAAACCTAGTAGAATATATGCTTGCATGCTTGTTTTCTTTCAGAGGATGGTCGAGAGTGCAGGTAAGTGTTTCAAGTGAAAGTATTAGATTGTTTGATGTAGAGAAAGATAACACAATATCTGAATTAGGATAAAATAATTATAAAACGCTCAGAACAACTCCTTTGATTATTCACGTTGAATAGGTATAACAACAACATTCTGATAAAAGAACACAATATCTGAAGTAGGATAAAATAATTATAAAAAGCTCATAACAACTCCTTTGATTATTCACTTTGAATAACAACAACATTCTCTTCCCTGTCTGGTGGACAAAGGTAAAATAATAACATTTAATTACAGTAAATACATATTATTAAGTATAGAAAAAGCAATTGGTTCCAAGATTTCTATGCTTACTACCTGGGTGACACACCAAATCCCTATGACACAACATACCTTTGTAACAAACCTGCACATGTACCCCTGAACCTAAAAATTTTAAATAAATAAATTATATTTATTTATAATTTTTTTTTTTTGAGACAGAGTTTCACTCTTGTTGCCCAGGCTGGAGTGAAATGCCAAGATCTCGGCTCACTGCAACCTCCGCCTCCCAGGTTCAAGTGATTCTTCTGCCTCAGCCTCCCAAGTAGCTGGGATTACAGGTGCTCACCACCATGCCCGGCTAATTTTTGTGTTTTTAGTAGAGACAGGGTTTCACCATGTTGGCCAGGCTGGTTTGGAACTCCTGACCTCAGGTGATCCATCTGCCTAGGCTTCCTAAAGTGCTGGGATTTCAGGCGTAGGCCACAACCCCCGGCCAGATTTCCCTTTTTTTGAGACAGGGTCTCACTCTGTTACCCAGGCTGGAATACAGTGGTACAATCATAGCTCACTGCAGCTCCTTGACCTCCTTGGCCCAAGCAATCCTTTCACCTCAGTCTCCCAAGTGCCAGAAGTACAGGCATGCACCACCATGCCCGGCTAATTTTTGTTATTTATTTTTTTGTAGAGACAGGGTCTCCCTATGTTGCCCAGGCTAGTCTTGAACTCCTGGACTCAAGCGACTGTGCTGGGATTGGAGTTCTGAACCACAAAATCCAGATTAAAAGATTTATTATGAAAATTTACTGTACTTACTTTAGTTGCTGGGATACAGAAAAAAGATCCATTAAATAAAATACCTTTACAAAGGATATGCTATAAAAGTATATTTTTGTTTATTAAAGGTGAAAATAACCAACAACATTCCAATTAAATGTATAATTCTCTTGCAAAGTCTACATTCTCTTGCAATGTGTTCAGTGTTCGTAACGTAGCAGGTGTTTGTGCCAGGCACTATGTAGATAATGAATGAATGAAAGAACACTGGAACTTCCTGAGATAAAATTTTTTTTTATAATACTATTATTGGTTCCTTAAAAATTCAATTGACATTGTTGTAGCCATTGCTGGGGAAAAAATAAATAAATAAATAATTCAATTAACAGTATGTATTTGTTGAAATAGTCAACCTTTTTAAACTTCACATTATCAGATCCATTCTCACTCTGTCACTTTAACCAATGATATTAGCAGTACAATCCTTAGGTAAAAAACAAAAATCACAAATATAAATTTACTCAATGAATAAATACTACTATTCACTCTCTCACATTTTGAGATACAGAAATCAGTAAGAAACAATACAAATGAGTTGCCTATTTTAAAGTACCTCAAGCTGTTTTTCTTTTTCCCTGAAGTTTTTCAGTTCACAGTGATATCTGTGCATTTCTGGGGGACCAATGGACTTTTCAGTGGCTTCAAGTAGTTCAATTTTGCTGAGTTTAGCAAATTCTCCAACTTTGTCCTAGAGCACAAAAATTAAATATCAGCAACTATCATTTATCTACAAATATCTTAAAAATGTATTTCACTCAATGCTTACACTTGTTAAGGTAAAACTCATTTAACAAAACCTTTGATATATAAACCTCTTGAACCTTATTCTTTAGGATAATGAAGATAAACTTACACTATAAATTGTTATCTTTTTGATCATCTTTAAAAATTTTCTATGCCAGTATTTCAAGGTTGAAATGTTTATGTACGTGTAATAAAAATTTGGGAATAAAAGAACACATAGTCCCAATATGAAAATGATCACAGCCTATTACGTATCAGTTGAAATGTTAGAGGGTTTAAAAAGAAAAAAAAGGCAATTTCAAACATCTGCTTCTGGAGATAATCTGACATCGGCTGATGAGTGTTAAATAAAAGCTTTAAAATGTTTAAGTTTTATTTAATTTGCACATTATGAAATCATTACCATGTTTCTGAACAAAAAGAAATTAATTAATAGTCACTAGACAGCATTGAAAGTCAAATTTAAGAGGTAAGATGACTTCAACATACATTGTCAGCATTTTTATTTTTAATAAACAAAGTATACCAAGATTTTAGAAGGTATACTTATAAGAGTTTTAGTGTATCCAATATTTTACACAAACAAATACATTGACTAAAAAGCTGTTTATTAACAACATTTCAAGGGTCTACAAATAAAAGCACATAGCTAAGCTACTCTCTGAACTTAAAAATAATACAAGTTTATTTCAAAATACTCTAATTTAGACTTTTTTACTAATTGAAATTTTCCAAATTACTACAAATTATTAATGTTATACTCTAAGTGATGAAATGCTACCTTCACAAAGAAATGTAAGAGTGCTATGTTCAATTTAGTCATTAAGATAGCCCTTCTACGGCATAAAAAGGAAACACTATATACAAAATTTTCCCATCTTTGCATTTCTCTCTCTCATACCTGAGGTAGAAACTGGCAAAGATTCCCCACTTGAATATTTAAGGCTGCAACTTGCTCTTCCACTACTTTCTGTGTGGTAGATTTTTTGTTGATGAACCAAAAGGACTGATTTTTTGCCACATCAATCTCACGGGTGATTACAAGATTTCCAGAAGCCCTGAACCTAATTAAAAAATAATTTAAGAATCTTTATATTCAAAATACATACATTAGCTTTGAGATAAAATTTCCAAAATTGTCTTGCACCAAAGGTGCCAGATAGATTATTATTATAATTTTTATTCCTTTTGATATTTTGGCCCCTCCCAAGAAAACCTTGGCATTTTGTAAGTAATACCATAAGTGACCACATCAGTTACTTACTCAACATTCAAAATTATTTAAACTATTAAAACAAATGTCAATACTAATTCACAAACACTACTTGAGGAGTCGCATATCTGGAGTTGTTTATCCTTTAATTATGATGCTATTCTTCAATTACATGTGTTGACTGCAATCCAAAATGTGTTGGTATATTAAAGGGTAGAGCAGTTAAACCTTGAAACTCCCCCTGCTCAGAAAATGTATGAATGAAAACTGACTCTTAGGCATGTCCAGAAATCAAAACTACCCATACAGGTAGCCCATGGATTCCTCACCATGTCCTCTACTCTGAATTCAGAGGATTATATCACATGGATATAAATGAACAATAAGCAATACAGAATCTGAAAGAAGGGTATTTACTTATTTCTCGATTTTAGAAGTACCACTGCTCCACACCTCCCATCTATTCATCCATCTTCTTCACTGGGATTCAGCAGCATGTGGTAAAAAGATAAATTATTGGTATCCAATCGCTAAATGACAATAATAACTTATAAATGTTGTATACATAGATTACATTGTAATCAGGCCACTTGAAACAATAAGATATTAGAACTTTAAAGGAAGTATTTTAAACTTTCATTTCCAGGAGAATGACTAATAAAGTACCCCTATTGATCCTCCTGCTGTAAACAACTAAAAACAATAAAATATTAAAATATCTTAATAAATGAATTCATCTGTTAGCATCAAAGTAAGGAATTCTGGCTAACATCCTAGTACAGGTGGAAACCCAGAGTAGAAAAATAAAACTGGCTTTCATCTTGAGGGGATTTGCCCAGTCAGGTGATCTTGAGAATTCATTTTCATGATCTGCTGGTAGAGGACAAAAACAGACAAAGCCCATAGCCATGAAAGAGGGAGACTCCAACTGAAAGCCATACCTAAGGGACATACCCTCTGTGTAAGGGTAAATTAGGAATACTTCATTGCTACCACCATAAGCTGAGAATTCTATACACCGTGATTCTGAACTGAAAGGATTCAATAGTCTCTGGCAGAAGTTAGTAATTTCCTCTGCCAGAATCTATGTCATCTTCAAAGAATTAACACAGATAAAGTTGAAAGGAGAAGAGTAGCTCACTAGAAACATGCACACAAGAAAACAAAGCATCAAGAACACTAGCAGAAATAACAATGTAAAATATGAAAGATATCTGGATGATTAAGAAAGCTTAAAATGTCCAGTAAGAATTCTAGGACAGGAGACAGAGAATGGGTAAACAGCAGTATTTAAAGAGGTCTTTGCAAATAAGAACTTTGCAAAACTGATGAAAGACAACATATCACAGGTTTAGGAGTCTCATTAAATACCAACAAAAATAAATAAAAAATAAATCCATGCCTAAATATATATGAAACTAAAACGCTCAAAAAAAAAAAAAAAAAAAAAGAAAACAAAATGAGTTTATAAGCATCTTGAGAAAAAGAGAATGATTACTATCAAATAAACTTAGATCAGATTCACATCAGACGACAACAATGGGGCCAGATGTGGTGGCTCTTGCTTGTAATCTCAGTATTCTGGAAGGCCAAGGTAGAAGGATCACCTGAGCCCAGGAGTTCAAGACCTGTCTGAGTAACATGGTGAGACTCCATTCTCCATATAAAAAAAAATAATAATAATAATAATAAAGCTGGGCATGGTAGTGAGTTGCCTGTAGGCTAAGACCCTGTTGCCAAAACAAAACAGGAAGACAACAACGGCATTAAACTATTATATTTTGAATATTCGACAAGAGACCTGTCAATATAGAATTTTATATCCACAAAACACATCTTTCAAGATTTAGAGAAAAATAACATCATTTTCAAATTAAAAACTAAGTGTTCCAACAAAAAACCCACATAAAAGAAAACTTTAAAGAATGTCCTTTTGGCAGAAAGTGATCCCACAGAGAAAATCAGAAATGGAAGAAGGAATGAAAAGCAAAACAAACAGAAATAGCTGAGGTAATTTTAAACAAACACTGACAACATAATTAATATAACTATATTATATTATTAATAATAATGTCTTAAGGAGTTTTAAAAAGATAGAAATTTAAAAGCATGTAAGTTCAGGGAAGTTATTAAGAACAAAGTTATAGCACTTTGTTAGTGCTATAGTCCAAATATTCAGTCTGGACTTCAATAAGGATTCCTGCCAAAATTCCAGTAACCACTAAAACAAAAGAATGCAAGACGACAAGGAAAAATGAAAGAAATATCTGACAAAAACAAGCAAGAAAAGAAATGCTGAAGAGTGTGATAAACAAAAAGCAGAGAATAAGAGAATAAAAATAAGTTTGAACATAAAATTATATTTGTAAATTGATTATATGCTTTTCTTAAATGACTACAGAAAAAAATAACACAGCTATACTAGTTTAAATGAGATAACAAAAGATATTAAAAACATGAAATGAATGAAAAAAGACAACTAGAAAAATCCTAGGGGGAAAAAAAAAGATGCTAACTACATGAATGGCAACTAAACGGACTTTAAGGCAAAAGAAAGATCAAGGTCAGTAACTAACAATACAAAGTTGAAATCACCAGAAAGATAAACAATTTGAATCTTAGATGCAACTAATAATGTCCTAGAAATACATAAAGCAAAAATTGACAGGACAAGGATAATTAACAAATCTGCATAGAGAAATACTGCAACCTTTCTCGGTAATTAAGGAATCAATCTGACAATTGAAATCAATAAAAATATAGAAGATTGACAATGTAACTAATAAACTTAAACTAATGGCTAAATACAGAACACAGCAGATATCTATAAGAGAAAACTCATTCTTTCAGCGAAAGAACAATTACAAAAGTTCACTACAAAAAAGAAAGAAATTTCAAAGGATTAGTAACATAATACCAGTACTCTATATATTTAACTGCAATACAATCAAAGCGGAAACTAATACTAAAAAATAAGAAAATCACTACATTAGAATTAGAAACAACTTCTAATTACAAGCTCATAAAGAAAATACTCAGAACTGAAAAACAGTAAATACCATATACTAACATTGGAGAGAGAGAGCTAAGGCAATACTAAGGGGGACATTTTTAACCTTAACTGTTCACATTAGGGTAAACAAAAGACTGAAAATTAGTGCAATAAATATCCATTTCAAAAAATGATTATCAGTCAAGGTAAGAATAGAAATTAATGAAACAGAAAATCATGATATAAAACAAATGCAAAAGTTAGTTCATTGAAAAAAAACTACTAAAATTGACAAATCAATTTTTAGAAGACAAATACTGTCATATATAATACACATATTAAAAACTCATATAAGAGGATGGTGTTCATGTCAATAAAATTTAAAACTAAGAAAAATGGGAGAATTCTTTATAAAATATAAATAATCAGTGATCCAAGAAGAAATAGAAAAATATAAGCAACCCATTTACTACAAATAAATGAAATCAGTAGTTAGAAAAAAAATGAAATTAGTTAGAAAAAAAAAAAAAAGAGCCAGATGATTTTTTTTTTTTTTTTTTGCAAGACACCATACAATACCCATCAGATTATTTTTGGCAGTAAGTTTAACCAAACATTCAAACCACAAATATCTTTCACAAACAAAATACAGATGTAAAAATCCTAAATAAAATATTAGAAAACCAATCTAGCAATGCAGCAAAAAAACTATGACCAAACTGGGTTATTCTAAGAATGCAAAATTGAGCAAACATTACAGAATTAATTAATTCTTCAACTTAAATGATATGGCCAACTCAATAAATACTGATGATGAACTCTTTGTTCTCAATTTACTTGACTTACCACCAGTATCAGACACAGATGATGGACAACTGACTCCTGAAGTTGTTCCAAGTACTGGTTTCCAGGTACTGTACTGTATTCTTCCAGCTCACTAGCTAATTCTCTCAGTTTCCTTTCCTAGTTTTCCCTATGCTCAATCTCTAAAAGGTGCATTGTAGCAGATAAGTTCTTAGAACTCTTCTTTATGTATCTCTGACTCATTGGTGATTTAACGTATCATAATAGTAATGACTTCCCAAATGTGTTATCTTCAGCCCAGGCTGCTCCCAGAATCACAGGTTTATCTATTATCTAACTGCCTGTTAAATCTGAAATTCAGGCACGTGTGTGTTTGTGTGTGTGTGTTAAAATCCTGAGTTCAAGCAATCCTCCCGCCTCCGCCTCCCTAAGTGCTGGGATTATAGGCATGAGCCACTATGGCCAGCTCTGACGAAATATCTACTAGGCATCTCAAATTTCATCATGTTTGATTCTGAAAAGTACCTTTTTAAAAAAAACATATTAACACCTCTGAAATTGGGATGCACATTTCAAACTATCTGTGCTAGTTTAATTTTAATTGGATGCTACATCATACAAGTGGTGGCATCTTAGTTCAATGATGTATGATCTACTCTAAAATGATCTACTGATCAATCTTACTCCCAAAACCTTCTGCAGTAGGTCTGTCTGCCTCACTTAATGGATACTCTACCCTTAATCAAGCCAGACACCTTAAGAGTACTCCCTGATGTCTTGTTCCTTCTCCCACACCCTACATATGATTCATAAGCAAATCATAAGCTACTATCATCTCTCGTAGGGTTGTTCTAGTAGTCACTTAACTGACATTCTTGCTTTTGTCTTTGCTCTCTTAAAGTCTGCTTTCCATACAGCAACCCAATCTAGTTAAACTTTTAATTTACATCACATCATTCGTCTGCTAAAAACCTGGTGGCTTCACAGCTTATACAAAATAAATGCCAAGCCTTACACTGAAAATCACCTTGACTCCCTGATATTTTCACTGCTTACCTTTTACTATTCTCCTTCAATTCGATCCAGTCACTGTGAGTACCACTTCAGAGCCTTAGCATTTGCAGATCCCTATACGTGAAATAATATCCCCCCAATTATCTCCATGCTCATTACCTTCCCTCCTTCTGGCCTTTGCTTAAATGCTATCTTCTCAGTGAGATCTTTTCTGATCAGCCTATTTAGAACTGTAAAACTCTACTCTGTCACTCTTATTTTCCTTTCCGGTTTTATTTTTCTAGGTAGCACTTATCACAACCTAACATAATATATAGTTTATTTATCTAAGTGTCCCCCCCTTATTCCACCAACTATAAATTCCATGAGGAAAGAGTACTATAACCCCAACATATAGGTACTCAACAAATATCTGGAAAATGACTACGTAAATATACGCCAGAGATTATTCTACCCACCATTCTACTCAAGGAATACATGGCCATTTAGTACTCTCAAGGCAATGTGAACCTTCATGGAAAAAGTGCTCAACATTGATACACTTAAATTTTATTTATGTGTAGAGTGTTATGTAAAGCTCTAAATTTATCTTTAAAAGAATTAACGATGACCTCCACTCAATTGAAATAATTTATACTATCATACTGTGATATACAGGTTGAGTATCCCTAGTCCAAAAATCTGAAATGCTCCAAAATCCAAAACTTCTTTCATGCCAACATGACACTCAATAGTAATGCTCATTGAGGTGTTTTGTACTCAGATTTTCAGATTGGGGATGCTGAACTGATAAGTATAATGCAAACATTCTAAACTCAAATCCAAAATACTTCTGGTCCCAAGCACTGCATTTAAGGAATATTCAACCTGTAATAAGAAATATGTGGGCCGGGCATGGTGGCTCACGCCTGTAATCCCAGCACTTTGAAAGACTAAGGAGGGTGCATCACTTGAGGTCAGAAGTTCGAGACTAGCCTGGCCAACATGGCAAAACCCCATCTTTACTAAAAATATAAAAATTAGCAGGGCGCAGTGGTGGGCACCTGTAATCCCAGCTACTTGGGAGGCTGAGGCGGAAGAATTGCTTGAGCCTGGGAGATGGAGATTACAGTGAGCCGACATAGCGACACTGCACTCCAGCCTGGGCAACAGCGACACTTGGTCTTAAAAAAAAAAAAGAAAGAAAGAAAGAAAGAAATACGTATTTAGTCTATATCCTCAATTTCTGACACAGAACTCTCAATCCCTTGGAATTCCCTAGGTGACAAGTGTGTCTTTTTCTAATGAGGCAACTCTTGGTGGGGTCCTGGATGCGGGCTGGTCACCAAAAAGATAAAGCCATGAAGAAGCTTAGAACCTTTAGCCCCACCAACCTGCCCCTCATGCTCTGGGAAGGAAAGCAGGACTAGAGATTGAGTTTCTCATACCCATGTGACGAAGCCTCCATAACATTCTCTCAACCATGGGTTTGAGAGAGCTCCCAGGTTGAGGAACACCTCCACATGCTGGGAAAGTGGTGCACCCCAAATCCATGGGGACAGAAGCTCCTGCACTCTGGACCCTTCCAGACCTCACCCTGTATTTTCCTAATCATCTGCCTCTGTACTATCAATTTATAATACATGGGTAAACATAAGTGTTTCCCTGAATTTCATGAACCATCCTAGCAAATAACTGAACCAAGAAAGAGGTCCTGGGAACCTCAATTTACAGCTGGTTGGTCAGAAGTGCAGGGCACAACCTAAGACTTGAAATAGCATATAAAGTGGAGGGCAGTCCTGTGTGACTAAGCCTCTAAACTATGGGTCCTATACTGATTTTGGTTAGTGTCAGAACTGAACTGAATTGCATGGTGTGGGAAAAAAAACTCACACATCTGGTGCAGAAGTGTTCTGTGCTGTGTTGAATTTGAGAGTAGCAAAACAAGTTTGGTTTTTCCTACCTCTTACAGTATCCCACACTTAAACTGACGCTTTTACAGTAAGTTCTCATGTACCTTTAGATCTGCTCCTGGTTTCTCCATTCTGCTCCTCTCACCTTCTATACCAGTATCACACTATTTTATTTTACATCAACAACTTACAGTATACTTCAACATGTGGTAGACAAAAATGTTATTCACAACCGTGCTTTTTCGAAATCTCCTTGAGTTTTCTGGCTCATTTATTCTTCAAGATGAAGTTTAGAATCAACTTACAAACTTACCTGTTGAGACTCTCATTGGAATGGTATCAAATGTATTAATTTAGAAAGGATTGACTTTTCTGTTTTTGTTTTTTTGCAGACAGTCTCACTCTGTCACTCAGGTGATTCCCCCACCTCAGCCTCCTGAGTAGAGGGGGCTACAGATGCGCACCACCATGCCTGGCTAATTTTTGTATTTTTTGGTAGAGACGGAGTTTTACCATGTTGCTCAGGCTGGTCTCCAACTGCTGAACTCAAGCAATCACTTGCCTTGGCCTCCCATAGTGCTGGGATTACAGGCATGAGCCACTGCACCTGGTCTGACATGTTAATAATGACATTAACTTTATGATTTTAGAACTATATCATGCTTCACCATTTCTTCAGGTATTGATTTTATATTCTTCAGCAAAATTCTATCATATTTTAATATGTTGGGCATTTTAAAATTTATTTTCTTTTTACTTCCATGTGTATCTTTCTCATCTCTACAAAAATAAAAACTTTTCTAGTAATTTTTTACAAAAGATCATTTCCTCATCTCATATCAGATAATCTTTAAAAGCTTTTCAGCTCAAAAACACCACAACTTTCCACTAATATTCCAAAAGCAACAGTCTCTAAGAATCGCCTAAACAATGTGTGTATTTATGTGTAAAGATTAAAATTATATACACCAAGGCTGGTCAACTGGTTTCATCATAACATCAACTCTAATCCACCAGAAATAGCTGCCAGGAATGGTCAATTGAGAATATCCATGCTCAAGGGAAAATAATAATGAATTATTGGTGTCATAAGGAAGAAAATAAAAAATGGTGACAGAAGTACCAAGTTCTTGTCATACATGAGATTCACCAAACTATTAACAGTAGTTATTTATAGAATT
Source organism: Sapajus apella (assembly GCF_009761245.1). Classification (NCBI taxonomy): domain Eukaryota; kingdom Metazoa; phylum Chordata; class Mammalia; order Primates; family Cebidae; genus Sapajus; species Sapajus apella. The sequence goes on from NW_022436964.1 coordinate 14,626,111, forward strand.
AGGAATGACGGCAAGAAGGCTTTTATTTTCAACATTATACACTTCTACATTGTTTGCATTTTTAAAAAACAAGTATTACTTTGAAGATCAGCAAAAAAAAACCCCAGGTACTTTAAATTTGTGAAAAATGTTGTAACTTTACCATGACTATTTAACAGTACTATAGTTCTATTTCATTACCTGCTATAAACTTATCATTTCCTTGATGATTTTTTAAAAATAAAATTCTCATGAGTTTTTTTTTTTTTTTTTTTTTTAAGGCAGAGTCTTGCTCTGTTCCCTAGGCTGGAGTGCAGTGGTGCCATCTTGGCTCACTGCAACCTTCGCCTTCCTGGTTCCAGCAATTCTCCTGCCTAGACTCTCCAGCAGCTGGGATTACAGGCTTGCACCACCAAGCCCAGATAATTTTTGTATTTTCAGTAGAGACAGGTTTCCCCATGTTGGCCAGGTTGGTCTCCGACTCCTGACCTCAGGCAATCTGCCCGTCTTGACGTCCCCAAAGTGCTCAGATTATAGGCGTGAGCTACCATACCTGGCCTACAATTTAAGTTTTTGAAAATACATTTTAAAAACCCCTTACTTATCTGGATTAAGTATTCTTTAAATATTTTTTCCAATATTTATGCCATAATACTATATTAATACTCTTTTCTAATCATCAGGAAAGCATGAATATAAACTAAGAATTTATACAGGAAAAAGGAGTTTCAGCACTTTTACCACTTACAATTCAATTTCAACCATGCCTCTGGAACATCCTCTCTTCACAAAAAATCCAACCTAAGACATAAAAAGAAGAAGTGAGCTGTGTAATGACATTCCCAGGTTAACAATCAGAGATTTAGCAGTTATTATTATTTGTCAAATCAAGATTTTTTCAGTTACCACTTGCACGTCCTCTATTGTCACTTTCTAAGGTATCCCTCCCAGGTTATTCCATTGTTCCCTCCCACGAATAACAACAATAATAATATCAGCTACAATTTATTGAACTCATATGCACAAACCTAGTAAGTGCCAGAAAAAGGATCTGAACCCAGGAAATCTGGTTTCAGAGCCTGTGTACTTGGCCACTATGTTAAACACTCAGAGAAGAGAAAATGCCTGTGGGAAAACAGGTCCTATAGTATAACCACTAAGCACTCAAACCTTCTTACTACCACTGAAGACTTCCTACAGTCATGCAGGTTAAATATTAACAACCATGCTAGTATTACCTATCCTGCTAATGATATAATTGCCACCAAGCCTTGTTTTAAAAGGAGCAATATAAATGAAATTTACATGATAAAATAGACTTATCTGTGCTAGTTTCTATATGCTTATGAGTCTAAGCACAAAAACAAAGGCTGAGTCTTTAAAAAAAATCAAACTGGATCTTAAATTAGGCTATAAATAAGTAATAAATACTAAAAAAGGTAGAAAATATACCTCACAAATAATAATCTTTTTAATAGTGATAATGACAGTGATGACAACAGCTAACACTCCACAGCCTCCCTTAAAAATCTTATCACTCAAGGATGAGGAGATGTGTTTTCATGACAAAAATAAACATGAGAAAGTTAGCAAAAGTTGTTATAGCCAATTCACTCCTACTGTACGGTTCCTGGAGTACAATCCAACAGACCATTACAAAGAGATAGGGATTAAATGATCTGACAATTTAAAAACTATACACCAATATTCATAAAAATCTGAGTTGGTCCTGGGATTCTATCTGTTCCAACTCTCTTATTTTTGAAATGAAGAAAAACTGAAGTCTAGATAATTGTTCAAGGTCACAAAGCTAGTTATTAACAGAGAAAAGTATCTATTCTATCTGATAAATGTTTCCCACATAGCACTAAACACACACACACACACACACACACACACACACTTTAAATAATTTATAATTTTAAGAGGTATTTGCTCTCATTTTGTAATCCTCCATTAAATTTTAATTTTGTATTATTTCTGTCTTAATAGCATTGTCTCCAGGATATGACTATGTTGTATCCATTTTTTGATACTTGCTTTATGACTCAGTATACAATTAGCTTTTAGAAATGTTCACTTGTGCTTGAAAAGAATGCCTACTCTCCAGTTGTTGAATGCATTTTTTAAAATATGTCCATTAGTTCAACCTTACCTTCACTATTAAAATCTTCTGTAGTCTGATTTTTTATCTGACCGATTATTGATAGCTCTCCTAGTATGATTATGGATACATTAACTGCTTGTTAGCATTCTGCAGATTTTGCCTACATATTTTGGAGCTAGATTATAATGTGAATTTAAGTTGAGAACTGAATTATTGTCTAGTGAACTGAAACTTTCATCAGTGTTTAATGACCACTACTATCTCTAAAAATACTCTTTGCTCTAACATCTGTTTTAGTAGCCTAGTATTAATCCAGCTACACCTACTTTCTTTTGTATATTTGCCTGGCATGTATTTTTTTCACCCTTTTACTCTCATCTTTTCTGTAGCACTTTAGATATGTTTACAGACTTTTTCATTTAATGAGAATTTAGGTCATTTATAATTATTGTGATTATATCTGTACATATTTCTGCCATCTTATTTTATAATTTTTATTTATTTATTTTTGAGACAGTCTCGCTCTTGTCACCCAGGATGGAATGCAATAGTGCGATCTTGGCTCACTGCAACCTCTGTCTCCCAGGTTCAAGAAATTCTCCTGCCTCAGCCTCCCAAGTAGCTGGGATTACAGGAGCCCGCCATCATGCCTGGCTAATTTTTGCATTTTTAGCAGAGTCAGGGTTTCACCACCATGTTGGCCAGGCTGGTCTGGAACTCCTGACCTTGGCCTCCCAAAGTGCTGGGATTACAGGCTAAGCCACCACACCCAGCCAATATTTTGTCATTTTTAATGATCTCATGTTTTGCATTTCTCATCTCCTCCTCCTCCTCCTTTCTCAAGACTCCCTCTGGATTGTTCAGGCAGTGCTTTTCCCTTCCCTGCTCTCATGAATACAGTAAGTGCCCTATACAGGTATACCATTTTTATTTTTCATACTGTATCTTTACTGTACCTTTTCTATATTTAGATGTTTACAAACGTACAATGTAGGCCACTGTGTTACAATTGTCAACAGTATTCACTACAGTAACATGTTCTAAAGGGTTGTAGTCTAAGAGCAATAGGCTATACCACCTAAGTTTGTGTAAGTACTCTCTGTGAGTGCATACAATGACAAAATTGTCTTATGATGCATTTTCTCAGAATATGTCCCCATCATTAAGCAATATATGACTGGATTTTGTTTCTCCCTTTTCTTTTTGTTGTTGTTGTTGTTGTTGTTTTGTTTTGTTTTTTGTTTTGTTTCTGCCTTTTCTAATTTTACTTCACTGTTCCACAAGTCAATCAATGCATTTTTTTTTTTTTTTTAAAAAAAAAGACATATTACATATTTCTAGCATTTCAGGTGTAAGGGACTTGGAGAATCTTCTATTATCATAGTCCAAAATACTTCTAGAAATGAAAATCTCCTTCCAGCTTCTCTACCTGCAAATTTATTCTTCATATTCATGCACTGTAAGCTTGCTATACCCAAGGAACTGGGGTGTAGAAAGTGATGTTACTAAAAGCAATTAGGAGTTTTGAATTTTCTTAAAAAGTACTTATGTTAACTCACCTTATCCGCTCGTCCCATGAAAGCAGGTTTCCCAGCTAAACCAAGGCAAATGGCACACACGATGCTCGACTTCCCTGTTCCATTGGCTCCAATGATCATATTCAAGTGGGGTCCAGGAGATACTTCACAAATATCATATGTTCTGAATTATAAAGAGATGAAATTATTAAGGAGAGATACAAAACTACTTTTCCTTGCTTTACATTATCTATGAGTTTCCTCAAATTCCTTTAAAAACTAGTTAACTTACAAATTTAATGATTTTTATAGGTTTTTAATAAACAACTTTAGACAGAAAATCTACCAATAGAAAAACTGAAAAGGCAGTAATGCATAACTAAAGTAACACTATAATTTCATATACTTTTTTCAAAAGTCTGCTGAAAAAAATGAAGTTTGATACTTTGTTCTTTTTTAATAATTACAAAACACTGGATGCTATATCAAAGACACCATACAAATAAAATAACTTTAAAACAAATTTTATAGGGGAGGCCATGGCTTACCTTAAATCTGTGAATTTTACATTCATATTTCTTTTAAATTAAAATGCTTAATGGTTATTCATATTTTCATATTTGAAACAATTCAAGCAAATTTTAAATTACAAAACTGAAGATATATCAACCCAAAGATTTCATTTTATTAAATTTTAAAACTTATTTTTCAAGCAGGTACTGTGGTATGTGGGAGGCTGAGGCCATAGGACCACTTGAGCCTAGGAGGTCAAGGCCAGCCTAGGCATTATAGAAAGACACCACCCAACAGAACAAACAAAAGTTGAAGGCTATCTAGCACTCTAAACACAGTTAGCATTTATTCTTTATTAGTTGCTAGGGACAGTTATGACAATATATGAAGCAAACGCTCACTCAGACATTCTTCTAACTTGCCTTTGAATACTCTGAATTTGAACCCTAAATTAATATCCTTTGTCTATAGCATTTCAGTTAGCTCTCAGGCAGCTGTCAACTAATTCCTCATCAATAAATGCTTAGTCTGCTATTCACCTGCTCAGTATATAAACAACCAACCACATGTTAATATTTTAAGAAATTAATGATTTTGAAATGTCAGGTGGTAATAAAAATAAATACAGGTGGCAAAGAAGTATTTTCTGGCAGGTTTGCTAATCCCACACCTCTTCACAGCATCTACTACTTTATCTTCTTAGATGTTTTGTTCTGCTAGCAGCTGGGTCTCAAAAGAACCCTTTATAATGGTTACAGTAAAACTAGCCTGGGAACTTCAGACATGTAGGAAATTACCTGACATGGAACTTCTTATTCTCAACACATGAAGCCCCACTCTTTTAACATTTGGATTTCCTGTTGTGAAATCTCTGTGTGAATGTTATATTAAAACAATGATGCAACTGGTATTTAAGAAAACAGTAACAGGAAACAGCATGATAGTTTCTGGCCTATAAAATACGCCTCGATATTATAAATAGGGAGAGTTGTCAAAAACAAAGCCTCTGCATTTAAAAAAAAAAATTTTCTTGCCTTTACCCAAATCAAGACTGCACTGTTTAAAATCACTCTTCTGACTCTATGATGTATTTATTGGGAATTCCCTTATTGTGTGTTTCCTTTCCTCTGAGCTCCCTCTCAAAGAGCTAACTGGTAAAGACCCACCCTTTTATCATTCTATATACTTTACAAGGTATTTCATGTATTCTCTATGGCCTCCATGATTCCTTCTTTCTCTGAGTCTTTGCATACTATCTACATGCTGAAAGTCAGTCCAGATGACCTCAATAAGCAATAATCACCTCAATAACGCTATTTGGATGTCTCACAACAGTCACTTTAAATTTAACACATTTAAAACTAAATCCACCATCTTTCCCATCCAAAACCACTCTTGTGGTCTCGTAGTGAACGGTATTGTCATTCATTCCATTGCCCAAATCAGAAACCTAGGCATTAGTTTTGCATCATTTTTAGTTCTTTCATCTCTTTTGACTCTACCCAAACCACCACTCCATCATCCAATCAGCCACTAAGTAATGTTGGTAGAATTGCAAATCTGATGTCACTTGTCAAAAAAGAAAAATTAAGGAAAAAGGAGAACCCATCACAGTTAAGTTTCATCTTTTTCCACTTTTTATCTCCTTTCCCTATTCTGTCCTCAGACCTCTAAATTCTACCTCTAATGTACTTCTTTCAATTTTTTTACTACAAATCCTTCTTTCTCTTAAGCCTTTGCATGTGTTATTCCTTCAGCCTTCAAGTCTCTTCATCCATGCCCAACTCCATTTGATTTGGTTCAGTCACTACTCTCTTCCAGGCTATTTAAATTCTCTGACTACCCCTCCCTATTTCCTTGCTAATTCTCTAAACCTACCTTTCTCTACCTCATGCCTAAAACTCCAAGTCCACTCATTAAAATAAACAATATCTCACCTGCCTCTACACATCCAGCTACCTTTTCTTTCTTCTCTTTGCATCCAAGTTTTACTTTCTCACCCTCATTCATTCTTCTATGACCTGCAGTTTTCTGCTTCCACTGTGCTTCATTAAAGGGTCAAAGATTTCCCAATTGCTAAATGCAGTGGGCTCTTTTCAGTCCCATTATCTGACTTCAATGTAGCAGGTGATAGTTTTGAAACATTTTTTTCCTTGGCTTCTTTGATAACTGTCTCCCAATGTTTCCATCTTACTTCCCTGAATAGTTCCTTCTGACTTTGAGTTCTTCTTCAGCTCCCCCTTAAAAGTAGGCATTCTCCCAAGACTCTATACATGGTCTTCTAGTCCTTCAATTTACAATTCCTAATGGGCAATCATAACCAGTTCTGCAACTTCATCAATCACCGGTATGCATGACTTCCAAATCTCTCATCTGTTCACATTTTCCTCTAATCTCCAGTCTCTCACATTCTACCTATAGAACATCCCTCTTAGATGCGCCAAAGGAAACTACCTATAGAACATCTCTCTTTGTGCCCAAAAGCCACAGTATCTAACAGGCATTTATTAATATTCTCCTCAAACTACTCCCTCTTCTGAATAGCAGCTGACCAATTAGCTAGGGCAGAGACTTGGGAAAAACACTGCATTCCTTCCTTTCCCTGCCTCAAAATTTTTCTGTAGCTGGATACTGTCAAATCTCATTCCTTCACACTCTGATCATCTTCTTGCCTCCAATCTTGCACACTTTCTAAACATCCTTCACAGTGTTTCCAGATTAACATAAAACACATGTCATTCCCTGTTGAAAACACACCGCGGCTGCCTACAGGATGATGCTGGAACTTCTTAGCATAGTAAAGGTACAGGCTCCTCAATGGTTGCCTACCCTCTGTCCACATATTCACTCACATCCTATATTCTTGCCATACTAAAATACCTGACACTTTCTAAATATACCAAACTATTTCAGACAGTTCCTTCTGTCTTCAATACTCTTCACTTCTTTTAAGACTTTCCTATCTTCTTAGGCGGGTGCAGTGGCTCATGCCTGTAATCCCAGCACTTTCGGAAGCCGAGGTGAGATGCTTGAGCCCAGAAGTTCGAGAAAAGCCTGAGCAACATAGTGAAACCTTATCTCTACAAAAAATTTTTAAAAACATTAGCCAGGTGTGGTACGCGCCTGTTCTCCCCAGCTACTTGAAAGGCTGAGGTAGGAGAATCACTTGAGAATGGGAGGTCCCAGGCTGCACTGAGCCCTGATCATGCCATTGCACTCCAGCATGGGCAACAGAGCAAGACCAGAGACTTCCATATCTTCTTTACAAAGCCCTTTCTCATATTTGCGGACAAAATTAACCACTTCATCCTTTCTGAAGGATTCTGATACATACGTTGTTATAAAACTGGGCAAAATAACCTATTGAGCTTCTTTCGGCAACGGAAATTATCAAGATGGAGTTGTTATGAAGAAAGAATGAGCGCACTGTGTAAATAAAGCACCTAGTTCTGAACCTGGCACACAACAGGCGCTTGAAAAAAAAGTAGTATTGTTATTTCAATTCTGTTATCTTTATTCCAGTATGTGCAAGTTTAAACTTGCACATACTGGAATAAACAAGTCCAAGACTTTCAGCCGGACGTGTTGGCTCACGCTTTTGGGAGGCCGAGGCGGGCATATCACCTGAGGTCAAGAGTTCCAGACCTGCCTGGCCAACATGGTGAAAGCCCGTGTCTACTAAAAACAAAAAAATTAGCCGGGCATGGTGGCGCGCGCTTGTAGTCCCAGCTACTCGGGAGGCTGAGGCAGGAGAATCACTTGAAATCGGAAGGCGAAGTTGCAGTGAGCAGAGACAGCGCCACTGCAATCCAGCCTGGGGGATAGAGAGACACTCCGTCTCAAAAACAAACAAAAACAAGACGACCTTGAACAAATGAACTGTAAGGTGCTAGACAAATACATGATATATTTTAAATATACTAAATTGTAAAGTTATAATTAGTTTTCTGAAGCGGATAGGGAGGAACCAGGGAAGAAAGCTGGATTTAGAGGGGTCAAGGGTTTGTAGCGAGGTCCAACAATTGCCACTAAGGTTTAATTTTTTTGTACACTCTAACCTCCCATCCTGAACAACCTTTACCGTCTCATCTACTCCTCTCTGGCAAATGCCTACTCTGAGAATCTGCCACAGCATCACCATTACTCCGAATTAACTGTGCCTCCTCTTAAGTTCCAGGGACCAATACTTTTGTGAATTACAGACCAGTGACCCTATGGACAGCGAGTACTAGGAAGTGGTTGTACTCCCTAGCACAACCACTACCTTCTACATGATGCCTTTGGAGACGTTAGCGGACTAAATTTAAAAACCACATCACACAGTGAACACATAGCCTACACCATACACGTCAATCTCCACAGCCTACATAGAAAAATCCTTAAGGAAACCCCAGCACGAATTCACAGCCAGACCCACAAGCCAGGTACACACACACACACACACACCGCCCCGGGCAGCCGGCGCCCCCGGGCCTGCGGGCCCCCACCCCTCCACAGCCCCGGCGGGGCCTCCAGGCCACTCACAGGAAGTTCTCCATCGAGATGCGGACGATAGAGCCTTCCACGAAGGGCCTGGACGACTGCAGCAGCGGCAACTGCGGGGCCGAATTCTTCCTCTTGCTCGGGACCTCTGCCGAAGGGTCTCTTGGGAGAGCTCTTTTGGAAGCCTGGGGGCTTGCGGTGGAGGTCTTTCTGCTCGGAGTCGCCATTCTGGCTTCCTCTGCGGCCCGCAGCGGCTTCCGTTCCCCGGGTCCCGCAGCCCAGGCGCCCAAGCGCCCAAGCGCCCGGCTCCCGCGCGAACTGCCGCGAACTGCTGCCGCGCGCTCGCACCCGTGATCCCGTGCCGCGCCGCGCCTGCGCAGTTCAGGTCCGGCGGCGTCAGCAGGCCCGCCGGCAATGCTCCTGCAGTACTCTGCTGCTCAATCCGAGGCGCAGAGTGAGGGCGGAGACGCTGGCGGGACTAAGTGGAAGCCTAGGGGAATGTGGCAACAGGAGTTCTAATCTGTACATTTCGGCATTTTTTTCAGTTTTTTTTTAACTCAGGAAAAGAAGTCAATTGCATTTAGTATTTTGAAAGCCACTTTTTTGCTTCCCAAGCCTCAGTCATGTGTGATGGGAGGTGGCGGCGGGAGGCTGCTGCGGGAGGCACTTGGGGCGCCCAGTGCTGCCAAGGCGGGGGCGAAGTCAGGCTCTGCTTGCTCCCACCCCTTCCAGGGGTCCACCGGAGAGCTCCTGGGCATGCCTGTCCTTGGCTCTTCGACTTCCCCGTTGCTTCAAATCAGGTCCCCTTCTCAAAAACCCGAAAAAGAAACCCTCCCAAATGGCTCTGTGCCAGACGCTTCGTTAAGACATCGTGCTAGGCGTTCTCAAACTCGTGAAAAGACTACACTGCACAGATCACCCTCATTGCTTCTCTTACCCCTGCCTCGTAATTCTGTGGTTAAACTTCCGCCCCCGAGGTTTCTAGAAATCCCTGAGCTAGAATGCGCTGCCTTCATTAAGAGGGTGGTTCTGCTTCCCCCTGCTCACGTTCATCTCACCTTCAGCTAGTGAGCCCCCTCATTAAAGAGGAAGCACACGGAGGCCTGCATAGATCTTCCTTCATTCAACTAACAATGAATGTCTAAACTACTAGAAACTGGATGCGTGGCAGTTTAGGAACCTGCCAAGGTTGCATCCCTGGGAGCTTAATTTCTAGTGAGGGAAAGAGGAAAAGAACGAGTGAATCAACAATCAACATGTGAACTGTGAAATTAAATAATTCAAACTTAAAGCTGTTAGAACTTTAAATTATTCTGAGCCTTGCGTAGAATGTGGCTATGGGGCCTCTGTCCCATGACATACAGCTGCAACTGCTTCCTTGTTTTTTTCCTGTAAATAATTAGAAAGACCAAACGGAGACAGAGTTAAGACCCCTTCTTCATAAATTAATATAGTTATCTTCCTTGGAATGTAGCTAAATATCACTAATCTAATCTTTGTAATTTATGCACTGGTCTTGTATGGAAAATGTACTCCTGCTGAACCTTCTTTGTCTCTGCCTATGTAAATGAAATCTTAACTTCACCTTGAAACATTGTCCCTATTTGTTTGGCGGCAGTGTTTCCAGGTGGCTGTCCTCAAGTTTTCATTAGAATAAATGCTATATACTTAATGACGTTCTGAATTCCACTATTTAAGGTTGACACAACAAATGACCAGGATAATTTAAGACTGTGATAGATGTTAGGAAGAAAACAAAATGAACCTGATGGGTGGGAGGCACGGAAGGCCTGTCAGAGGTGGTGATGTTTCAGCTTGAAGGACAAGAAGAAGCTGTGTGAGATCTGAGAAAAGAGCATCCTAGGCAAAAGAATTTTGCTGGAATATTCCAGTAAGGACAAAAGCTCTGAGGTGGGAAGCTCAGTGTGGCTGCAGAGCAGTGAACAAAGGTTGGATGGCAGAACCTTGCCGTCGTGAAAAAGTCTGAATTTTATTTTTAAAGCAATGGGAAGTCATTACATAGTTTTAAGGAGGGGGCCATGATCTGATTAAAGCTTTTATTTTTTAAAATTATTTTAATCTTTTGAGACAAAGTCTCCTTCAGTCACCCCGGTTGGACTGCAGTGGTGCCATCTCGGCTCACTGCAACCTCCGCCTCCCTAGTTCAAGCAATTCTCCTGCCTCAGCCTCCCGAGTAGCCGGGATTACAGGCACTCGCCACCATGCCCAGCTAATTGTTGTATTTAAGTGGGGACAGTGTTTCACCATTTTGGCCAGGCTGGTCTGGAACTCCTGACCTCAGCTGATCCGCCCACCTCGGCCTCCCAAAGTGATGGGATTACAAGCGTGAGCCACGGTGCCTGCTCTTAAAGTTTTTTTTAAAATTCATTCTGGCTGGGCGCAGTGGCTCACGCCTGTAATCCCAGCACTTTGGGAGGCTGAGGCGGGTGGCTCATGAGCCACGGTGCCTGCTCTTAAAGTTTTTTTTAAAATTCATTCTGGCTGGGCGCAGTGGCTCACGCCTGTAATCCCAGCACTTTGGGAGGCTGAGGCGGGTGGCTCACGAGGTCAAGAGATTGAGACCATCCTGGTCAACAAGGTGAAAACCCGTCTCTACTAAAAATACAAAAAATTAGCTGGGCATGGTGGCACGTACCTGTAATCCCAGCTACTCAGGAGGCTGAAGCAGGAGAATTGCTTGAACCCAGGAGGCGGAGGTTGCGGTGAGCTGAGATCGCGCCATTGCACTCCAGCCTGGGTAACTCCAGTCTCAAAAAAAAAAAAAAAAAAAAAAAAAAAAAAAATTCTGGTTACTATGTGGAAAATGGTTAGGAAGGGATCAAATGTGGAAGTGGAAGGCCACTTAGAAAGCTATTACAGTAGAACCCTGATTGCTGACTCCTCAAACAAAGCTCCTTTCCCAGGTCCCTGCTTCTTCTCACACAAGAACTCTGCTCTTTCTAAAAGTTATAACCAGAGAAAATAAAAAGCATGTGAACTTTATTATAGTTACTAAAATTTTCTTAAATGCAAATGAAAATGAGGGAGAAGGAAAGGAAAAATCAGTGGAAAGATTCAGACTGCAGAAGTAGCCTGCCTGAAAAGTCACAGCAACAGGCAAAAAAATAAAACGACCTTGGGAAAACCTCAGGCTGCACCTGGGCAGATAAAAAGACCGCTTTAAGCACAAATAAGTACAGAGGAGTGGGGGAGTCTCTGGGGCAATCACCCCGGAGACTTCATACTCATACAATGAGACCCAGAAAAACAATGGGCTTTAATAAGTACATTCCTTTCTTTTTAGGCACACTAAGATAGGGAAGCTGGAGTATGCAGGGAGGCTCAGAGGATGCCTGCAGCTGCAAGAAAATGTCTGGAAACAGACACAGAAACTTAAACGACACAAAGCAGCACAGAGCAAGACAAACTAAAAGTCTGCTTACGTGATCAAGGAATTGGGTAACAGCTGATACAAACTCTGCTCTATGCCGATAGCACACCTGGTCCTAAAAAATAAATCTTCAGGCCCTAGGAAGATAAGACACCCACTCCTCACTAGTTTATAAAAACCCTAACGTTTTTACTACAACCTAGCAGTCCACTCCAACTCCCCTCTCCACTGCAGAGAGCTTTTTCTTTTTCACTTATTAAATTTTTGCTGCAACCCCACCTTTGTGTCCTTAATTTTCTTGGATGTAAAGACAAAGAAGCCGGGGTACTAGTTCAAACAAGGAGAAACTGCTATATTAAGGTGCATTGGTGAGATTGCAACAAAAATAAAGAATAATTTTTTCAGCTGTTCAAATGGTGGGCAATAATGAAAAAATTCAGTGCTCAGGAGGGTATAATACTGTCCTCTGCATTGCTAGCATGAATTTTTTGGAAAGTGAAGGCTCTGCTTTAAGAGCTTTGGAAAAGTCAGATTGTTTGATGAAGTAATTACATTTAGGGGAATCTACCCTGATGAACAAATAAGTGCAGACATTAGTAATGGGAGTTGAGGGCAGGGAGCTAGTCATCATTTTTGTGCCATAATCAGCCCTTTTTTCTTCCCTCCCTTTTTTTGGCAATCAATAGAAACATTTACTTCCTAAATTCCCCAGGAGAGGGGCAAGGAGCCAAGGAACCCCATATTTTAAGATTTGCAGCCTCTGGAGAAATTGCATGAAGTCTAAAGTTGTAGGGAGAAGCAGCTGTGTGAAGAGCATGGTTAAATAATTTCAGATTTTCTATGTCTTCTTGAGTCAGTTTTAATAGGTTGTGCTTTTCAAGTAATTTGTCCATTTCCTCTAAATTGTCAAATTTATTGCATGAAGTTATGTGTTAATATCCGTTAATGTCTGCAGCATCTGTAGTGATGCTTCCTCTTTCACACCTGGTCCCGGTAAATTGTTCATTTCTTCCTCTCATTTCTTTATTAATCTAGTAGGGGTTATGTATGTTTTATTAATCTTTTTAAAGAAACAACTTGTTGATTTTTGCTATTATTGGCTTTTGATTTCATAATTTCTACTTACCTTTGTAATTAACTTTCTGTTAAATTTGTTTTTTCCCCACAGCTTTTTAAAATTTGTTCTTCCCCTCTCAGCTTTTTAAAAATCATTATTTCTTGAATATGTTTGCACATATTAATGGCGTACATGTGAAATTTTGTTTCATGCATAGGATATGTAATGATTAAGTTAGGGTATTTATAATGTCTATGTGATGGGTCCAAGAAAAGGATCTATTTCTTCTAGCTAGTTTGAAAAATACAGTAGATAACGGTTAACTATAGTCACTCTACTGTGCTATAAAACATTAGAATGTATTCCCTCTATGTGATCAGTCTTCAGTGAACTAATCAAATTGTGTTTCTAAACTTGAAAGTTGAGAATGAGTCACTGAACTTGTGATGACTCCACACATGCAGACACAATACAGGTTCTAAAAAGCTAGTCAGTCAAGCTGTAACACAATTCTTTTAAAAAGGAAATGTTTGCAATACCACTAATTTGATAATTGAAACAAAAAAAAAAAGAAAAGAAAAAGGAAATGTTATAGGTTTTAGCTCCAATACCAAAGCAACACATGTTAAATGCAGAAAATTCGGGAAAACACACAGAAAAACAAACACATGCAAAGGAAAAACTTACTCATAATTCCTCTACCTAATCGTTAAAATTTTGTGTATGTTTTGGCATCTCTTTTTCTTGTATACTTGTACATATGCACCTTTTGTTTTAAAAAAGGATGATACTGCACAAATTGTACCATATATACTGTTAACTCCCTTTCCCCCACTTAATATATTATGAATAACTTTCCATGCCATTAACTATTTTTATGTGATATAGTTTTAAGTAATTATATAGTATTCCATTAAACAGATGTACCATTCTTGATTTAAATAATTATCTTTTGTTGGATTCTGTATGACTGGAAGTTATCAGGAACAAAAGATACTCTGGCAGACTACACTAGCTCACTACTTTCTAACACTTTGACAATTTCACGCACCTGTAAAAGTATACACATTATCTTGCCACATTTCTATTATTTAATTCCACTTTGCAAACCACCTTGAAAGAGATAATTTAAAAAAGGCAGAGAGAGAGAGAGATATCTTTGGAAATAGAATATCAATTAATCAGATTTTGATGCTAATTAATGAGTGAGCCACAACAGCCTAAAGTCAGGGCCTAAAGTCAGTCATCAGCTAATAGACATGGCAAAGCAATTGTATTTAACTTCCTACTGACCAAGGACTAAGTGACCAGGGCCATTTTGAGTAACGGCCTTCCAATTCTGCAGGAAAATCTGACACAAATAAAAAGTTGACAGAAATGGGCGGGGTCAAGGATTATACATATATTTCACCTCACTATCACAATACCACTGTTTTAATATATTTGGGTTGGGCTGCTCTAAGAAAATACCATAGACTGGGTAGCTTATAAAAGTAGAAATTTATTTCTTTCAATTCTAGAGCCTGAGAAGTCCTAGATCAAGGAACTGGCAGATTTGGTGTCTGATGAGGGCTTACATCCTCACAGTGCCTTCTCTTCTCACATATGTCCTCCCATGATGGAGAGGAAGAACGCTTATCTCTATAGCCTCTTATAAGGGCACTGATCCAATTTATGGGGGCTCTGACCTCATGACCTAATCACTTTCCAAAGCCTCCATCTCCTAGTACCATCATAGTGGGGGTTAAGTTTCAACATATAAATTTTGAAGGGACACAGACATTCAGACCATAACAATTATCTTCTATCTTCTCTTTTTTGGCTTCACTCAAACTCTTGATAATGGTGCCACAAGAAAGGGGATGCATGTAACAGAACCCCGTGAGACTGCCTCTAACTGAGGGCATATTACTTTTGCTTTTGGCAAATTCATAAAGTAGAAAAGTGAACCCTCATGCCCTGAAAGGGAAGGAAGAAGTCAGATACTAAAACCCAAGCCCTTGGTACCCAGGAAGAAGTCCCATTCCATTCCCCCGACTGCACCTCCCAAACACTGAGCAAACCCACACATGTTGTAATCAACCTTGTTAAAGAATTGGTGGAACAGATCTAGGCAGGCATTAGGGGTTCTGAGGAAAACCAATGCCCCTCCCATGGGGAACTAAAACCCCATACAGCAGGCTTCTGCTGGAGATATGAATAGCTTACTTCTAAAGTTTTTCATTTTTAAACATTTGTTTCAAACAGCATACAAAAGTTTAAAATGATCATAATGTCTGCTGCTTTTTACTGTAGTAGTATTAACATTGGAACTGGTTGCAGTAATAGCTGTAGAATTGGTAGTAATGGCTAATACTAACAGCATTTACCGCACACCAGCTATGGTTCTAAGCACCTTTATTTATTTTGTTTCTATATGCTGGATCAATGTGACTGGCCTCTTTCTAAAATTTCCATTTATTGGGTGTAAAAAAGATTCAAAAGAATCATCAGAATTAATGTAACATTTCAAATGTTCTTTGTGATGGGTTACAATAGAAAGCCTAAAGATGAATGGGCCTTCATCTCTTTCAAGGATATAAAATGAGAAAACAGTATTAAATTGTTCCCGAAGAAATGACCTTCAGTTTCAGAAAGATCACGATTGAGATGCGAAAGCACGGTGTAATCTCCTTTTCTGGAAGTCTGCAAATTGAACTCACAGTCCTTGCCCAGAGAAGGCCAGGAGTGTAAGCAGAACCCTGGGAGGATGTCAGGATGGGCGAGTATTTCCCCTCCCACCCTGTTACTTCCCAAATGAAAGAAAATCGGTAGTTGTCAGAACTGTGATAAAACTTCAGAAACCAGCTACCTAAATTATAAAATGACTGTTTTGGCATCAGTCTCCTAGAGTGACACTTTCATCCCAGCATTATTCTAACAAGCTGGGATGCTGCTAAACTCCCCCAGAAATGGGCTGGTTTTAAGTTCTCATTTCCACAGCTTTCATTAGTAGACATAATTTTTTTTTAAGAATTAAAATTATTTTTGTATTTTTGTTACTATTTTAGGAAATTTGAAAATTCAAAAAGCACAGAGCAGACACCAATCACTGTTCATCCATATTCTTATAATCAAAAAATATTAATACATGGCAATTTGACATTTCTTCTAGTTTTTTTTTTTCCCTATTATTATCTACTTTTAAAAAAAATTAACATGTGGTGCCAGGCACGGTGGCTCATCCCCGTAATCCCAGCACTTTGGGAGGCAGGCAGATCACTTGAAGCCAGGAGCTCAAGACCAGCCTGACCAACATGGCAAAACCCTGTCTCTACTAAAAATACAAAAAAAATAGCTGGGCATGGTGATGTGTACCTATGATCCCAGCTACTCAGGAAGCTGAGGCATGAGAATTATTACTTAAACCCAGGAGGCAGAGGTTGTTGTGCCACTGCACTCCAGCATCAGCAACAGAACAAGACTCTGCTTGAAAATAAAAAATAAAAAAATTATATGTGAAACATATGACTACATTCCCCTTTTAAAAATAAGAATAATACAAATAAAATTAGTGTGCATTCGACTTTTTTCTCTCTCAGTCTTGTTCCTTTGTCCTTTATCCTCCAGAGTTAACTACTCTTATTCACTTGTGCAGTGTATAATGTAATGTCCTTTCAGGCTTTTTTTTGTTTGTTTTTGAGGTAGAGTTTTGCTCCTGATGCCCAGGCTGGAGTGCAATGGCGTGATCTCAGCTCACTGCAACCTCCACCTTCTGGGTTCAAGCAATTCTTCTGCCTCAGTCTCCCAAATGGCTGGGATTACAGACATGAGCCACCACACCCAGCTAATTTTATATTTTTAGTAGATATGGGGTTTCTCCATGTTGGTCAGGCTGGTCTTGAACTCCCGACCACAGGTGATACACCGGCTTTGGCCTCCCAAAATGCTGGGATTGCAGGCATGAGCCACTGCGCCCAGCCCTTTCAGCCCATTTTTATATTTTACTTGCATTTTATCTATAGGGAATATGCAATATTTTGAGTGCAAATATATTACATAAACACAATATATTAAATAAATACATACATAAATGTATTAATATATAAAACACTAAGAATAGTTATACAGTTTGATTTTATATTAAAAAGTACATGTTTTGAAATGTGTCCATGTTGACACATATAAATCTGGTTCTATTTTATTGCTGTAGAGTTTTTATGAGTGTATGATACTTTATCCATTACTCGACTGATTCGACATATAGACTGCTTCCAGATTTTCATTTTTACAAACAGTGTTTCAGGGATATGTCTTCATGTACATGTGCAAGGATTTCTCTAGAGTAGATACCAAGGCTTAGAATTGCTAGACTATATACCACACTTATTATTCTCCTTCAGTTTCTTGGTATTGTGGGTATTATTGCTTGTGGCAAATTTCTTGGTAACTGTGATAATTTGAAAATTATATCAGAACAGGTCAGGCTCAGTGGCTCATGCCTGTAATTTTAGCACTTTGGGAGGCCAAGGCAGGTAAATCGCTTGAGCCCAGGAGTTGGAGTCCAGCCTGGACTCCAACATGGCAAAACCTTGTCTCTTCTAAAAATACAAAAACTGCGGATGGGTACGGTGGTTCATACCTGTAATCCCAGTTCTTAGGGAGGCAGAGGCAGGAGGATAGCCTGAGCCCAGGACTTTGAGATCTGCCTGGGCAATACAGCAAGATCCATTCTCCACATAAAGGAAATAAAAAACCAAAAAGACAAAAACTGAGGTGGAAGGATCACCTGAGCCTGGGGAGATCAAGGTTGCAGTGGGCCGTGAAGGCACCACTACATTCCAGCCTGGGCGACAGAGCTATACCTGGTTTCAAAAAAAAATTATATCAGAACAAAATCTCTCTCATTTCCTCTTTCTACTATTGCCTTTAGTTCATCTCTCTCTCTCTCTCTCTCTCTCTGTGTGTGTCTCTCGCTTCCTATCTCTACCATTGTCTTTAGTTGGTGTCTCTCTCTCTCTCTCTCTCTCTGCCTGTGTGTGTATCTCTGTCCCTCCCATGCACCTGCACATACACCTACAGACACACGTACCTCTCTCCTCCACACGGTGTCCTCTCTTTGCTCCACAGTATTTTGGTTCTATGAGGCCTGAAGTTTATATAATTTTTGAAGCCTCCTCTGAAAAAAGACAAAATTACAAATACTAATTCTGATTATTCAGAATGGGAGAACAATTCACACCATCAGCACTACTGGCATTTGGGGTTAGGTAGAGTTCTTTGTTGCGGGAGGTGGGGCACTGCCCTGTGCATTGGAGGATGTTCAGCAGCATCCCTGACCTCTACTCACTAGATGTCAGTAGCATCTCCCTTACCTTGACAACCCAAAATGTCCCAGATATTTCCAAATGTCCCTTAAGTGGCAAAATTGCCCTCAGTTGAGAATCATTGCTCTAATTCTACCTACTCTTTCAGAGTATAGAAAAAGAACACTCTCCAGTTCCTCTTCTAACTTTATCTAAAATCAGATAAGGAAATTAAAAGAAATAAAAATTTCCTGTTAATCTTACTTAATGAACATATGTGAAAATATCTAGCAATGTCCAAAAAAGTAAAGTTAACATGACCTAATTGAGTTCACTGAAGGAATTCAAGGTTGATTAAATACAAGTAAGTCGAATCAATTAATGTAATTCTTCATAGTAAAAGATTAAGGAAGAACGATTAAAGCAGAAAAAGCATTCAATAATTTCCTTTTTAAAAATCAAGGCCATTATATATAATATATGCTACATGTATAATAACATGCATTATTATTATATATATTATAAATACATATTATTTCAATAGCTTTTGAGGTACAAGTAGCTTTTTATTACATGCATAAATTGTATAGTGGTGACAACTGAGATTTTAGTGCACTGATCACTTGAGTGGTGTACATTGTACCCAATATGCAGTTTGTCACTAGGCTGGAGTGCAGTGGCACAATCTCAGCTCACTGTAGCCTCGACCTCCTGGGCTTAAGCAATCCTCTCACCTCAGCCCCCCAAGTAGCTGGGACTACAAGCTTCTGACACCATGCCCAGCTAATTTTTTTGTATTTTTTGTAGAGACAGGGTTTTGCCATGTTGCCCAGGCTAGTCTCCAGTTCCTGAGTTCAAGCAATCTGCCTGCCTTGGCCTCCCAAAATGCTAGGATTACAGGCATGAGCCACTGTGCCCAGCCAATATGCAGCTTTTTATCCCTCACTCCTCTCCCACTCTCCTCTTTCAGTCTCCTAAGTTTATTTTACCACTCTGCATGCTTTTGCATGGCCATAGCTTAGCTCCCACTCATCAGTGAGAATACTATTTGATTTTCCATTCCTGAGTTACTCCATTTAAAATAATGGCATTCAGCTCCATCCAAGTTGCTGCAAAAGACATTATTTTGTTCTTTCTTATGTTAAATAGTATTCCATGGTGTATATATACCACATTTTCTTTTTCCATTCATTGATTGATGGGCACTTATGTTGGTTTCATATCTTTGCAACAGTGAACACACAATAATTTTCAACACACATTCATGATTAATATTTCTACGAAACTGTGAGTAAAGAAAACTTTCTTTCACCAATAAAAGGCAACTTAAAAAACATTCAGTAAACTCATATTCAGTGATGAATTTTTTAGAAATATTCTCTTTAGTTCAAGAAAGTTAAGGATGGGCCGGGCGCGGTGGCTCAAGCCTGTAATCCCAGCACTTTGGGAGGCCGAGGCGGGTGGATCACGAGGTCAAGAGATCGAGACTATCCTGGTCAGCATGGTGAAACCCCGTCTCTATTAAAAATACAAAACATTAGCTGGGCATGGTGGCGCGTGCCTGTAATCCCAGCGACTCAGGAGGCTGAGGCAGGAGAATTGCCTGAACCCAGGAGGCGGAGGTTGCGGTGAGCCGAGATTGCGCCATTGCACTCCAGCCTGGGTAACAAGAGCGAAACTCCGTCTCAAAAAAAAAGAAAGTTAAGGATGATACTATCACTACTTCTGTTAAGCACTGCCTTGAATATCTTAGCCTGCTAAATAAATGAAGAACACAGAGTGGATAGAGAAGTTGAAAAGGAAAACTCAGGCCTTTGATGGCTCACGCCTATAATCCCAGTAGTTTGGGAGGCCGAGGTGGGTGGATCACCTGAAGTCAGGAGTTTGAGACCAGCCTGGCCAACATGGCAGAACCCCCCGCATCTCTGCTAAAAATACAAAAATTAGCCGGGCGCAGTGGCACACGCCTGTAATCCCAGCTACTTGGGAGGCTTAGGCAGGAGAATTGCTTAAACCAGGGAGGCAGAGTTTGCAGTGAGCCGAGATCGTGCCATTGCACTCCAGCCTGGGTGATCAAGTGAGACTCCAACTCAAAAAAGAAAAAAGAAAAAGGAAAACCCAAAACTCGTCTTGCTAAGAAGTCTGTCCTAATAGCAAAAGAAAATTGTGCTAAGCAGAATAATGCTTCCCTCAAAGTTGTCCACATTCTAATCCTCTAAACTTATGAATTTTCAGATTAATCTTCAACATTTAAAACAAACAGAAGCATAGTATATGGAATATTAGATGATTCTTATAAATCTGTAAAAAAAGAAAAGAAAAGAAAGAAATAACTCATTAGAGAAATAGATAAAATAGGCATTTTTGCCCAAGGTGAAATGTGAATGGTCATGGACTATACGAAAAGATGCTCAATTTCATTAATACAAAAATAAATTAAAATCTATGTATTAATGAAATACATGCAAATTAAAATCTCCATGAAATACATTTTCACAATGATCATGTAGGCAAAAATTAACAAGTTAAACACTAGCAAGTTTTGGCACCTAAGTATATTGTTAAGGGTAGCATAGATTAGTGCAGCCACTGGGAAACGGTTTTTTTATCATTTGGTAAAGTGTACCTATCTTACAAACCAGCAATGTATATACTAGACATAGAACCTAAAGAAATTCTTTCACATGGGTACCTGGGTATCTATAAAAGAACATTTTAGCACCATGATTCACAGTAGTAAGAAACTAGAAACAACTTAAATATTCGTCAACAGTAGAATGGATTCACAAATTGCAGTATAAACATTTGATAAAATACCATAACATAGTGAAAATTAACTACATCTAGAAATCAACATTACTGAATCTCAAAAACATAATCTTGAGCAAAAAAGATGAGTTATAGATGAATATATATACAATGATTTTATCTGAACATTTTTTAAAAACCAGCAAAACCAAAAAATGTATTGCTAGGGTGTATATATAAGAGTTAGGACTACATAAGAAAAAGTAAAAAAGAAAAAAAGATTAATGTGAATTTTAAGAACATACTTGCCTCTCTGGCAGTGGAAAGGATATGTGATTTAGAGTAGTACACAGCTTCTAAGCTGTTGGTAATGTTCTATTTTTCATGCTGTATCAATGTTACATGAGTGCTCATTTGATCACTATTCCTTAAAATATACATACATTTTATCTACACATTTTTACGGTTGTTTCACATAAAAAGTTAAAAGATTTTCAATGAGAAAAAAAGAGAAAATATTTCATATATCTATATAATTTACCATATTAATGGATTAAAGTGAATTATCTCAATATATGCAAATAAGCATCTGATAAAGTTCAATGTCTATTTGTAATAAACTCTTAGAAAACTAGGAATGAGACTGAAGTTTCTTAACTTGATAAGTGCTTATATATCAAAAACTTAGAGCACACATTGTAATTAATGAAGATACTTTGCATTCATTTTAATTAAGATCAAAAGAAAGATATCATAATTCCCACTACAGCAGATCCTTTTGCATCTAAGATGCAAAAAATCATTAAGAGATTTAAAGATTCTGTGCTGGTTTTTCTCTGCTCACACCTATATGTCCGTTGTTTGTCCCTGAACCTGCTCTATGCCCTGGGAGCCTGATTTCTCTGGCCAATGACATCTAGGCTTGCTTGCCCCTCTGACTCTGATTGATTGGCTGGTGAAAGGCTCTATCAGGAAACTGGAGGGTAACTGCCTTTTGGTAGTGGCTGAGTTCCAACTCCTATGGCCACAGTCCCCTTTACACAACACTTTTTCATGGCTACAACTCTTGCTGAGCTTGGTAACAGCTTCCTTGACTCTTCAGGCCTACCTTCTAACTGCCACATAAAATGCAAATAAAGAACAAGACATGAGAATAGCCTGGTATTCTCAACTCACATGAGAAGCTGAGCATGGTCATGGAATGTCTGAAGTCCCACAGGCTCTTAGGACAGAGGTCCCCTTTGCATACTATCTAATGCCTGAGATGCTTGCACAAATTATTCTTTTCCTATTAGATGTTTGGTTTTTTATTTCATTAATTCATGTTCTTTATATTTTCCTTCCTTTTTACTTTCTTTAGCCTTTATGTTCTTTTTCTAATGTTTTGAGTTGGATGCTTGTCTGAATAACATTCTTTTTTCTGTTTAAAGTTTATTTTTTAAGGTAATAAAATTCTCTATGTATTAATTTAGCTACACCCCACAAATTCTGATATGTACTTTTACTATCATATATATGTATATATACACATATTGTCATACATTTACACACATGTATAAAATACGTGATTTATTTCTTATCTGAAAATGACATTATTTCCTCTCAACATTTTAAAGTTTTTATTTCACTGTCTTCTCCCTTGCTTCATTATTGATGACTTAGATTTTGTTTAATTTTCATGCATTTTTACTCATCTGTCTTTTCATTTTGGTTGCATTTTTTCTCTTTTCTTTTGGTATTTCATAATTGCATAATAATGTGTTTAGGTATGGATTTATTTTTATTTATATTGTCCAAAATTTACTGAACTTCATGATTTTGAACTTTTTATCAATAACCAATTCTGAAACAGCCTCAAATATTCTCCCCTTGAGCATTACCTCTCCTCCTTTCTCTTCTTCTGTAACTCCGGTTTCAATATGTTGACTCTCATTCCTGTTCTTCTTCATAGTTTCCATTTTTTTCTCTCTCTGTGCTGCACTCTGCTTTATTATCTTGTATTCCAGTTCATAATTTCTCTATTAAATATGCCTAATAGCTTGTTTGCCTTTCCCACTGAATTTTTCATTTTATAACTTTATTTTTTATATGCAGAAGTTCTTTTTTTTTTTAAAATTTACCTGCTTTTTGCTGGGTGCAGTGGCTTGCCCCTTTAGTTCCAGCTACTTGAAAGGCTGAGGCAGGAGGATCACTTGAGCCCAGAGTTTCAGGCTATAGTGCACCATGATCATGCCTGTGGATAGCCACTGTACTCCAGTCTGGGTAACAAACTAAGGCTCTCATCACAAAACAAAAACAAAAACTATCTGTGTTTTCATGGAGTACTGACTTTGTTATATCTTTTTCTCTAATCATTTAAAAAAGATTGCTATTTGTTGACAGCTGATTTTTGCTCTTAGAGGGTTTTTCACTAAATATTCGGTAGTTTTGGATTGTGAGTCTTTCTTTAGTGCAGTTTTTATGTGTGAACTGTCCACAGCCTAGGTTGAGTGCATGGTCCCCTAAATAATTTTTATATTAATTTCAACCAGGTGCCTAGCTAGGGACATATTCTCACATTAAACTTTGAGCTTGTGGATTCCCAGATCATGTAGGCAGGGTAATTTTGCACTCTTAAATTTGTGTAATATAATTAGGAATTCTCAAGGAAGAACTCTTATCCTCATCCCACAGTCTAGATGGAGAAGGGTTGGCATCTTGACGATCTCCCTGTGTTGAAGGAAGATTTTTATTTTTATTTTTATTTTCCTGATTTACCCTTTTAGTGAAAATGTAGCTCTTGAGCTTATTTGGAATTCTCTGTTCTATCCTCCCCACCCTTTGCAGGCTCTTTTCTGATCCCTTTATGGGTTTAAGAGCTTAAGCCCCCAGGTTACCAAGACTGACAGCCTCCCTCCAGGTAGCTATAGCATCAGCTTATGTAGTTATATCTCTGCTTTTTAGTTTTCTTTTGGAAAGGAGAGGAGGGGTTGCAGAGGGTGGCTGGACATTTCCCTTTCTTTTCTTTCTTTTGAGAAAGAGTCTAGCTCTGTTGCCAGGTACCAGGCTGGAGTGCAGTGGCACGATCTCGGCTCACTGCTACCTCTGCCTCCCGGATTCAAGCAATTCTCCTGCCTCAGCCTCCCAAATAGCTGGGACGACAGGCACATGCCACCATGCCCAGCTAATTTTTGTATTTTACTAGAGGTTCATTATGCTGGCCAGGATGGTCTCGATCTCTTGACCCCATAAGCCGCCCACCTCAGCCTCCCGAAGTGCTGGGATTACAGGCATAAGCTACAACGTCTCGCCATTTCCCTACTTTCTTACCAGCTTAGATATTCATTTACAATAAAGCTCATCAAATTTCACCAGGAATTTTTAAATGTTTTGTCTTGTGTATGTATACACATGTGTATGCGGAAACAGGGCAGCGTTTAGATAATTCATTCTGTCACAAAGAATACCTTCATGTTCTCAAGCATATATATCTTGCCATGTTTGTTAATTTAACTTTTTGAATAAGCAATGTGTTTATATGATATCAATAGGTATATATTGTGATGTTTCACTCATCTGCCTTTACCTATCTGTTTTCCATTTCCCCCCCCCACCCTTTCTTGCCATATTTTTTTACAGTCAATGGAGTTTTTAATTTGGGTTTTAATTCACTGCATATTTTAAAATATACAAGTATTCATGGTGCAGCCTGGTGGGTTTATGAAATGTTAGAGGCTGGGATTATCTGGGGAGAGTAATGTCCAGACAAATATATTAAGATGACCAATGAAATTGTGATGGATCAAAGACCACCATTATATTCCTTGTGATTTTTGAAACCCACATGCATGTTTGTATTAAATGAAATACTTTTACTAAACACTTGTTTATTGAATCTAGAAATCTTTGTTGAGTATTCTAGGTAGTAGAGGTACAAAATTAAGTAAGCATTCTTGAGGAGATAAACAAGAAGTTAGGTTTAGCAATTATACATTTTGCTAGGGGCAAGTGGGATTTTGCTAGGGGCAAGTGGAGTGGGAAGAACACAGGGGAAAGCATTACCCAGCTACTGGTCAAAATGAGTTGTACTGTGAATCATAAAGAAAAAGATGATAAAATGACAAAATTATATGGTTACTTTATCCTTAAGATGGCACTATAAACTCACAATTCCTGCATAGAAAAGGAATACATAAAAATAACCATGATTTATCTGAAATTTCACGGAAACCTTATGAACTAGAATGACTTATAAAAAGAATGACTTTTGCGTGTTTGAGACTGTTATAGGTGCTCATATTATTCTCATTTAATATTTGCAGCAGCTCTAAGTAGTATGAATAAATATTTGCCCTATTTTGCAGACTAGAAAAAGGAGTCAGAGTGGGTGTAAGTGACTTGCCTTCAGTCACATAGCTTCTAAGTGGCAGACCTGAGATTTAAACTGAGACAGTGTAAATCCAGAAACAGTGTCCTTAATCACTGTGCTGTATTATCTCTTTATAGTAATCCATATGTTGAAAATGCAGTGTCTTTAGAATTATCAGTTACAAAAATTCAGGATTTTTTTTAAAATTTCCAGTTCTGGTTAAATCATGCAAGGAAACATGTCCCTGGCATGAGACCAAGAAGTCACAGAGTCCAGGTCTTAGCCCTCAGAGAGTGCAAGAAGACATGAAGGCATCAGGGACACTGTGCAAGTGGGCCCTGTTGGTTTCCACTGCTCTCTCCAGACTGCAGCCAGAAGGCTGCCTCTGCCCTGCCAGTTCAGATGTCGCCCGGAGGCCCTTCCATGGCACCCTGGGTATATGGCAATTTTGTACTTAGCATTCCAAACTGTGTTGACTGGTTTATATATCTCTATTCCTCACTAATCTGTGAGCATTTCTGTAACCTACATGCTGAGTGCAATGCTTGGAGCATAGATTTCTCAAGAAATCTTTGTTGAACCTTTTCTTCCTCCATATTAAACCAGATCCTGAATCACAAACAGTATTTCTCAGTATTCTGCCCTTCACTCCCTTCTATACACAAATAATCTCCATCATAGACAGGAAATTATTGGAGAGAAGGCAACCTGTGTGAGAAAGCAATTTCCATTTGAAGCACTTGTGTGTTTAGGTGCTGCTGAGAATTGGAATAAAAGCAAACACTGGGATTAAATTGTTAAGCAGTATATATCAGCTAGTATTTCTCCCTGCTGGGCATTCCAAACCAGAGAAACCTATAATGTGCTTACCATCCTTCCATGTATTCATCCAGGTGAAATATAGTTGAAATGAATGCCAAGGGCAACCTGGAAAGGGAAAAGAAGCATCAGACAATTAAATTTTGTCAAAGGAGCATAAATGAGGGAAGGTGAGTTAAGCAGCTCACTTTCCATCTCCTTTTTTCTCTTAACTTCAGGTTGTTTCTTAGCAGTAATTGGTAATAATTACCTCCTTTTCTGCCCTAAGTCAATATCCAGTACCCCAACCCCCACCTCTATTCCCCCAATTTTCAAAGTTGGCATCCCTAGTAGGATTCCTGGTTTAGCAACCTTAGAGGCAATTTTGGTAGCCAATAAACCCTCTTGAAAGAGGGAAACTTGGAACCTTTACCTAGAGTGTAAATTGACACTGAGAATGGAGCTGATAGGAGAGCTGGCACACTCAGGAGGTGACCTTATGAAAGTAATTTATACATTCAGTGCTATCTCCATCAAGCTACCATTGACTTTCTTCACAGAACTGGAAAAAAACATCTTAAACTTCATATGGGACCAAAAAGGAGCCCACATAGCCAAGACAATCCTAACCAAAAAAACAAGCAAACAAACAAACAAAAAACAAAGGTGGAGGCATCATGCTACCTGACTTCAAACTATACCAAGGCTATAGTAATCAGAACAGCTTGGTACTAGTACCAAAACACAGATATAGACCAATTGAACAGAACAGAGGCCTTAGAAGTAATGTCACACATCTACAACCATCTGATCTTTGACAAACCTGACAAAAACAGGCAATAGGGAAAGGATCCCCTGTTTAATAAATGGTGTTGGGAAAACTGGCTAGCCATATGCAGAAAGCTAAAACTTGATCCCTTCCTTACACCTTATACAAAAATGAACTCCAGACGGATTAAAGATTTAAACATAAGACCTAACACCATGAAAACCCTAGAAGAAAACCTAGGCAATACCGTTCAGGACATAGGCATAGGCAAGGACTTCATGACTAAAGCACCAAAAGCAATAGCAATAAAAGCCAAAATAGACAAATGGGATCTAATTAAACCTAAGAGCTTCTTCACAGCAAAAGAAACATTATTAGAGTGAACTGGCAACCAACAGAATGGGAAATTTTTTTTTTGCAATCTACCCATCTGACAAAGGGCTAATAACCAGAATATACAAAGAACTTAAATACATTTACAAGAAAAAAACAACCAATCAAAAAGTGAACAAAAGATATGAACAGACACTTTTCAAAAGAAGACATTTATGCAGCCAACAAACATATGAAAAATGCTCATCATCACTGGTCATTAGAGAAATGCAAATCAAAACCACATTGACATAACATCTCATGCCAGTTAGAATGACAATCATCAAAAAAATCAGGAGACAACAGATGCTAGAGAGGATGTGGAGAAATAGGAATGCTTTTACACTGTTGGTGGGAGTGTAAATTAGTTCAACCATTGTGGAAGACAGTGTGGCGATTCCTCAAGGACCTAGAAATAGAAATACCATTTGACCCAGTTATCCTATTACTGGGTATATACCCAAAGGATTATACATCTATTATAAAGATACATGCACACATATATTTATTGTGGCACTGTTTACAATAGCAAAGGCTCTCAATCAACCCAAATGGCATCAAATGGCCATCGATGATAGACGTGATAAATAAAATGTGGCACATATACACCATGGAATACTATGCAGCCATATGAAAGGATGAGTTCATGTCCTTTGCAGGGACATGGATGAAGCTGGAAACCATCATTCTCAACAAACTGACACAACAGAAAACCAAACACTGCATGTTCTCACTCATAAATGAGTGTTGAACAATGAGAACACATGGACACAGGGAGGGGAACATCATACACCAGGGTCTGTCAGCGGTTAGGGGAGCTAGGGGAGGAATAGCAGGGGTAGGGGTATTGGGGAGGGATAGCATTAGGAGAAATACCTAATGTAGATGATGGGGGGATAGATGCAGTAAACCACCATGGCACATGTATCCCTATGTAACAAACCTGCACAATCTGCACATGGACCCCAGAACTTAAAGTATAATTAAAAAAAAAAAAAAAAAGAACACATATGTGTCAGCGAAGCAGACTTAGGTTCAAACCCAGGCCCTACACTAGCTTCTGACTTTCGACAGATTTAGTTTCTCTATTTATAAAATGAAAATATTACTAGGATATACCTCATGGGGGCTGTTGTCAGATTAAATAAGTCAACTCATGTAAAACTCTTTGAACAATATCTGAAAATAGTATTCAACAAATGATAGCTGTGATTATTACTATGGATTTATGTCACCAGCAGGGAGGCTGGTGAATGACTTTATTCACTCACCACATATTATAACCTTCTTACTAGGTACCAGATACTTTGTTGAGTCTTGAAGATACAATCTACACTCCTTAATTCAGCAAACATAACTGTAGCTCCAGACAGGAATGATGCTTTGGAGAAATTATGATGCTTAACCTAGTACATGACTGAATAGGTCAACATCTTGAAATCTTCCTTTTCCAGTGTTTCAGCTCTGTTTAGGGATTTCCTCCACTATAGGCAATTAATCATAAATATAAATAATTTGATTTGCAAAATTTTGTTTTATTATAAAATTTTATTTTCTTTTCTCCATAAACCTTGGGATGTTTGTGAAGTTGAGAATTTGTTTTCTTTGCATTCAGAAAGAAAATGCTCTTAACAGATTAATTTATGAGTTTGGACGCTCTTAAGTGGGAAACCTTCCCAACTTCAAGAAAACAATGGACTTTTGGCTATACAATGTAGTTGATCCTTTGGGTCAGAGAGACCAGAGTTTTAAATTCCTCCATTTAACAGATACAGAATCTTGAGTAATTTCTTCACTCTTTTGAGACTCTGTCTCCTTATCTTTGAAAGAGCTAAAATATTTCCATCTCACAGAAGTTGGAAAGGCATTCATTCATTCAATTGTTTTTTTGTTGAGCACTTACTATATCAGACATTTTCTGGTGAGAATACAAAAGCAAACAAAATAGCAAGAAATCTTGTGCTCTATATTAGGATACAGAGTTTACATTCTAATGAGATAAAAAATTGAAATTGTCTATGTGAAATAAAGCATGCTATAAAAATTATTGTATCAGTGGGGAAGAAAGAGGTAAGGGAAAATAAAGAGAAAAAAGAAAAAGTAATAATTATTGTATTAATGTATATGGCATGTTATGTCACTAACTAAGCTTAAGCATTTTGTTGTAGCAGAGTAGAGATTCAAATTAGAATCTGCAGTTATGTAGTGGAGATATTTTGATATAAGACAAGGAATGTAGAAACGAGTTAATTGCTAGTGAAAAGATTTTCAAATTATTTTTATTAGGTAATTTTATAATTTCATAACAGCTGTTAGTTTACACACACATATACAATTTTCTAAACAAGTAAATAAAAAGCAGTTTAGTATATCTGCCTGAATTCATATTATTCAAAATCTCACTAAAACATTTATTATAAAAATCAGTAAAATTGTTTAACATAGTTATAAAAATTGCTGGGTATGGTACATAAACATCTTAAGCTTGCTGTACAAAAAGCTCAATTTCTACCCATGTGCTCATAGTGACTTCAAAGGTAGTTCAAAGGGGAAATAAAGAAGGTAGCATTGCCTTGTAATACAGCATTAATTAATACTGACTTTCCCTGGGACAGTCATGAAAGATCTTTTATCACATATGGTGAAAATATTAAAAATACTCCATTTCTATGAATAAAACACAGAAAATAAGACTATTTTTTCCAGACTAACTCATTAGCATGAAAGACTGCATTCATTCTGCAGATATTACTGATACCCCATATTATTTTCTTTAAAAATATTTATGATACTTAAAACTCAAAAGGAAACCTGCAAGACCTATTCTTCTCCGAATACATTCACTGAATGCAGATTTAAATGAGCACATCTCATTTTGATTGTGCCCTCTGTTTACTTTAAAATGACTACAATATAGTACATTTGTGTTTTTAACTGGTACCAAAATTAAGATGAATGATCTATGCAAAACCAGTAGCCTGTATTTCTAGTAACAGTTGTCATATGCAAAAAGAAAAAAAAAAGCCCTGAGTCAGTATTTTTTTTTTTTGCAAAAGTAATGAAGGAGGGTGCTCTAAAGTCATTTTATAACTTATAAGATGCTTAAGACTATCCAGTATTCATTTGCTTTGTTTTCATTTTGATTGAAGAGAGGTACGGTTTTCATCTAGTTAATCCAATTCAGATCATTTCTTAATACTCAATTTCATTTAAGTCCTCAGAATATCCTGATGATTGTTGAGTTGTATCTTCCATTTCTGTCAGGAGATACGAATATACAATAACAGTATTTTTATTATAGGAAAATATTTAATTTGTATTCTTGTAGTTTGAGACAGTATTGCATTTTCAGTCAAGATCATATAATTGGGAAAAAATATTACCTCCACAGGATCCTGCCTGAAATTTAACATCATCAATGGCAATATCACTTCTTATCGATACTCCTCGAATGGCTTCAAAAATTATCTGAAAGAATAATGATGTTTGCATTTAGAAATACAATCATCCTAATAATACAGTGCCGGTCAGGGCAGATCCAGGCTTTGTGGGTATGAAAACTCAGATTGTTCTTGAGGATCCCTTTAAAGAAAAGAATACCAACTTACAAATTCAAATCTAGGTATTAAAGAGAATATTTATTTGGAATTTAAAGAAACACAACAAATTACTGAAGCCTTGAAGATTCAAGTCCTTGTCTCCTGAGGTCTCATTAGGTAATTTCCCAGAAATGCTTGTCTAGAAATGCTTCCTGGTAGTAACCTGGTTTCCTCTCCCCTACTGGAACGCTGTTCTCCCAGCATCCCTCAGCACTCACAGGGTCTATGAAAGTGAGGGGATCAGAAACTTAAATTTCCTTTAGCACTCCACAGATCTACCTTGGATACTGCTACTAGGTGGAAAAATTTAATATGACTGATGATACCCATGTATGAACAGAAAAGCATAATAATGAAGGTTACCAAAGATAATGGTTCACTTATGGTTAAATATCATAACACCAAAGACACAGTTCAGGCAGAAGAAAGAATCAGTTTTATAACTTTAGATTCTGAGAAGAAAATAACTGATCAGATATTGTGGTTGTAGGAAAAATAGATTACTTAACCAGCTCTAAGGCTGTCCCAACAATGGTTAATAAATTACTGAATAGTCCAGCGAGACCCATGGGTAATGAAAGTTGTTCAGAAGACACATTTGCTCTATTCATTTTATAAGCAAATGAGTCTTCATTGGAGTAGCTTATAATTTAAATTAAATAAAGACAGCCCTTAAACAAATTTTATTTAAACCCTCCCTAAAATTAAATCAAAGAACATAAATTGAATAATTAATAAGTTCATAAAGCTATCTTGAAATTAATGTTTCAAAGAAACCTTAACGACAGGCTGGTGGCAAAATACTGTTAATAAAAATTCTAAGGATCCAACTTGTGATGGTGGATTTTAGGTGTCAACTTGACTAGGTTAAGGGATACCCACATTGCTAGTAAAGCATTATTCTTGGTATATATATAAGGGTGTTTCTGAAAGAGATTGGCATTTGAATTGGTGGACTAAGAAAGGAAGATCTGCCCTCACCCAATGTGGATGAGCACCATCCAATTGGTTGAGGACACAGAACAAAAAGGCAGAGGAGAAGCAAGTTTGCTCTCTCTTCTGGAACTAGGACACCCATCTTCTTCTGTCCTTGGACATCAGAACTCTAGGTCCTTCAGTCTTCAGACTTCTGGAAATGTACCAGTGGCACCCTAGGTTCTCAGTTCTTTGGCTACAGACTAATAGTTACACCACTGGCTCCGCCAGCTCTCAGGCATTGGGATTTGGACTGAGCTATGGTACCAGCTTTCCTATTCTCCAGCTTACATATGGCATATCATGAGACCTCTCAGCCTTATAATAATATGAGCCAGTTTCCATAATACATCCCCCTTCACATCTCTCTCTCTCTCTCACCTTCTGTCTGTCTTTCTCTCTCTCTCTCCTCTATTGGTTCTGTTTCTCTGGAGAACCCTGATTAATACACAAACCTAAATAAGAGTCCAAATAAATGGCAAGAAGAGGGAAAAAATGTCCTAACACATCTAGACAGGAGGACACCTGAGTGCAGATAATAATGATTTTGGTTTCCTGAACAACAATAAAATATGTTTTTTTTGGCCTTCAAGTCTGCAATGAAAAGAATAATAAACAAATTACCTGAAGGAATTATATTCTGAATAGTCTATGATTTGGCCAAGCACTTGATTTCATACAATTTTCTTTTTTTTTTTTTTTTTTTTTAAGATGGAGTCTTGCTCTGTCACCCAGGCTGGAGTACAGTGGCGCGATCTCGGTTCACTGCAACTATGACCCTTTTATAGCACTATGATTTTCCGCTTATATTATAAATATATAGTAGTATCTCTTCTTTTTCTACATTGACAATAGAATTAAGCTGACTCATCTTTGCACTTTAAGATTAACCAAATCTATCCAAACCTACTAGCTACTGAACAAATACTTGCTTATTTAGATAATAAACATAACAAATACAGAATTAAATAAAATAATATATGTCTTTGATTCCCAAAGTGTGTGCTGAGGTGCTCCAGCGTGTCCAAGTACATTCACAGGGTGCTGTGGATAGTTTGGAATTGTAAGAGAAATACAGCAATATTCAATATATAGCAGATACCATGTGAACTGCTAGCTCAAGGTCATTCAAAGTTTTAACACTGGATTGACCTACATTCCTTTTGATACCATATCTTCATAGAGCTGAGGTTTTGGTAGCTGCTGCAATTAAAAGCAAGTATTGTTTAGAAATCAGTGCAGAGCATAAAATAAGGATAGTGTATCCAATCTGATTCCAAGATTTGGGAAGTTTGTGTCCAACAGGTATACATATTCTATTAGTGCATAATTTTGGTTAAGAATTAGAGAAATTATTTTTTCTTTTAAGTATTGTTTTCAAATGGCTACTAAGTTGTTAGAACATAAATACTTAAGTTGTTTGAATTCAAATGCTTAATATATGAAACCGTTCGATATTTCTTTTGGTCTTGAGGCACCAGGAAAAAATTACAATGGACATCAACAACAAGAAAATTTGGAGACCTGAATCGTTTTGTTTTGTTTTGAGACAGTCTTGCTCTCAGGCTGGAGTGCAGTGGTACGATCTCAGCTCACTGCAACCTCTGCTTCCTGGGCTCAAGTGATCCTCCTGCCTCATGCTCCCTAGTAGTTGGGACTACAGGCATGCACCACCGTGCCAGGGTAATTTTTGTATTTTTAGAGAAGACAGGGTTTTGCCATGTTGCCCAGGCTGGTGTGGAACTCTTGGGCTCAAGAGATCTCCCTGGCTGCACCTCCCAAAGTGCTGGGATTATAGGTATGAGTCACCGCACCCAGCTAACCTGAGTCTTAGCTGAGTAGGCAGTGCATAGAAATCCCTAGTAAATGTTACGCAGTATAATTAATAATATAACTGATGTAAATATATCAGTGAGCTGGGAATTTGTGTAACACGTTATTTCAATGGCATCAAAATCTAAGAAATCAAAAGAAAAGTCCTGAAAGCAGGAGAGGAGGGGTAATCAGGGAATCCAAAGGAAATAGAATGATTTTGTGCTTTTGATCAATAGTGAGTCAGTTTCTGCTTAGCACTAATAAATCTTTTAGGAAGAAGCATGATTAAAAATTTGCCATTTGATGCATTTCTTCTTCCCACAGGGATGATCTAATGAGTGGAATGCCTTTAGGAGGCCACCCACATATTCTCCCTGTAGGATCAATCTCAAATGGCAGCAGTGCTACCACACTGTAAATACCACCACCACCGGCCTACCCCCATTGATGCTGTACACATTTATTTCCCTAACTCTGTTCTCTTCCCTGAACTCATCTCATATCCCATTATTTACTTATGGCCATTTGGATTTCTAATAGACATAAAAAGTTAACATGTCCCCCCCGCCACAGAAGTCTATTAATTTCCTTTCTGCACACACTGCTCTTACTTCATGTCTGCTCTGCCTCAAGTCTTCCTCATCTCAATAAATGATATCTCAATTCATTTTAGTAACTGCTTGGGCCAAAAGCTTTGGAGTCATCTTGATGTTTCCCTTTCCCTCAGGCTCTACATCCTATACATAAGAAGTCCCTTGGGCTTCTGATGACATCTTCTCACCTCGCTACATAGCCTTAAGTCACCACACCTTTTGCCAGAACTACTGCAGCAACCCCCAAAGTCTCCTTGTCTTGTTACAGTATTCTTTCCACACAGTACCTGCAGTGATCATTTCAAAATCAGATATTGCCTTAAAGATGTACAATGGCTTTTTATTGCTTTTGGAATAAATTTC
This sequence comes from Sapajus apella, assembly GCF_009761245.1. Classification (NCBI taxonomy): domain Eukaryota; kingdom Metazoa; phylum Chordata; class Mammalia; order Primates; family Cebidae; genus Sapajus; species Sapajus apella. Next base: position 14,660,822 of record NW_022436964.1, read on the forward strand.
AAACTCTTCACCACAGACTCTAAGGCTTTTCATGATTATCCTGATACTTCTTTGACCTCACCACCTGATGAGCTTGACTACTTCTTTCTCTTTTCCCTCCTCTTCATCTTAAATCAGTATTATTTTTAATTGATAAATCACAATTTTATACCTTTATGGGGTACAATGTGATGTTTATTTTATATAATGTACATATATATAAACAATATATGAATTATTAAATCAAGCTAATTAACATATCCATCACCTCACTTATTTATCATTTTTTGTGGTAAGATGTGAAATTTACTCTTAGTTATTTTGAAATATACATTATTGACTACAGTCATCCCCTGTTCAACAAATCTCAAAAACATATTCCTCCTGTCCATCTGAAACTTTATAGCCTTTGACCAACAACTCCCCATTCCCTCCTCCCACTTCTCCCAGCCTCCACTAAACATCATTCTACTCTACGCCCATGAGATCAGCTTGACTTCTTCTTCATAGCACTTATTATCATCTGATGTTACATTGTGTGTATATACACACATACGCTGTTTGTGTGTATATACACAAATACACACACAAACAGCACATATATATATATATAGCACATACATATATATATATATAGCACATACATATATATATATATATAGCACATACATA
>NW_022436964.1:14661482-14810483 GCF_009761245.1 Sapajus apella
ATATATATATAGCACATACATATATATATATATATAGCACATACATACATATATATATATATATATAGATATATATATATATATATGTGCTGTTTGTTTTGGCTTGGTTTTTGTTTTAGAGACAGGGTCTCAATATGTTGCCAGGCTGATCTCAAACTCCTGGCCTTAGGCAATCCTCACACCTTAGCCTCCCCAAAGTGCCGGGATTATAGATATAAGCTACTGTGCCCAGCTTTGGCTTGCATTTTCTACTTCCTCCCCACTAGAGTGTAAACTCCAAACAAGTAAGAACTTTATATATTATATTCATTGCAGTACCTTCAGCACCTAGAATAGCAGGTGAATAATACATATTTATTAAGATGAGATATTTTTGGTCTCAAACAACAGGAGCTCAGTCTGGATGCCTGATGTAGCTATTGAGAATATCAATTCTGCCATGGAGATGTGAATTAGTGACTAGGGAGACTTAGGTGAGAATATGTTGTTAGAACAGTGACAATATCTTTTTTTATTTTGGTACTTTAAAGTTTATAAAAACCCTTTCACATACATAATCTCCTTTGACTCTCTAATTCTGGCAATGTCAGCACAGCTGACTAGGAATTATTATCCCTTTTTGAGAATGTATAAACTCTCTCAGAGAGTAAAAGTTGTCTCCAAAATAATGCAGTGCTTGTAACCATCAGGCCAATGAGGATTATTCTGGAACTTCTGTGGTGGGAGGCAGTGTAAAACAGTGGCTTGGGGATACAAACTTTGGAACCATGCAGATCTACTTCTCATTCAGCCACTTAACAGCCAAATATTTACTTTTCCCCACCTGTAAAATGGGGAAATAGGATCAGTTGAAAGAACTTAGGTACAGCTCTTAGCAGTGTAAGTGCCTGGCATGTAGCAGATGGCTGATCTATTTGCATGTGAGTGTGTCTGTGTTTTATTAGACACTAGGATGTTTTGGAGCAGCTAGTTCAGGCTGGTCATCCTGCCATCATTTGAATTCCTGAGGGAATCCCTAACGCAAATGAGATTGTTATCTGTACCATTCTAAGCCAAGGGGTAGCATTCTGGAGTCTTCTTCCCAGACTGTGAACTGGAAGTCTCCATGGCTGTTCTATACCATTTGAAGAGCCCTAGATGCCATTTCAGATGCCACACTACTCTGTACTCAAAACCATTTCAAATATCCATCTACGCAGTAAGTCTGTTATGTGCAAGGCCATGTGTCTGATCCCCAAGGCTTAGATACTGAGAAGCTCCCTGTTCCCAGAACTCAAATCTTAAAGCCCTTGTGCATCAGTATCACTTGAGAGTTAAATAAAAAAAATCAATGCTCAGGTGCCACCCCCAAAGATTTAGATTCATTTAGACTAGCATAGAGATTCTTTATCTTTAGCATGCATCAGATTCACCTGGAGGGCTTATAAGCAAATTTCTGGGGCCCCCAAATCCTGTTTCTGATTCATTGTTTTTAAAGTGGGGCCTGAGAATTTGCATTTTCAGTGAATTTGCATTTCAGGTATTGCTGGTACTGGTACCTGGATCACAGTCTGAGAACAATTTGAATAGATTAGGAATACCCTAATAGCCTAACAAAATTAACCTATTATCTCTGAATAATGATCAATTATATTAGTAAGTTCCTGAGCCATCCTCTTTCTTCTTGTGAATAGACATTAAATCACCATAAAATTATTCCTGAAGCTACCTGTTATTCTTTGCCTAATGTCCAGACAGTTTATCCATGTTGGGATAACGGGCCTTTCCCAGATAATGGCTCATCTTCCCTGTCATTTCCTCTTTAACAATGTAACTCCCTTGACTGCACCGCAACTTGGCCATCTGAGCTTCTGCAATTCCTTCCCATTTTTATCTGTAGAAAATTATTTTTGGTCATAGATTGGTGCAAAATAAAGCCCTGAATTTGGATATCTCTTCCCAGGAAGATCTGGGTTTAGACCAGGCAGCCAGTGGTTAAAACCTGAGTGCTGGTCCAGGAGGTTTATCAGCTGGAAGTAAGGATGTGTAGGAAGATGTGCCTTTAGTTGGAGGTCACACCTGAGAATTCTACAGAGCAATTTTAATAACAGTCGGAAATCTGAAGGTTATCTCCTACAGCTTTCTGGAGCTTTGGCTCGTGACAGGCAGGTAAAATGTGTGGCTATCAGAAGGCAGATGTGGTTCTCCAGGCTAGACTGGCTGCTCAGCCCCTACCTACTAGAATTTAAAACAATGTTTCCTATTGCTCCCCAGATTCCTTTATGATAGAGAACATCTAGGATGGAGATCTTCTATAGCACATGAGAGGAGACCAAGGACTTAGGATCAAGTCTCTCAGTTTCTTTGGCAACAATGCAGTGATTGAGGCAGAGGCATTTAAAAAAACAAACAAAAAAAAAAACTACTTGCTCTAGACCATACTCACTGTTAAACAGAGGCTTAAGGCAAAAGCTCTTACATGTATGTGGGTAATGATGAGTAAAAGATGCAGCTGCAACTAATTAGGTAATACCATATTTAGAAGAAAAGAAGACTTCATTTTGGAGATTTTCAGGATGCATAGAAATATACTTGACATCCATAATGTATCAAGACAAAAATAGATATACTTTTATCACAGAACTGCAAAAAAATCACTTCACGCATAAATTTCCAAAGCTTTCTCTCCTTGTCACTGCTTAGATTGAATCAATGTATAAACTAATTATCTTTACTCTCTCTCAATCCTGCCTTTATATATGACCCTGAAAAAGAACAAAATATTCTCTCTGGTAGCAAAAATAAGAAGGAACATCAGAAGCTCCTAACATGTTTTCCATTGCTTGGTTCTTACGTCTCTTGGCTTACCTGGTGCTGCCTCTCACAGCTGTATTCAATCAGTGCTCGTAGCCAGGAAATGCTCTGTTCACCTCTTCTCCTCCATAAGAGGGGCTCTTCACTGTCTTCTTCCTTCTTCAGATAAACACTCAGCAGTCCAGTCCCCCCTCCATACATGTGGTAGAAAAAGGTCAAGCAGTGTTTTCCGGAGACTCCTCGCAGAGGCCTGGACAAAAGGCGTGCTTTTTGTCCATACACCATGTGGGAGGCCTCAATGTACATGTAGTAGCCTTGATGAGAATGAAAAGCAGGTATCGTCAAAAAGGACACAAATTACCTTTTCTCCTTCCATAATGTTCTTTCAGAATTTCAAGTCAAGATGACCTGACTAGAAGTACTGATAAAGAGTTTTATAATTTTGAATACATATTATCTAAAGAGAAGCTACAAAAGTGAGACCAGAAAAATGTTTTCTTAAATTTAATGATTTATAATTCAGTTTAATATATGAGGTAATTAATATACTAGTATTATGCCACTGATACAGTGATTAACACATCAGAATTTATATTACTCACTCATGGACAATATTCTAAAGCTTCCAGATGTTGGTTTGGAATGAGAGAGAGATTGGGTTTTGAAGTCAGGTAGATCTGGGTTCAAGTCTTGACTCTATTTGTTGTCTATGTGATTCTGGTCTAATGAATAATCTCTGAACTTACATTCATCATTTTAAGATAAGGGTTGATAACAACTGTGCTACAGAATTGTGAGAATTAAATAACATGATGTATGCTCACATGTCATGCATATTCCATTATTTTTCTGTCTTGCTCAATTCCTAAAGCTTTTTGTGTTGCTTTTTTTCAGTCCTGAAAGCATATTTTGTAAGATTTTAAAATTGCCTTTCCAATTTCCTAATTTTATTGCTATTTTTTAATTTGTTGGTTTCAGGCAGAAACAGAATTAGTCGGCATGTAGGTAAGACAGTGGCATGCTGCAGCCAGCTTCCCCAGGCTTCCACAGTCCACTGCATGCATCCTCTCCCAGCTCCACGTGACTTCACACTGGTAGCTGGAAATGTGCCATGATGGGACTATTTACACCACCGAAACTGGATATGTATAGGAGTCAGCACCTCCTTCCCAAGGAGAGCCAGTTGGTGTTAAACAATCGCTAACGTGTCACTGAAGTAAAACTGCATGTGAATAGCAATACAAGAGGTCTTTTCTAGAGTAATTCACTGGTAATATAATTTTGTGCATCTGAGGCCCATTATTCCAAAGGCCCTGAACATTATTCCAAAGAACTACTGAGTCAGTAGTTCTTAACCTTTGATTACTTTATGAAAAGTTTAGGCCTCTTCTATTTGAAAAATACACAAAGAAAGTTTGCATGCTACTTTGTTGCTTTGTTTGGTGTTATATTTGTGTTTGGAATGTTTGTGTCTCCCCAAATTCATATGTTGAAGCCCTAACCCTAGTGTGATAGCAAATGAAGATGGGGCACTGGGGAGATAATTGGGCTAGACGAGGTCATGAGGCTGAAGCCCTCCTGATGACAGTAGTGCTCCTATAAGAAGAGACACCAGGGAGCTTGTTTTCTCTCTCTCTTCAGGTGCACACACCAAGGAAAGGCCATGTGAGCACAAAGAGAGATGGTGCCTGTCTGCAACGTAGGAAAAGAGCCCTTGTCAGGAACTGAAACAGCTTGCACCTTGATGTTGGGCTTTCCAGCCTCCAAAACTGTGAGAGGTAAATTTCTGTTGTTTAAACCATCTAGCCTATGATATTTTGTTATGGCAGCCCAAGCAAACACCAACATTTGCCAATTTTATTTTTTAAATATATGATGTAAAAAGTAATCTTTACAAAGTATCATATGTCTCATTATTTCATGATGAAATTCGTGACCAAATCAAGGGGAAAAATAGAGAGATCCCAAATAATACATGCAAATGAAATGGTTTCTTTATAGTTTGAAGTTTAATCAATGAACTCTAATTAAGCATTCCCCAAAATATGGTGATCAAGATATCCCAACGAGAATTGGTTGGGAATCCCCTCTATGTGCCTGAGAGGCCTTTCTCCTTTTCTTATTCCTATAAACACAAATCTGAGAAGTTCTATAGACTTATTAAAACAGTTGGAGAAAGCATCGTTGGTCTTAATAAACTGTGTGCACAGTGCAACCTCTTCCCCCAGTGTTTTACTCTATAAAGTTTTTACCCTGCAAAACTGGGCTGATTCACAGGATGTGGCCTCCATCAACCAGTCACATCTACGGAATGATGCTGCCCCCAAGAAGCAGAATCAGAGTTCTGTGTCTGTCACTTCAGGTCACCTGTTATCAAGGCATGGTGCCACGAAAGGCTCCACTAGCTGGGGATTCCTGAATGCAGTGAACAAATGGAAATCAAAAACCTCCTTGAGGGTACTTTAAAGACTGCATACATTTCAGCCCTGTTCAAAAGTAAATTTTAATTAGAAGGATAACTGGTTTAAATAAGAAATAGAAATTGTGAGTGTCTTGATCTGGTATGTTACATTTGACATCCAGTCAATTTCAACTTTTCATCTCATTGGCAGTAGTTTCGTCCAGATGGATGCTAAAGGGAAATGGCATAGCTGCCAACTTTCCCATGATATGCTTAAAAATATTGGCAAAAACGCTATAAATGTTCTGGAATGCTCACTGATGACATCCTCATTACAAAATCCAGTGGTTAGTTTTCAGTCTTTGTTATTTTTGTACCGTCAGTAACATCGGACGTAATAGTTTACTTCTTACTTCAGAAAGTAGAATTACTTTCTTACCTTTACTTGCAAGGTACTGAATTCTCAGATTTTTCTTCTCCTTCACTGGTCATTCCTTTCTGGTTCACATTTCTTTTTTTTTTTTTTGCCAATTCCACTTTCTTTCCTGACCTCTTGACCCTGGAGTGCCCCAAGGTCCAGTTTTTACTTCACTATTCTCACTTCCTTGATGATCTTGTTTCAGGACTTTAAATATCAAATATGTTGTTATATCTCAAATTTAAATTTTCAATCTTTTTGCTGAAATCTAGATTTGTTCAACCTGTCTAATAGACATCTCACTCACTGTCAAGTAGACATCTCACACTGAACGTATTCAAAACTCAACTCCTAACAGCCTGAAGTAGACTCAATGTCCAGTCTCTCACACCTAAACCTGTGAGTCACATGCCACTACTCTCTTTCTCTCATTCTCCACATCAAGACTATCAGGAATTCCCATTGGCTGTACCTTTAAAATATATTGATAATCCAGTCACTTCTCTTCTTGCTGCCTCTACTGCTATCACCCTGGTCCAAGCTGCTATCATTTCTCGCTTGTGTTAATGCAACAGCTTCCCAATTACTCTGTCTGCTCTACTCTTGTCTCCTGCAGTCTCAACACTGTATTCATAGTGCTCCTTCCAAAGCAAAAACAAAATCATACCATTTATTTAAAATCTTTCATTGGCTCAGCATTTCAGAGCAAAAGCTGAATTCCTTACAATTGACTTAGGACCCTGTACAATCTCCCACCTATTCTTTTATCTCTCTCATTTCTACTGTGTTTCTCCTCACTCACTGTGCTGCTTGGCCATACTGGCCTTTGTATTATTCCTGGAATATGGCGGATATGCTGCTACCTCAAGGCCTTTGCATGTGCTATGCCTGGCTCTTCCTCCAGATAATCTCGGGTCTTACTCTCTTACCTCCTTTAAGTTTTTGCTCAGATGTTACCTTTTCTATTAGACCTATTCTTATCATACTATTCCAAATTGCAATCCTTGTTCCTTTCCTATAATGTAATAAGTTTTCCAAAGTTAATTCCCTCTTAACATACTATATAATTTTTTTTCTTTCTTCCTTTTTTTTTTTTTTTTTTCAATGTTTGCCTGTCTCTCTCCTCTAGAATTTACAAAGGCAGATATTTTTTTCTCGTTTAGTTTACTGCCACATTCCCAGGTCTTAGAACAGTGCTTGGAACATAGTAGATGCTCATTAATATCTGTTGAATAGATGAATGAACACATTTGTTCCCCACAGCTCTAAGCAGAAACCAAGGTGACCATTTGTAGGGCTCCATCAAAGTCACTCCAAATGTGTGAAGTTCTTAGTAATGAGATGTGCACTTGACTAAGATGCTCCAAGGCAAACTAGAGCAAACCCAAGTTTTGGTAAAATTAAAGTCTTATCAAAGCAAATCTTCTCAAACGAGTTCTACACCATCTGAAGTATTGTTTTAATGAACACTTAAGATAATTCTTTGAGTTAATTACCTTCATTCTTCCACTGGCAACAAAATTGGTACACGAGAAGCACAGGGGTTTTGCACATTCAGTAATGAAAGGAACCTTTACTTTACATCTTTTCTTTAACATTTTCTAACTTAAGTTAGGTCAATGTAAATAACACAGATATACATAATCCTAACAGAAGGGTGTGTTTACTTTAATTCCATGGAAAGATAGATCGAGACATGAAAATGACCATGGTATATCACCTAACTATGCACAAAGGGATCCCATCTATCCTACACATAAGTTAGGAGCATGGTAGATGAAAACAATATCCTAATACATTTAACTAAAAAACATTTTCTCCCAAAAGTAATTTTTAAGACAACAAGAAAAAAATGTTTGCACCTGCTTTGGAGCTCTGAAAAGGCCCATTTGAATCCTAGGTAAAGGACCTTAGCTGTAGATGAAATTCTCAATATGGGGAAAAAAGCTCCTCTGAAAGAGGCTGTCACTAGGGAACTGGAAAGTAGAGATTATTAGGTCCCTGAAACATAAAGTCTTTTCAAAATGGAGGGGAAGCAAGGAATTCATCATGAGAGAGATGACCCAAGACTTGTCTTTTGTTTAGTGATGATGGTTGTGCATTCCTACCAATAACACTACAAATCTGGACAAGGATTATTCTGAGGTCCTGTAAGAGAGGAAAACTCATTATCCCCAGGATCATTTGATTGAATTCTTTCTTGCATTGGTGCAATGCACTAATTCATTTAGCTTCAGAGGGTGAAGTACTAGTCTGATTGCCCAGTTGTTGCCAACAGGTTGGGACTCTAAATCCGGGATAGCCTGCACAGCCTCCTCTATCCATCTGTTTTTTGGACCACACACACCTCCACAGGTGTGACTCCTGAAGTCTACTATGCTTTCAGTTTAGGCACCTGTGGGTCTCAGGTATCAGGCTGAAACTATTCACTAAGGTTTCCAGTTCCAGAAACCTTCATATTTGGTACCATAAAATATGAAAGGAAGTCTCCAATGTTGCTTGTTGTATAATTGTGCTGGTTTTGGAAGAGAGGAGTGACATCAAGGGGAATGTAAGCGCCCACTACTTTTCTTGAATAATTCTGGTATTTGTAAATATCCTTTAGATATAAATTATATTCTAAGCACACACAATAGTCCTCCCTGGTCCTTAGTGTATATATCCCAAGACCCCCAGTCGAACCTGAACCCACAGATAATACCAAGCCCTATATAGACTACGTTTGTTCCTATACACATATACCTATGACAAATTTTGTTATAAATTAGATGCGCTAAAAGATTAACAACTCATAACAGAAAAATTTTAACAATACTCTGAATGATGCATAATTTAAAACTTATGAATTGTCTAGTTCTGGGATTTCCCATTTAATATTTTCAGACTGCCATTGACTGAGAGTAACTGAAACTCTCAGTTGGAGAGTGAACCTGTGGATAAGGGAGGACTACTGTATGTATATTACATAAGGCAATACCTATGTAGAGCATTCTAGACAAACATCTTACCTAAACATAATTTTAACAAACTTATCAATGAATCAGAATATGCCTCTCTAATGTACAAACCCATTATTCCTTTTGATGACACATACTTTTCTTCTTGATTTGTATATTACACTTGCATTCCCCAGAAAAGATCAGAACTTCACAGAGAGCCACTCTGCCTCACATGTGTTCGGAAATCAGAGAAAATCTCTGCATGTTGACAGGTTGTGCCACATTACGGCTTCAAGCACTGTCTGTCTCAGCAAACAAAAGCTCTGGACAGGAGCCAAGAAGCCCCAGTGTTGAAGCTTCAGACTGACTCACGTGTTCTTGCACTTGAAGGATTCCAGTCTGTGAAAGGGATTACTAACTGGAGAAAATAAGTTACGTTCTCTCTGTGGGTCATTGTTTAATATTCAAAACAGGGGTTCCAATGGATCTATCGGGAGTTCAGGGTCCCATCTGTTCTTTGCACAGCAACTGTGATGTGTTTAAGACACACAGACACACACCACATCCATAATTCTGCACTGTGAAGCAGCTGTTCCTCCAGTCTTGTGGCTCTTTTGCAGGGTAGGGAAGGCGCCTGAGTGGCCTGTGTGGAGAGGCTGTGTGGAATGAACAGCTAGCTGCATTCGTCAGCTGGAAAAGGAGTCTTAAAAATCAGGGAAAAAGATAACAATATTTTTGAAGAACGACTGCAGAAGTTGTCGCACTAAAATTTCTCTTTTAAAAGGCTGTCATAATTGAGGAGTTATTGTTTAACGCGTACGGAGTTTCAGTTTTGGGAAATGAAAAAAGCTCTGGAGATGGATGGTGGTGACGGTTGCACAGCAATGTGAATAGACTCAGTGTCACCAAATCATACACTTAAAAATGGTTAAAGTAGTACATTTTATGTTATATGCATTTTACCACCAATTTTTTAAAAAGCTTGTCACAGAAGCCTTCTCTGTGTAAGTAGAATCTAGCAACATCAGAAACTAACATAATAAATAAAAAATAAGTTATGGAAAGACTGAAGGACATAGGAGATTTTAATAATCTGGAGCTAATTCCTCAGTTAGTTACAAACTATCTGGGCAGCGTTTTTAAATGTCTGAATATCAACTACCAAAATTCTTAAAAGACAGGGACTTGAAATAAACTGGAACTAACACATTAAACACGGAGTTGTGATATTATTTTGTCTCACAGCAAAATTTTATAGACAAATTTCAATATTTAATATTTTAATGTATTATTAATATTTCAATCACACAAGAAGTTCTTGTGTTCTTGGTATTGAAGAAGACTTCTACCTTTACTTAGTAGCATAGTGGAAGAGAATTTATTTGCCAGAAATAGGGAAGATTTATTGGAACATTTAACTGTATCACAAAAGAAAGTGATGGTGTTTCTTTCTCTGGAAATTGTTAAGAAAATGATACAGAGCTGCTTTTCTGGAATAGTAGGATCAGGGAAGGAGAACTGAATGACTTTTTTTTTTTTTTGAGACAGAGTCTCACACTGTTGCTCAGCTGGAGTGTAATGGGGCAATCTCAGCTCATTGCAACTTCCACCTCCTGGGTTCAAGCGATTCTCCTGCCTCAGCCTCCTGCCTCCTGAGTAGTTGGGATTATAGACATGCACCACCATGCCTGGCTAATTTTTTTATTTTTAGTAGAGACAGGGTTTCACCATGTTGGTCAGGCTGGTCTGGAATTCCTGACATTGTGATCCCCCTGCGTCGGCCTCCCAAAGTGTTGGAATCACAGGCATGAGCCATCGTGCCCGGCCAACTGAATGACTTTTATCTATTCACTGGGGGAGTCAGTGGCCAGGAAATGTTACAGTTGAAGACATTTTCTCACTAACCTGAATAGTTACTGTTGGCCAATATATTCGAGTATCATTTGGCTACAAAATCCCTGTAAACTTTAGAACAACTAAAACTAATGTTTACAAAGAATTCTGACAGCATAGTATTATATGAATGTTAATAAAATTATAATGGCCAATATCACCTTGGGAACTTTGTTATGACTTGTATTTATTGTCTCATAAATACGGTAGTCTCAAGTTCTACAACCCCCACTGGATGCCTGAAATCGTGGATAGCACAAAAACGTATATATACTATGCATTTTTCCTATACATACATATTTATAATAAAGTTTAATTTACAAATTAGGAAGAGTAAGAGATACATAACAGTAACTAATAAAACTATCATAACAATAGATTGTAATAAGAATTATGTGCATGTGGTCTCTCTTGAAATATCTTACTGTACTATACTTACTTTTCTTGTGCCTATGTGAGATGACAAAATGCATTTGTGATGAGACAAAGTGGGACGAATTACTTAGGCATTGTAAAGCAGTGTTAGGCTACTATTGACTTTCTGGGGACACATCAGGAGGAGGAGCATCTGATTTGGGTGATCCTGGATGAATGAGCCATGATGTCATGGATGGCTGGATGTCAGGAGATGATGATGTTGGTGTCTAGAGATCCTCAATAGTTGAAGGTTTTTGTTTGCTTGTTTTTGCCAAAAAATTTGGAAGAGCATTGTAACGGAACGTTATTATCTCTTTCTTTTTAACTCATTAAAGTGTTGCCAAGATGTTGCAGTCCTTTGATCTTACTGGTGACTTTAACGCTGCGTTCCATCCTAGGATCATATTCCATAATTTTTTCCTTTGATGTCTGTACAATTTGAAACCCTTTGGCAAATTTCAGTAATATCCACATAGCTGGTTTTGCTTCAGTTTCATCATCTTTCTCTTCCTCTGTAGGTAGCATGTTCTTCCAATTCCTCATTTGGAAACACTTGAAAACCTTCAATATGTTCTTCTACTTCTTCATCAAGTATGTTGGCAAATCCTTCACCAACTTCTCTTGCTGTGTGAATGATTTTCCTAACTTCTTCATCAATCCTCAGAAAGCCTTTAAAATCATTCACAACTTTACTCCTTAAGTTCTTCCGGCAGGCGCTTGCAGTTTCTGGTTCTAATTTGTCCATTGCAGCTTTGATGAATGTTATTGCGTCTGTAACAGTGAATGATTTCCAGCACAGATTACATCCAGATTAGGGTCTACATCAATTGCTAATCAAATGTGATCAAATACAAGGCAGGTGTATGTTGCGTTGACAAACTCAATGAAGGTAAAGGCTGAAGCAATGAGGTTGTATTCAGAGGCAAAAACACAACCGGAATATTTTCATTTTGTTTTTATAGCAGACAGATTTAGGATGGCTAGGAGCATTGTCTATTATTAACAGGACTTTAAATTCCAACTCGTCTTCCAAGTAATTTTTTTTTTTTTTACTTCTAGGATAATATACTGGTGGAACCATTTCATAATCAAGATGGCTGTCACCCATACTTTCTGATTATCTTGCCAAAACATGGGCAGATAATTTTTGTTTCTAAGAGTACTGGGTTCTTTGCTTTGTACGCTATGCCTGGCTTTATCATATGCCTTGAGGCACTGCCACAGGATACTAGAGTTCATCTGTCTTTATATGCTTTATGCCTTGTTGCCTGCTTTGCACTTTTATGAATGCAGGTTCTATCTTCTTCCAGAAGACTTGAAGATTTGCTTCAGATGGCATCCTTTCTTTTTAATTATTTCTTCAACTTTGCCAGAAAGGTGGCAGAAACTTCTTCATTGGCAGATGTAACCTCTTCAGTATTTTTTATATTTGTCAGTCCAAACCTCTTCCTGAATCTATGTAACCATCTCTTACTTGCAATAAATGGCCTGGTGTCACTTTTTCAGGGGATCCCTTGCTGAAGTCTTTGTATAGTCTCAATGCTTTCTGTTGCAACATTTTGTCAATTGGACCATGTTTTCTTTTCATGTCTTCCACTGACAAATTTAATGCCTTTTTTTCCATCTTCACTAAACACTTATTATGTACTGTGGCCATAATTTCTTTAGTTTGAGGTGCAACAGCAAAACTAGCACAAATTTCTTTTTCCTTCTTTACAATTTCACAAATAGAAGATGATACGGTTTGGCTGTGTCCCCACCCAAATCTCACCTTGAATTGTAATAATCCCCAGTGTCAAGGGTGGGGCCAGGAGGAGTGAAGTGAATCATGAGGGCAGTTCCCCCCTACTTTTATGGTGGTAGTGAATAAATCTTACTAGATCTTCTGGTTTAATAATGGGAGTTCCCCTGCACAACCTCTTTTGCCTTGTCGCCATGTAAGACGTCCTTTTGCACTTCCTTCATCTTCTGCCATGATTGTGAGGCTTCCCCAGCCATGTGAGTCCGTTAAACCTCCTTTCCATTATAAATTATCCAGTCTCAGGTATGTCTGTATTAGCAGAGTGAGAACAGACTAATACAGAAGGTTTCATTCTTAATGTAGTCCTTAGCAACCCCAGCATACAATTGTTTTTCTTTTCTTATCAAGTCAAGAACTTTCATCTTTTCATTTAAAGGAAGCACTTTATGGTTTCTCTTTGGCGTATCTGAATTGCCAGAAACACTATGCTTGTGCTTTGGGGCCACTGTGAAGTAAAATGAAGGTGACAAACGCAAGCACTGTGGTATCAGAACATCTGATAAGGGAGATGGCTACTAAGTGACTCATGGTCAGAAAGCATAGACAGCATGGATGATGCTAGTGAAATGGGTGACTCACATACTAGGTAGGATGGAGAAGGATGGGGCCACACAGTGTGAGATTTCATCACACTACCCAGAACTGCACTGAATTTAAAACTTTTGAATTATTTCTGGAATTTTGTATTTAATATTTTCAGACCACAGTTTACTGCCCTCAGAGAGGAAGATCACAGAGAAGAGAGGACTACTGTAAGTAGCACCTATGTCAGGAAACTTTCTGTTTCTGCCAGGATAGAGCTACTCAAGTACATGGTGACAGAAAATGATTTGTCAAATCCTGCAAAGTACATCCCACTTCGATGCAAGTCACTATCCACCTGTCACAAACACCTTTATTATTATGCTATTAAATAGGAGCCAAATGATGGAGGTGGATTTAGTTGGTTTTCTAGTCTTTATTGTTGTTCTAATAGAATGACTTGTTTTACAAATGTTTCCCAAACTTTAGTCATACAAATATCACCTTTGTGATATTTTTTGACTATCCATATTTGTACTATTATTAATTTAATGTTTCTCTTTAAGTAGATTCCATTTTTAGTACATTTATTCAAATAGGAAACTTCATATTAGCGTGAATATAAACAGCTAGCTATAAACCTATGAAATAATGGTTTTGATGTGCTGGTTATATATTTTTCTTATACATGAATATTACTAGCACATTAGAAAAATATTCATGTACTTAACACATGAATTACCTGGTGATAAATGTAATGTAATCTGGGTAACAATGGCCTAAGGTTCCAATGGAACTTCTGGTTTCTAGTAACTCATTTTACTTGTACTCATATGTCATAATTTGCTATTTTATAAAAGCACAAATGACAAAACAATGAATCCGGGAAAATATTCCAGACATAAACTTCAGAATTTGTAGAAGATTCACTAATTGCAAAAATAATAATACCATTCAACTCAGTGGAGCTTATAATACTACTATTCAGTTCAGTGGAGCTTATATATTATTAAGTTTCACAGATATAATCTCAGTTAATCATCAGAGCCACACTATGAGATTAGCAGATGTCAGTCTGGTTGTGCTACTACAGCAGAATAGCTAAGATTAGGTAATTTATCAAGAACAGAAATTTATTTCTCACAGTTTTGGAGGCTGGTAAGTCCAAGATCAAGGTGCCAACAAGTTTGCTTGTCTAACAAGGGCTGCATCT
This sequence comes from Sapajus apella, assembly GCF_009761245.1. Classification (NCBI taxonomy): domain Eukaryota; kingdom Metazoa; phylum Chordata; class Mammalia; order Primates; family Cebidae; genus Sapajus; species Sapajus apella. The sequence goes on from NW_022436964.1 coordinate 14,675,880, forward strand.
TCCAGAGGGGAGGAAAGCTATGTCCTCACATGGTGGAAGGCATAAGGGCAAGCAGTTTGAATGCTGCCTGAAACCTGTTTTACAAATGCATCAATCCCATTCACAAGGAAGGAGTCCTCATTGCCTAATCATCACCTCTTAAGAGTCCCATCTCTTAATCCTGTTACATTGGCCAATAAGTTTCCACACCTGAAATTTGGAGGAGACACACTCACATCATAGCAGCAGGTCATTTATTGTTATCTTTATTCTACATATGGAGAAACTGAGGTTCAGGGAAGTCATGCTTTCTCTAGGTTATTCAGGCAGCAAATGTCAGAGGCAGCTCATCATTTGGTCTTTCCATACCATGCTATACTCTAAAATTTGGAAAGGTTTATTGCATCACCAGTCAGTAAGTCAGGAACTATAGCTTCCTTGGAATTGCTACATATGATGATGTATTGATTGTGAAAGACACAAAATAAATGGACATATTTATAGTGTGTCTTTTCTGAGCTTCTCTTTTTATTTAATTGATTTATATTGACTGACCAGCTAATGTAGTTGTCTGTAAAACAGCTTTGTGGGACTCTCTCCTTTCTTTTTCCTCCCTGTATGTGTTGTTTCAAGCACAGATGGCAGGCTTTCAGAATGGGAAGTGAAAAGGTAGAATTCAATCTACAAATACGAGTATAACTTCAGAGAGTTCCAGAGTGCACTGCATTCATTCAAAAAGAATCCTGTTATATCAATACCAAACAAACACTCTGTAGTCATCAAGGAGGAAAATACTGTGGCCAGGTCTTTGAGTTTATTACTTTACTAATGTATAGCATAGAAAGTTCAGCCATTTTGGTATCCTGGCATTGCTGTATTGCCTATATATGAAAAGGAGACATAGAAAAGATTGTTAGGACTAAATGCAATAAATCAGCAATACAGGCTATAGGAGGTCTCCTTTTCGAATGTAATTGTGGTTTAAGTTGCATATCTAATTACAGGCGAGCTTCCTGTTGCTATCGCAGGATCCAAGCAGACAATAGTTAATACTCCCTTGAATGGGTTTTATTCAGTGTTTTAATATCTTAGATGCATGTTGCTTTAGCTGATCTAGAAGATATGATCTATGAACTTGCTGTGTCAGTTAAAATTTTCTTATTATTTTAGAATATATCATCCATGGAAAAGAAATTTCAGTGACATTAATCTAAGCAACACTACATTTATACTATAATAACCCCCTACCCTCAATATCTAATCACTCTCAATATAAGGTTCTTCATCCTCCATTATCCTCTGGGTGATGTCCAATCACCTTGGCCTGTCCTCAGCAAGAATTCTGTTAGGTTGGTTTAGTCAGAACTTCCCTTACCCTTGATGTTACCTCTTAGTCGTTTTTCCTTCTGACCCTCAACTAACTATTTGACTACAAATCCTCACTTGCCTGCACTTTATTCAAAGCTGAGCCCAATCTCTCTTCCCTACTGCAAAATCCCATTGCAGTGGCCCCTATAACTATCCAACGGTCCTGAATCAAGCCTGCCTTACTGTGCTTTGTGTCATTGCATAATTTTTTCTTTAACATAATTAGATGTCATCAATATTTATTACTCGAGATGAGGACTTCTAAAGGAAAAGAAGTAGAAATTTCCACGGTCTCTTAGGCAGTTTAAAGCCAAAGGCAATATAAATATAAATTTTTATATTTATACTCTTCCCCTCCTACCCCCTGCCAAAGAACAGACCACCATGAAATAAAGTAATCTTAGATACAGCAAGACCTTGGGCAGAACAGTCAGAACATAGCAACGTAAGAATAGGAGGCCAGAGACACAAAGATCTCATTCAAAGCACTATGACTGGTTCGCTTGTAGTGCAGAAGGAAGAGAGTATATTTTGAGTATAATAATCATGTTCTTAAATAAATAATGCTAAAAAATAAAATACCAAAGGCATCCCCTCTGTCTCTGTTAAGTAACTTGTAGCAGAGATATATTCTGCTAACAAAAATTAGAAAAAGATTTTTTTTTTTCAAGAAAACACCTGCTTTGAGGTTATCAGAGACATTTCCAGACAGCGAGGACATGAGGGACCAAGATCTCAGAAAAAAATGGAAGGTCAATGAAATGAGCTCAGTATTCTTCAAGATGCTTTCCACCTTAGGGTACTTGCCTGTTTAGTTTAGATGCTATTCAGAGAACAGCTGCCAAGTGGCAGAGAAACCAACAGATCTCACTGGGTTGGGAAGGTAGTAACTGGATTTCAGGGCTACCAAAGCAACCAGGACTTTCAGGGCCAGCTTTTCTGAGAAAAGAGAGGTATGAAAAAGTGAGCCCATCACTTGACAATCTTCTTCTAAAGCATTTGCGAAATTCTTGAATTGCAGAGAGCAAGAGGCCAAGAAGCCAAATGCAAAACAGTGGGATTTTTAGCAATCTCATCAGCTTAAGAGACAAAAATTGAAGATTAGTGCATACTAAGGAGGAGAGTTCCTAGTTAAATCTGAGAATATATTTTTGGAGGGTATATCCCAGGTTTAGGGGAGAAGCAGAAGTAGGCCAGCAAAACAGAACTACAACACTACCTCAAGTTAGCTTAGTTCTGATTGAACTGACGTGATCTGCTGTATTCGAGTTGTCTACTGGAGAACAGGTTGAATTCTCTCTAGAAGGAAGTACCATCACGCCAGGATTCTATAATTTTTCATTGGCAAGTCTAGTATTCAATCAAATTTACCAGACATTATCAAGAACAGGACCAGAGAGGACTGGGGCGTAGGTAACAGATGACAGAAACAGAACCACAAGTGGCCCACATGTGGAGTTATCACACAAGTGTTGCAAATAGTTATGATTCAATAACATGAGCATTCAATTATATGTTTTTTTTTTTTTTTTTTTTTTTGAGATGGAGTTTCACTCTTGTTACCCAGGCTGGAGTGCAATGGCGTTATCTCGGCTCACCGCAACCTCCGCCTCCTGGGTTCAGGCAATTCTCCTGCCTCAACCTCCTGAGTAGCTGAGATTACAGGCATGCGCCACCATGCCCAGCTAATGTTTTGTATTTTTAGTAGAGACGGGGTTTCACCATGTTGACCAGGATGGTCTCGATCTCTTGACCTCGTGATCCACCCGCCTCGGCCTCCCAAAGTGCTGGGATTACAGGCTTGAGCCACCGCGCCCGGCCAATTATATGTTTAAGAAAATAGATAAGACAGAGAATTTCACAAATTAACTCAAATATATTCAAAAGCCAAAAAGTTGGAGGAATACAGGGCCTTCAGAATGGTGGAGTAAGGACCTCTGAAAATATGCTCCAGCATAAAAGCAATGAGAACCCTTGCAAAAAAAAAAAATGTTCACAATCAACTTTTTCAGAATTCTGGAAATTAACTAAAGGTTTTGACAATCCAAGAGTGCTTTTCCCGAGAAAAATGACTGAATTTTTCTAAGAACCTTTTTACTTGCCCCAATTCCATCTCCATCTCTTCTACTCTGCAAAAGATGTAAAAGCCAAGAACTTTGTAACTAGCTGTTTTAAAAAACAGTAGCTTAGCAGCTGCTGGAAGACACAGAACAGATTTGGAGTTCCCTAAAAGCCCCATCTCTAGAGAACTGGCATTATTTAACCTGTTTAGCAGCTTCTGAAGAGCTTCATTCTCAGGGCTTACCTTTATTTAACCTAGCTGAAGTAAATCTTACTCTATATGAACAACTTTATCCACCATGGCATTTATCAAAAACAATAAATAAAACAACTGTTTAACACTGTAACTGCCTAAGGTGGTATTAACAGCTGAAGCTAACAAAAGGCTGACCAAAAATATAAAAGAAAAAAAAAATTGGGAATGGGATGTCTGTAGGGAGCTTTACAAAGCTCCAACATATTTCTGGAACTCTGAAAAGCCATGCAAATGTAAAGAGCTATACACATCCCCAGAAAAAAACCTGAGAAACTTCTAATCTTTCATCTCTGGCTGACCTTTAGGCTCTTAGTGAGAAAGAAATGGAGGCTAAGGTGAAGTTGTTAACTGCCTGCTAAAACACTGAAGACGTGCTCCAACACAAGCACAGAACCTGCTGGCAAGTGCTGGGGGATCTATTGTTGCTGTTGCTTTAAGGCATTTAAGGAAAATCTCTGTTCAATAATTAGTTGACTGTTAAGAGAACAGAGCAGAGCCATATACAACAAAGAATATAGACTCTGTGGAATTGGTCCAGGAAAGTCACTAAGCAAACATACAGCAACAATGACAACAAAAACAAAACAACAAACAGCAATAACAAAAAAACCATGGGGAGAAGAAGAATCCGTAAAATGGTATTATTCAAAATGCCCAGTTTTCAACAAAAATTATGAAACACACAAAGAAATTGGGAACTATAGCCCACACATAGGATAAAAAGTAGCAACATAAGTTATCCCTGAGGAAGTCAAGACATTAGACTTACTATACAAAGAAGACTTTAAGTCAACTATTATAAATATGTTTCAAGAATTAATGAAAGCTAATTCTAAAAGTATAAGAATGTTGTCTCATTGCTTAGAGAGGACTATTAAAAAGCTAGAAATTATAAATAAGAACCAAGTAGAAATTATGGATTTGAAAAGTATAATGAAATAAAGCATTCATTAGAGGGGCTAAGCAGCAGATTGGAACTGGCAGAACAAAGAATCACTAAACTTGAAGGCAGGTCAATGAGATTATCCAATCTGAGGAACATAAAGAAAAAATATAAAAGAAGAGATGAACAGAGACTCAGAGACCTGTGGAACACCATCAAGACTACCAACATATGCATAATTGAAGTCCCAGAAGAGAAGAAAGAGAAAGGGGGAATAAAGGACCTTTGAAAAATTAACAGCCAAAACCTTTTCAAACCTGATTTAAAAAAAATATAAATCTATATGTTCAAGAACATCGAAGAACTTCAACTAGGAAAATTCAAGAAGTCACCCCTAGAAAAATTACATTTAACTGTTGCAAGCCAAAGACAATGAGAAAATACTTTTTTTTTAATTAATAAAATGTTTTCTTTGATAATTAGCTGACTTTAAGGTGAGAATCTTGAAAGCAAGAGAAAAGTGACTCATTATATACACAAGAACCTCAATAAGATTTACAGCTAACTCCTCATCAGAAACTATAATGGTCAGAAGACAGTGAGATGACATATATAAATGTAGTGAAAGAAAACTAAGAATTCTATATGCAGGAAATCTGTCCCTCAAAAACAAAGGAGAACTTATGAAACTCTCAAATACAACTAAATTCATCACGAGCTACTAAAGGAAGTCCTTCAGGCTGAAAGCAAAGGGTACTAGATAATAACTCAAATTTTATGAATAAATAAAAAGTAGCAATAAAGGTAACTGTGTAGGTAAATATAAAAGAGAATTTACATGTATTTTTATGTCTCTTATCTTCTATCTGATTTAAAAGACAACCAAATGCATAAAGCAATAATTATAAAACTGTGTCAATGGGCTTATAACACAAAAGATATCATATGCATGACAGAATAGTACAAAGAAGGAAGGAAGAAATGAAGCACAGTTTTTGTATGCTATGAAATTAAGTTAATATTAGTATAAACTAGATTATCTTAAATCAAGATGTTAATCAAGAGCCAGGAGTAGTGGCTCATGCCTGAATCCCAGCACTTTGGGAGGCTGAGGTGAGAGGATGACTTGAATCCAGGGGATTGAGACTAGCCTGGATAACATGTGAGACCCCATCTCTTTCTAACGGAAAAGTCAATTGTTTTGATCTCCTTTTGGCCTTTTGGTTAAGATCATGTGTAGTATCTGTTCTTATCAGTTTAATATCTGATATGTCCTCTGTCTGAGGACGCTATATTAAATGGGTTTTTGGAGCAGGGAGATAGGATAGGAGCTTGCTCTGTCCACTCCAGGCATTGGCCTGGTATTGCAGTACCTTCAGCAATGGTGCACCCCCTTTGGGGGATAATGACATTTTAAAATGTTATTTCTTAAAAAGCATCTTTTAAAGGTTTTAATTGAAATCCCTAGGGCAACCACTAAGAAAATAACTTAGAAATATATAAAATGAGAATTAAAATGGTATATTAGAAAATATCTATTTAACATAAAAAAGAGTAATAGAAGAATAAAGGAACAAAAAGAAGATGTAATACATACAGAAAACAAATGCCAAAATACAAACATAAATTCTAACTTATTAGTCATTATGTTAATTGTAAATGAACACATGCACACAAATGTTCATCGTGACACTGTTTACAATAGCAAAGACTTGTAATCAACCCAATGTCCATCGATGATAGATTGGACAGGGAAAATGTGGCACATATATGCCATGGAATACTATGCAGCCATAAAAAACGATGAGTTTGTGCCCTTTGTAGGGACATGGATGAACCTGAAAACCATCATTCTCAGTAAACTGACACAAGAACAGAAAATCAAACACCGCATGTTCTCACTCATATGTGGGTGTTGAACAATGAGAACACATGGACACAGGGAGGGGAGCATCACACACTAGGGTCTGTTGGGGACAACTAGGGGAGGGACAGTGGTAGGTGGGGAGTTGGGGAGGGATAACATGGGGAGAAATGTCAGATATAGGTAATGGGGAGGAAGGCAGCAAACCACATTGCCATGTATGTACCTATGCAACAATCTTGCACGTTCTTCACATGTACCCCAAAACCTAAAATGCAATAAAATATATATTTAAAAAAGCAAACAAATAAAAACAAATTCTTAGAGACCTATAAAGAGACTTAGACTACCACTCAATAATAGTGGAAGACTTTAACACCCCACTGTCAATATTAGATCAACAAGGCATATATTTAACAAAGATAATTCAGGACTTGAACTAAGCTCTGGACCAAGTGGACCTGACAGACCTGTTCTGTAGATACAGAACTCTCCCCACCAAATCAACAGAATATGCATTGTTCTCAGCACCACATAGCACTTATTCTAAAATCTACCACATAATTGGAAGTAAAACACTTCTCAGCAAACGCCAAAGAATGGAAATCATAACAGTCTCTCAGACCACAGTGCAACTAAATTGGAACTCACGATTAAGAAATTCACTCAAAACCACACAGCTACATGGAAACTGAACAACCTGCTCCTGAATGACTATTGGGTAAATAACAAAAGTAAGGCTGAAATAATGAAGTTCTTTGAAACCAGTAAGAACAAATAGACAACGTACCAGAATATCTGGGACACAGCTAAAACAGTGTTTAGAGGGAAATTTATAGCACTAAATGCCCATATCAGAAAGTGGGAAAGATCTGAAATTGACACCCTATCATCACCCTAAATTAAAAGAACTGGAGAACCAAGAGCAAAAAAATTCAAAAGCTAGAAGAAGACAAGAAATAACTAAGACCAGAGCAGAACTGAAGGAGACAGAGACATAAAAAAACCCTTCAAAAATATGAATCCAGGAGCTGACTTTTTTTTAAGAATAACAAAATAGACCACTAGCCAGACAAAGAAGAAAAGAGAGAAGAATCAAATAGACACAATAAAAAATGATAAAGGGGATATTGCTACTGATCCCACATAAATACAAACTACATCAGAGAATACCATGAACACCTCTATGCAAATAAACTAGAAACTCTAGAAGAAATGGATAAATCCTGGATACATACACCCTCCCAAAACTAAACCAGGAAGAAGTCGAATCCCTGAATAGACCAATAACAAGTTCTGAAATTGAGGTAGTAATAAATAGCCTACCAACAAAAAAAGCCCAGGACCTGATGGATTCACAGCTGAATTCTACTAGAGGTACAAAGAGGAGCTGGTACCATTCCTTCTGAAACTATTCCTAACAATAGAAAAAGAGGGACTCCTCCCAAACTCATTTTATGAGGCCAGCATCATTCTGATACCAAAATCTGGCAGACACACAACAAAGAGAGAAAATTTTGGGCAAATATTCCTGATGAACATGGATGCAAAAATCCTCAATAAAATACTGGCAAACTGAATCCAGCAGCACATGAAAAAGACTATCCACCACAATCAAGTTGGCTTCATCCCTAAGATACAAGGCTGCTTCAACATATGCAAATTGATAAATGTAATCCATCACATAAACAGAATCAATGACAAAATCACATGATTATCTCAATAGATGCAGAGAAGGCCTTTGATAAAATTCAATACCCCTTCATGCTAAAAACACTCAATAAACAAGATATTCATACATACCTCAAAATAGTAAGAGCTCATACCTCAAATAATAAGAGTTAGTAATGAAAATAACTTTTGATATATCTCAAAATAATAAGAGTTATTTATGAAAACCCCATAGGCAGTATCAAACTGAATTGGCAAAAGCTGGAAGCATTCCCTTTGGAAACCAGCACAAGATAAGGATGCCCTCTCTCACCACTCCTATTCAACATAGTATTGGAAGTTCTTTCCAAGGCAATCAGGCAAGAGAAAGAAATAAAAGACATTCAGATAGGAAGAGAGGAAGTCAAATTGTCTCTGTTTGCAGATGACATGATTGTATATTTAGAAAACCCCCTTGTATCAGCCCAAAAATTCCTTAAGCTGATAAGCAACTTCAGCAAAGTCTCAGGATACAAAATCAATGTGCAACAATCACAAACATTCCTATACACCAATAATAGACAAGCAGAGATCCAAATCATGAGTGGTCTTCCCATTCACAATTGCTACAAAGAGAATAAAATACCTAGGAATACGACTTATAAGGGATGTGAAGGACTTCTTCAAAAAGAACTACAGACCACTGCTCTAGGAAATATGAGAGGACACAAAAAAATTCCGTGCTCATGGATAGGTAGAATCAATATTGTGAAAATGGTCATAGTGCCCAAAGTAATTTATAGATTCAATGCTATTCCCATCAAGCTACCATTGACTTTATTTACTGAATTAGAAAAAACTACTTTAAATTTTATGTGGAACCAAAAAAGAGCCTATATATCCAAGACAATCGTAAGCAAAAAGAACACAGCTGGAGGCATCATGCTACCTGACTTCAAGCTACAATACAAGGTTACAGTAATCAAAACAGCTTGGTACTGGTACCAAAATAGATATATAGACCAATGGAACAAAACAGTGGCCTCAGAAATAACTCCATACATCTACAATCATCTGATCTTGGATGAACCTGACAAAAACAAGCAAGGGGAAAGGATTTCCTCTTTAATAAATGGTGCTGGGAAAACCGGCTAGCCATATGCAAAAAACCAAAACTGGATCCCTTCCTTACACCTTATACAAAAATTGACTCATGATGGATTAAAGACTTAAATGTAAAACCTAAAACCATAAAAACCCTAGAAGAAAACTCAGGCAATACCATTCAGGACATAGGCATGAGCAAAGGCTTCATGACTAAAACACCAAAAGCAATGGCAACAAAAGCCAAAATTGACAAATGGGATCTAATCAAACTAGAGAGCTTCTGCACAGCAAAAGAGACTATCATCAGAGTGAACAGCCGATCTACAGAATGGGAGAAAGTTTTTACAATCTATCCATCTGACAGAGGGCTAATATCCAGAATCTACAAGGAGCTTAAACAAATGTACAAGAAAAGATGAACAACCCCATCAAAAAGTGGACGAAATATTAACAGGCACTTCTCAAAAGAACACATTTATGCAGCCAACAAACATATGAAGAAAAGCTTGTCATCACTGGTCATCAGAGAAATGTAAAATCAAAACCACAATGAGATACCATCTCACGCCAGTTAGAATGGCAATCATTAAAAAGTCAGGAAACAACAGATGCTGGTGAAGATGTACAGAAATAGGAATACTTTTACACTGTTGGTGGGAGTGTAAATTAGTTCAACCATTGTGGAAGACAGTGTGGTGACTCTTCAAGGATCTAGAATCAGAAACACCATTTGACCCAGCATTTATATCCAGAGGATTATAAATCATTCTACTATAAAGACATATGCACATGTATGTTTATTGCAGCACTATTTACAATAGCAAAGACTTAGAACCAACCCAAATGCCCATCAATGATAGGCTGAATAAAGAAAATGTGGCACATATACACCATAGAATACTATGCAGCCATAAAAAAGAATGAGTTCATGTCCTTTGCAGGGACATGGTTGAAGCTGGAAAGCATCATTCTCAGCACACTGACACAGGAACAGAAAACCAAACACCACATGTCGCCACTCATAAGTGGGAGTTGAACAGAGGGAACTGCCAGGGCGTGGGAGGAAAGGGGAGGGAGAGTATTAGGATAAATACCTAATGCAAGCGGGGCTTAAAACCTAGATGATGGATGATAGGTGCAGGAAAGCACCATGGCACATGTGTACCTCTGTAACAAGCCTGCATGTTCTGCACATGTATCTCAGAACTTAAAAAAAAAAAAAGAATATTTTATCCATTTATTCTTTTTTCTTGCATTTTTAGGTGTTTTGTAGCCAGAGGTCACAGTGATTGCTAGTGTATTAGTGTATTTTGTGCTAGGAAAAGAGGTCTATAATTAATTTATTTTTGTTCATCTTTCTAAACACTGTACTCATTTCAGCTGGAATTTTACAGGCATATATATCTTCTGGCTAGAAGTTTGAAATGTAAAACTGGGTTATTCACTAGGTTTTAAAGTTTTTTTTTTTTTTTTTTAATTTGTAGAAAGGAATGCCTTATATTCCTAATTTTAAGAAAATCTATGTCTCATTTAGTATTGTTGTGTGAGCTATAGATAGATCTCCAATGTCTTAGATTTAGGTAATTTTAATGAAGTTGGTGGGTACATTTAATTTTTAGTAACATTTTTTACAATAATGTCTTAACCAATGTTTCCTACTATAAGTGTTGTTAGTCTCAAGGTTGTAAGTTGATAATATTTGGAAATATTAAAACAAAACTTTCAATATTGCAAGAAAAAGTCTATATTTTAGACTCCAGTTTATTAATAGTCCTGGCTGACAATATTCTACATGCCAGCCTAGTCACTTACAGTTCTTCGAAAGCTGCCATACTGTTTAATGGCTCCAGACTTCACACCAGCCATTCCCTCATCCTGGAATGCTTCCTTCCTCTCTGCCATTCTTGATGAACTCACACTCATCTTTTAAGATACTCACAAGGAAATCTCGATGTGTGGTTTCATTATCTGTAGGACTTCACCTTTATTACTTTACTTATTATAACTCTGGGCAGTTATTTCATGTAAAATGCATAGTGACTATTCAGGAAATACGGAATAGAACAAGATCCTAGGGATCCTGGACTATATACCATTTATGATTGCTCTCAGTTATAAGAGGTTTAATTCTTATACACACGTAGCTTCTGACACTGGTGGTTTTAACAAATAAGTGAATGTTTTAGAGGAACCTTTGTTTGTTTATACATTAATTTTTGAATGGGTAACTGCTATAGTTTGGATGTGTCCCCCAAAACTCATGAGTTGGAAACTTGATTCCCCAATGCAGCGGTGTCAAGAGGTAGGGCCTAATGGGAGATGTTTGGATCATGGGAGCACTACCCTTATTAATGGCTTAATGCCAATTTCATGGGAGTGGGTTTCTTATTAAAAGATGAGTTTGATTCCCTCTTACTCTTCCCCTCACCCTCTCTTTGCCCCTTCCACCATGGGATGATGTAGCAAGAAGGCTTTCACTAGATGTCCACACCTTGATCTTAGACTTTCCAGCTCCCAGAACTGTGAGGGTGTGTTTCTGTTGTATATGAATTAGTCTCAGACATTCTGTTATAGCAGCATAAAATGGACTGAGACAATAACCCTTGTCACATTGCCATCTGAATGTCAATACATCAGCCACATCAAGCTCACACCATTAGAGGCTAGGACAAAGAAAAACCACTCTTTTGTGGGGTTTAAGATACACAATAGGTGTGTTAGCTATAGCCTTGGGGTTATGCTTACAACATTGCCTTACAGACACTAGAATTAGATTAGAAAAAGTTTAGATGTTTTCTGCTGGATCCATTTCTAGGAAAGCTCTAAAATGCCAATCATTGTATTTTCTAAGAGAAGACACTCTGCTTTGCTGTGAAGGGTCTTTGGTTTATGAAAATCTGTACTTCTGATACATAAGTTGTCACAGCCATTCCAGATCATGTGCGGTCTCTTCGTAGCATGTAGATTTGGAAACCCTAGTGAGGCAGTGTAGGCAGAGTATATAGCCATTAGAACCAGACTAATGTAAGATTCAGTTTCTGCTCTACCAGTTACTGCTGTATGGCCCTGGAAAGGCCCTTAACTTTTCTGAGCTTCAGCTTCCTCCCCCGAAATATGGGAACTTTCATTTGCCTTATAGGTTGTGGAAAGGACGTTGAGGCTCCCAAAACAGTGCCTGCACATGGTGAATCTCCAGTATAGTAGTTCCCACTTTATCTGCGTTTTCACTTTCCATGGTATTGGTTACCCACAGTCAGCTGTGGCCCAAAAATATTAAACGGAAAATTCCAGAAATAAACAATTCATTAGTTCTAAACTATGTGCTATTGTGAGTAGCATGATGAAATCTTGCACTGTTCCACTCTCTCTTGAGCAGGACATAAATCATCCCTTTGTCCAATGTGCCCATGTTGTTTACACTCTGCCTGTGAGTCACTTAGTAGCCATCTTGGTTATCAGATTGACTGTCATGGTATCACAGTGCTTGTGTCCAAGTAACCTTTATTTTACTTAATAATGGCCCCAAAGTGCAAAAATTGTCATGCTGAAAGTTTAGATATGGCAAAGAGAAGTCATAAAGTGCTTCAAGTGAAAAGGTGAGGTGGGGTGCTGTGGCTCACGCCTGTAATCCCAGCACTTTGGGATTCTGGGGCGGTGGTGGATCACAGGGTCAGGAGTTTGAGACTAGCCTGACCAACATGGTGAAACCCTGTGTCTATTAAAAATACAAAAATTAGTCAGGTGCGGTGGTGTGTGCCTGTAATCCCAGCTATTCAGGAGGCTGAGGCAGGAGAATCGCTTGAACATGGGGGGCAAAGTTTGCAGTGAACCAAGATCACACCATTGCACTCCAGCCTGGGAGACAGAGCAAGACTCTGTCTCAGAAAAAAAAAAAAAAAAAAAGAAAGAAAGAGAAGGAAGAAAAGGTGAAAGGTCGTGACTTAATAAGGAAAGGACGCTAAGATCTACAGTAGGAACAAATCTTCCGCATATGAAATTGTGAATAATATATTGTAATTATTCTATTTTATTATTGGTCATTATTAGTGTCTTATTGTGCCTAATTTATAGATTATGCTCTATGATAGGTATCCATGTATATGAAAAAAGATATTGCATATAGGGTTCAGTACTGCCTTTGGCTTCAGGCATCCACTTGGCCTCTAGGAACATATGCCCTGAAGATAAGGGGAAACTGCTGTAAATTATCACTGATATTTCCCTAGAAAATCAGTTATTAAAGTAATTTCAAGAACAAGAACAAAACACCTTCAACCTAATGCTGTTTTGTAGGTACCCTGGGCACAGTGTAGCAAAATTTGTTTTCTTATTTACATTGTTGCACATGGGAATAAAAAGACATAAGCAGTAAACAATTTAGTTAGAAAAGTGGAAGGTGTCTTGAGAAATTTTGAAAATCTGTATTGAAGCAAATGAAATAAAGAAAAAAGAAGGTAGGCCCTAGAAAAAATTTACTTCAAAAATCAGAATTCTTATGTTGTACACCAGAGAATTTTATTTAATGTGTCAAACATTCACTCAAAATAAATGTTGAGCACACTAAAAAGTTTATGCATTCAAATTTTTCTGCAGTATATTCACATAACATGCACTCAATTTTTGCTGTGAAGTTTCACCCAGACAGCTGAAGCATCCTTCAAAGTTTTTAAGAAGACAAAGCAAACACAACCACATTATTTTCTTTAGACAAAGCAATACTATGTTAGCCAAAATGTGTCCACATAGCCCAGAAATAATGTAAATACAGGAGTAGAATTAGGAGCAGCTTAATATCTGCTGCATGCGCTTTTGTTAGATTGTCATAGGCTGTGTGTTAATGAGGAGAAGACAGGATATGTTCTACCAGTCAAACAAGCTCAGACTGTAACATTATTTTGGCATAGTGACATGGGCTTGGTTGTCAGCCATTTAACTTGAGTCTACCCTCGAATGTTCAACCTATTGCCCTAAATCCTGGGAGTGGGTTCAATTATATGTCGAAGCCCTAACCCCCATACTAGAATTCTAGTGACCATATTTGGAGATAGAACCTTTTAGGAGTTAATGGGATTGTTAGGGTGGGCTGTAATTTGTTATGACTGGTGAACTTATAAGAAAGTACATATCAGGGTGCACTGGCACAGAGGAAAGGCCACGTGAAGCAGGAAGGCAGCCATCTGCAAGCCAAGGAGAGAAATCTCAGAAGGAACCAACCCTACCCACATCTTGATTTTGGACTTTCAGCCTGCAGAACTGTGAGAAAATAAATTTCTGTTGTTTAAGCCACCTAGTCTGTGATATTTTGTTATGGCAGCCCTGGCAAACTACAGTAGTTCCCCCTTATCCTTAAGGGATATATGCTAAGATGCCTGGTAGATGCCTGAAACTGCTGATACTACCGAGCCCTACATATACCATATATTCCTTCCTATACATACATACTTATGATGAAGTTTAATTTATAAATTAGGCCCAGTAAGAGATTAACAACAAGGAATAATAAAATAAGATAATTATAACAATATGCTAGCATCACTACCCTTATGCTTTGCCATTTTTTGAACACAGGCAAGGTTTTATCAGGCTACTCAGAACGTTGCTCTTTTTCTTATACTCATCTAATCCATCATGAAATTCTATAGCTCAGCTTTCAAAATATATCCAGGATTTGACCACTTATCACCACCCTCATTGCTACCGCACAGTCCAATCCATGGTTGCTGGTCAAATCTACCATCATAGTGAAATCTGCTCTCATAGTCAAATTTACCGTCGTAGTTCACCTGGGTTATGTGCAGTAACTTCTGACAGGGCTCTCTCATTTCACCCTTGCTTCATTTCTACCCCCAGTCTTTCCTCAACACAGTAGCCAGAGCGATTCTTATAAAACTCGATCAGACTGCTTCTCTCCTAAGTTCAATGCTCTCCAGCGACTTTCCATTTGAGTAAAGTGAAATCCAAAGTCCTGGCCGGGCATGGTGGCCCACGCCTGTCATCCTGGCATTCTGGGAGGCCGAGGCTGGCAGATCACCTGAGGTCAGGAGTTCAAGACCAGCCTAGGCAACATGGCGAAATGCTGTCTCTATTAAAAAATATGAAAATTAGCTGGGTATGGCATTGGGTGCCTGTAATCCTAGCTATCTGGGAGGCCGAGACAGGAGAATTGCTCGAACCTGGGAGGAGGTTGCAGTGAGCGGAGACCGCACCACTGCACTCCAGCCTCGGCGACATAGTAAGACTCCATCTTGGAAAAAAAAAAATCCAAAGTCCTTCTAATTAATTACAAGGTCCTCCATGATCTGGCCCACCATTATTTCTCTGGGTTTCTCCTAACACTCTCTCCCTAGCTCACTACACTATAGCTAAAGCAACTGCCTTGATGTTCCTAGAACACACTGAGCATGCTTTCACTTATGGGGCCTTGTCCTGGCTGTCCCCTCTACCTGGAACACCGCTTTCCAGACATGCCCTTGGTGGGCTACGTCAACTCCTTTCAAGTTTACCTTCTCAATGGACTTCACTGTGACTCTTCTATTTACCTCAGTTAACCCCACTCACTTCTTCCTCTCAATTCCCTAACTCCCTCACCTGCTCCATTTTTAGTTCTGTAGCAATTAACAATGATCATCTTTTAAAATACTGCATAATTATGATTAAGCTTAGTATTTCTTGTCTGTCTACTCTACTAGAAGTTCCATGAGGGTAAATGCTTGTCTGTTTTGCTCATCTGTGTTTCACACGTGCCTAAAATAGTACCTGGCACACAGTAGACACTCAATAGATTTTTGCTGAATGAAAGAATAAATGAATAATGGAGCAAGAATTAATTGTCATATGCCAGTTCTTATTCTAAGTATGTTTTATATCTTGTTTCATTTAAATCTCAACACAGTCTGTGAGGTAGCTATTAATTATTCTTAATACAAATATAAAGAAAATAGGCTTAGAGAGGTTAAATGTATAACTGAGATTTGAACCCAGGCAGTCTAATCCCAAAGCTCACAGTTTTTAAATTCAACTACCCTATGAAGTTAGGTAAAAAGGTAAGTAGTTATAATTGTTCTTATTTTCCATATGATAAAACTGAGACAGATTTTAAGTCACTTTCTCAGGTCTCAGACCTAGTGAATTGGAAACCATAGGTTGTCCTGATGCCCTAAGTTCAGGGTCTGTTATAACCTGGCCTAGTGCCTCTCCTTACCCTTTTCAGGGACTCCTTCCCTTCAGTGCTCACTATTATTCTACGTCTTCACTTCCACATCTAAGGCATTCCACAGTGTTCTTTACCCATAGAATTCCCTATAGTAGTCTACCACAACATAGTTCTCTTTGGTTGTACCTCTTCTTAGATCTGTTACTGCTGTCCCCAACAAAAGGAAGAAAAACTATCAAAACCTTCTCTCAGGAAAAATACACATACAAACAACATCTAGATTACAATAGACTCTAGCTAAAACTGATAATTCTTGACTTCAATTCTCTTGGAATAAAAAGATACCTTTCTTTCATCCCATTTTCTAGGGTTTCACTAAATAAATAGTTATCATTAAATGTGTCAATGAAGGCTTGTAGATTCATTTATTCATTTGTGCATTTAGTCATTCCATAGGCATTTTTGAGCACATATCGTGTATAAGGCAGAATATGAAATTTTGTGGGGAATCAAAAATGGCCTTTATGGTACCATGCCCTGAAGACATTTCCAATCAGAGCCAATGAGAAGACTCAGCGTGCCTATTTTTGTTGAGTTTTCAATTTCTACTAAATTCAATGTTGAAAGGCTATGAGACTGCAGTTGCTACAGCCACTGTGTTGCCATGACAGGAGATCATGTCTAGATTGGAGCCAACCCAGAAAAACCAGTGAGAGAGAGAGAGAGAGAGAGAGAGAGAGAGAGAGAGAGAGAGAGAGAGAGAAAGAAGCTGGCTCCCGAGGACACAGTTTTAACCCCTGCATCAAGCTGTGCCTGAAGCTAAGCTCACACTAGTCTCTTTCTGTAACAAAGTCCAAAAAAAGATTTCCTTTTCACTTAAGTCAGTTTGAGTTGTATTTTCTGTTACAAGCTTTCAGGATAGTTCTAATACATATAGGCCTTTCTAGTTATATTTTTAACATCCTGATATCTTTCCAGAGATAGTTCCACACATTTTTAGAGCCACCTTAGCAACCTTCACTTAATGCTGAAATTTAGTACCTGGTCTGGCTTTGGGCCAAAGCTAAATCTCTTCAACAGCATCCTTTACCGAAGCAACGTTGTCCCAGAATCTGCTGAAGCAGCAAGAAAAATGAGGTCAGCAGTAGGACCAAGCTGCATATTTTCTTAGTCAGGCAGGAGTGCATCACTACTGAGGCCAAATGGACACTCACTAGCAAGGTGGCTGAAAAGAACTGTTCTTGAAAGAACCCAAGTGAAAACTTCCAGGAGGAAATCAAACAGAAAATCTACGTGGATTGTAATCTGTAGTGCAAGTACTAAAGGAAGGGGGTGGTCTCAGAGGGTTAGCCAGTGAGTACATTGCCAGAATGTAAGATGCAGAGGCTTCTGAAAGAGCCGGTATTTAGACATCTGTCATGACCAAGGACATGCAACAGCTAAGAGATAATTTTAAACAGCAAAAAATATTTTAAAAGTTCCTTTCTTTTCTTTCTCCTCCACCTTCCCCGATTAAAAAATCATGAAGATGAGGGGCAGGAGAAGAGGTGAAACAAAGAAAATGAAAGAATAGACGGTTTCCTCCTCTATCCTTCCCAACTATGAGTCAGGCCCAAGTTGAGGGAAAGGGAGAAGATTCAATTGAATGAGAAATGGAAGTTTTGATTTGAACTGGACTTTTGACATACCTGAATGTGTAATTTTTCTAATATCGCAACAGGACTGAGAATTTAAGGGATTTGCTAAGGCATGGGGAAAAGAAGATCTTTAAAGTATGTTTGAAGAGTGATAGAAAGAAAAAATAAAGCTGCTTATGATTGCATTCTACATTGTTTATCCAATTAAAAAAACAGGTTTACTTGAGTTAGGCCAAGCTCGTCCAAACTGCAGCCTGCAGGCTGCATGTGGCCCAGGACAGCTTTGAATATTGCTTAATACAAATCTGTAAACTTTCTTAAAACATTATGAAATTTTTTTTGCATTTAATTTTTATTTATTCATTTATTTTTAGCTCATCAGCTATTGTTAGTGTATTTTATGTGTGGCCCAAGACAATTCTTCTTGTTCCAATGTGGCCCAGGGAAGCCAAAAGATTGGACACCCCGAGTTAGACCATAAGAAACAGCACAATGCAAATTACTCTTATATTTAATGTCATAATGGTTTCTCTAGAAGGATTCCTGAGGAAATATTTCTATGAGGTTAGTATAAGGGGTAGTTCTCCTTCTCTGGACCAAGTGCTCTGCTTTTATTCAGTAGGTATACCAAATGAAACAGGGGTATCAGTGAGAAAGATCCATTCTATGCAGTGTATTTTTTGTTTTGCTTTGCTTTGAGACAGAGACTTGCTCTGTTGCCCAAGCTGGAGTGCAATGGCATGAACATGGCTCACTGTAGCCTTGACTTCCCGTGCTCAAGCAATTCTCCTGCCTCAGCCTTCTGAGTAGCTGTGACCACAGGTGCACACCACCACAATTGGCTAAAATTAAAAAAAAAATTTTGTCCAGATGGGGTCTCACTATGTTGTCTAGGCTGGTCTTGAACTCCTAGGCTCAAGTAAACCACTCACCTCGGCCTTCCAAAGTTCTGGGATTATAGGAGTGAGCCACAACACATGGCCTATGGAACACATTTTGTCACTGACAATGTTTACAATTGCTGACACATATTGGTAATATGAAGTAGATCAATTTTTACTGTGTTTTATTGCTTGTTTGTATATTTTCTACAGAAAATGCACCCCATCATTGCCTACACCCCACCCAAGTGGACTGTTCATTCTGTTTTTTGATGCTGTGAATCATGTTTGACAGATGAATTTTAGCTAATAAAAGCTTAAAGTCAAATCTGCATGCCTCTTTGTCTCCTAATACATTTTGTATATTAGGCCTCGGCCCTGGCTCCAGTTTAGATTACCACTTTTCCCCCCTAATTTGTCCCTTTCTTTGACCTTTTAACTTACTTCTAATTAAATTTCTGTGTGCATATCTTAGTAAGCCCTGTTAGATCCTTGTTGCAGCAACGAAAATAAGCAATGTAATAAACAGAAAGGATGACATTCAGTGCACATATTGAATCATCCTGTGTGTGTAGAATCACAAGTACATTTCATTCTAGACACAAGACATAATTTTGCACATTTCAAAATGCAGTGAATGATTCATAGAATGCTATTTTAGAGGCTTTCCTTAGGAAACTGTACCACGTGGCATAACTCACCTACCCCAGTAGTGTGATCTCCCTTTGGTCCTGTGTAGGAAGTGGGAGTTTCTCCTCTCCTCCTGTGCCAGCTGCTCCGGTTTCTTTTCTCTTGAGTAAATGCACATTCATCTTGCTCGAAAGTACACTCTCCAGGTGGAGGCGGAAGTTTCTCTGCAAGGAAATAGCAGGTGTTGCAATTGCTGTGACACTTTCAATGACTCTGTTGCTAGCAGCCCACTCTGCATGTATGAATGTTGTCTGGCCATATGGCATGTGATGGAGAGGCAACCCCCACTGGTGGCCCACCTACACAAAGCCATTGCTTCCAGCTGGAGGCTGCACTCCACTGTGGGTCCTGCCACAGACACAGAGAATCATCAGAGATATAGATCTAAAATACTGGGATACTTTGAGAAAAAACTTTCTCTGACTTGTGAATTTGTGTGAATTTCTTTTTCCACCACTCCAGAATTTAGAGGTATATTGCCTTTATGAAAATATGGAAAATAATAAAATTACATAATTCAGGCACTTTCTTCAGAAATCCTAGATGAGTAAAGGGTATCCTCATAACAACTCCACAGTTGCTTTGGAGGTGGAGGAGAATGTGAGAGCACTAAATGGACTTCTGGAGGCATAGCTGCATGGAACAAATGACTTCATTTCTCTGTGCCTTACAGTTCTTATCTGTAACGTGGGAATATTGTTGGTAGTTATTTCGTGGGTCTGTGAGGATTAAATGAGGTGGTGTATGTAAAGTGATAATTTTGAATATAAAGTTCTCAATAATTAAATTTTAGAACTTATTTTGCCACCCAGAGCTTTATTTTGCTTTTCCCAAATCCAATGTTTATGTCTTTGAATGCTGTCTTCAATGACATTCA
This sequence comes from Sapajus apella, assembly GCF_009761245.1. Lineage (NCBI taxonomy): Eukaryota > Metazoa > Chordata > Mammalia > Primates > Cebidae > Sapajus > Sapajus apella. The sequence continues at coordinate 14,696,286 of NW_022436964.1, forward strand.
TAATTACTATTAGAATGGTGCTTCTTCCCAATTTATTGGGGACTTCTCCTTTGACTAAACTTGGTTATACCTCCCTACATCCAGATTCTTAGCAAATATTTCAAATAAATAGTTTGTTTCATGTGTCTCTTGTGTGATCACTGTTTCATTTCATTTTATTTTACATACAGTACTCGTTAATGAAGGCTCATTCTTTCTTCTATGCCTTGAGTGGAATGATTTTTATCTGGGTTGTCCTTGCAGTGCCTGGCAAATCAAGGGACTAAGAACAAATTACCTTTTAATTAAATAAACACGGAGATAATTCTCCAGTTCCAGACTGATACCACGATTTGCCTGTGTGTCAAAGAAATGGATGTCCTATGATGTAGGATGCAACAGTAATTAGCAGATACAGACCAACGATCTGGATTGAGTTATGTGCTATTTTCTCATTAGACATAATTTCCAACACATAGCTAGCTACCATGACTTTATTTCGCTACTATCATCATTGCTTGGTCTATTGTTCCACTGTCATTTAATTCACTTAGAAAATCTTTATTTTATTAAAATTTTTAAATTATATGTTTAGCAAGTACCTGTGAAACAAGAATTTCATCAATATTGCTTGAAAATCTGCATTCACGTAAGATAACAAAAACAATGATAATAGTAATAATTATAGTAGAAGATACAGGCGTTACAGTGTTTTTAAAGCACTGTTTTGTACCAGGTCTTATGCCAGGAAAATGTGTATGTATTATCCCCAATATTCAGGTAGATATCATTATCGCCCTTCCAAATGAGGACAAAGGGGTTAAGTCACACGTACAAAGACACGTATTACATTGCAATCATCATCTCTAAATTTCAAAGCCTGCGACACAGCTCTGCAGGAGACACTTAGTCAAGAAACGCAAAGGATGGACTAGCACAGATGAAATGTGTGTGGTTCTTAGAGATACAGGAAACGTATCTTTAGGCCAGAGACACCTGAAATGATTGCCTTCTTACCTGAAGACGAGCAGCTTCCCAACTGTACTGTAATATCATCCAGGGCTACAAGCCCACAGTCCCAGAAGCTTTTGCATAGGCTCATGAAAACCACCTGCAATTCATAAAAATAAAGCTATAAATTCTGTTTACTGAAAACTGGAAACGCTTAACAACCTGGGATTCACTTAGCACAGCAAGCGGGCATAGGCAAATTACAAGCAGCTCTTTTTCGTCCGTATGAACAACAGAACACAGTGGCAAGAAGAATGGTTATCATCTGCATAAGACCCTAGAATTACTTTTATTATTATTAAATTTTGAGACGGAGTCTCGCTCTGTCACCTAGGCTGGATTGCAGTGGTGTGATCTTGGCTCACTGCAACCTCTGCCTACCTGGTTTCAAGCAATTTTCCTGCCTCAGCTTCCTGAGTAGCTGGGATTACGTCACTACACCTGGCTAATTTTTGTATTTTTAGTATATATGGGGTTTTACCATGTTGGCCAGGCTAGTCTCAAACTCCTGACCTCAGGTGATCTACCCGCCTTGACCTCCCAACGCGCTGGGATTATAGGCATGAACCACTGCATCTGTCCTAGAATTACTTATACTGTTTTTTTTTTTTTTTTTAGCAAAGTCAACCTCATAATGATATACTGTGCATATTAATGCTGAAATCAGTGGCATTTCATAAAGAATTGACAGGAACAATGAGGAAAGCAAGAAGTTAACTGTGTGACAGAGAAAAGTCTGTCGACGGTTTTAAACATTTTCCCCAGATAATCCACAAAGTAGGTAAGACTTGATGGTTTTCTGAGCATTTTTCAAACATTTCCAGTACAAACACTATTGATTTTTTAGAAATGACTTTCTGGCAGTATGCTTTACTTACATTGTGAACAAAGTCCTGATGATTTGCCATCTGGAGGCTTATGTTCCATTTCTAAAGACAAAGATCTATGTTCCCAGTTGGTGTCACTAATAAAAGCCCTAAATGCAGTTATTTTATCAGTCCTAACATTTTTATTGTTGTGTGTGAAGGAAAAACAAATCCATACCATAAATTATTAAATCTACTGTGCCAGAGAAAGAGAGAAGTCTTGGATTTCTTTCCATTAGGCATATTTTAAAGTTTGCTTTTCATATATAAGATGAGCTAAGAGACCTTTTAAAAACATTTGTATTAGATTTTCACTGTACTTGCAGTTTACAAAGCTGCTTTGCATATATCACAATGTTTAAGTAGCACAAGCTCATTTAGTCCATGTTCGTTCAATCCCTCAGTTACAAATCTAATTCACACAGACAAAGGATGATATAACAGAAGCTAAAACCCAACTTTGAATAATAAGAACACTTGATTTTTTTTTTTAGGTTCTAGTTTAAAATGTTATATCTTAAATTTATTATCAGTAGGGTTCTTTTGTTTTTTGATGATCAGATTTGTTAGAATATAGAATTTATTTAAAAAGAAATGTAAAGATCATGTGACAGCTTACTAGTATGCAAAATATAAAATGTCTTAAGCCAAGATCTTCTGGATATTACTAACTGTAACATGTGTGATGGTTTACTTGCACTGTATTTATATTGCTTTCAATTATAAAAGGATAGTTTAGACTTGTCACAATGTATAACTACGTATATATACAAAGAATAAAATAAAACAGGGTGGATTGTTTTTTGTGTTTATTTTTTTCTGGTTTACTTCTGTTAATTGCCTCATGTTTCTAGATGCTAGAGATGCTCTGAACATGTAAAATATTTTACTTACAGAGTTTACCACTGGGAACTTATTCCCTGTCTGTAAAGCAAAGGTCTGTGTCATCAGCCCTGACTGCAGTTATATTTTAGCAGCAATTTTTACAGTTAGATGGGAGGGAATATTAATCCATCTCATAATTTATTGAATTAATTGTGCTGCAGAGAGAAAAGTGTTGGCTTTATTTTTTGGGGTGGGGGTGGCTTTAAAGTATATTTTTCACAAGTATAATAAAAAAAGTATTTTTTCAAAATGAATATGTGGTAGTAAAATGGCTGACCATCTAAATTGTTAACTGCATAAAACTCAAACATTTGGCATGGTAATGGATTCTAAAGAGGAGAAATATTAACATGCTTTCTTATGTTTACTATAGCATTATTTTATAGTGACCATAAAATCATACAAGCAAGTAAGCAAACACTCAAAATTCCAAAAATAGAGGAAATAAATGAACCATGGCACAATTATCTAAGAAATTGGCCATTGTCAGATCTGATAACTTGGGCATATTATTTAGCAGTATAGAAATATATTCCTCTCATAATGTTAAGTGAAAAAACTAAAGTAAATAAAATAAGACAAAATAATACCTAGTTCATCTAAAAATACATAGAAAAAGCCTGGAAAATTTACCAAATTAAAACAATTATGTTAGACTCATAAAATTATAGGCATTAAACAGAATTTCCCCCTACTTTCTATATGTATATGTGTGTGTGTGTATGCATATGTATATATATATATATTCATATATATTTATATTATTTTGAGATGGAGATTTGTTCTTGTCGCCCAGACTGGGGTACAATGGTACAATCTGGGCTCACTGCAACCTCCGCCTCCTGAGTTCAAGCAATTCTCCTGTCTCATCCTCCCAAGTAGCTGGGATTACAGGTGCATGCCACCATGCCAGGCTAATTTTTGTATTTTCAGTAGAGATGGGGTTTTGCCATGTTGACCAGGCTGGTCTCAAACACCTGACCTCAGGTGATCCGCCTGCCTTGGCCTCCCAAAGTGCTGGAATTACAGGCGTTAGCCGAGGGCCTGGCCTCTATATTTTGGACAAAAAGAAAAAGGAATCACGATATTTACAATTAAGATGTGGAAAAATCAGTCATCATTATTTACTAGATGGTCTTGTCTATTTTGATAGCCACTAGGTATATGAGTCTATTACAATTAAATTAAATTAAAAATTCATGTATTCAGTCACACAAGCCACATTCGAAAATGCTCAATAGCCATATGCAGCTCATGGTTAACTGAACTGGACACAGATATGCAGCATTTCCTCATTATAGAAAGTTCTATTAGATAGGCTTCCCTGGCTCCTTCTGGATGTTCCAAACACTTTGTGGACTGCAAGCATCTAGGTTGTTCTACCTCAGCACTTTTCCCATACTTAGAACACTAGTCAGACCACTTGTTCTGATAAAAGATCCCCAAGGTTAGTCAGCTACTGACTAGGCTCAATAATGGCCTCAAGCTCAGATTTGCCTGGCAGTTATCTGTTAGCATTCCAACACATAAAAGAAACACAACCAGATAATCCTGTTTGCTCTAACACCCTGGATTTTCTGCCTGGTGATTAATAATGCTGATCATGTCAACGCCTATTTTGGAGCCTCCATTTTACATTTTGTATGCTACATGAAGTGGAGAGGTTAGAGTAGTTGGTGACTGGGCAAGCGGATGAGTGGGCCTGGTTGAGACAGGACAAAGAATAAGTCAAACATGTTGTCCTGTTCTTAAGGACACACCCTCTGGGTCCAGTTAAGAACATGACATGAAGGGAATCAGTTATAGTTTAAATTCTTGATGGGGTTAACCTCTTGTTTATTTATAGATCTGTTTTAACAACAGTGTTTATTTCATTTTAGGCAGTATTTCGAAGAAAGTGTAATATCTCTAAGACTGGAAAAAATCAGCTTAAATGTGTATTAATATCCATTTAAGAGGGTACCACACCCTCTTAAATATGAAATATTATATTAGATATTAAATATAGGAATGAGCCAGCATGCCTATAATCCCAGCACTTTGTGAGACTGAGACACTGGATCACCTGAGGCCAGGAGTTCAAGATCAAACTGGGCAGCACAGAGAGGCTCCATATCCACACAAGAATTTTAAAAATTAGCTGTATGCACTTGTAGTCCAGCTACTTGAAAGGCTGAGGCTGGAAACTCTCTTGAATCCAGGAGTATAAAGCTACAGGAAGCCATGATCATGCCACTATACTCCAGGCTAGATGACAGAGTGAGACCCTGTCTCTAAAAAATAATTAATTAAAAAAAAAGGAGCAGGGGAGAAGCTTATGGTCCAAGTAAAGTAATATCCCTTAGAAAGGTATTCTTGATTTTATGCAAATCTCTTCAAAGTTAGGGACAAATTAAGTTTATGTAAATCAATGCCTCCATCTAGTAAAGATCCCAGTCCTTACATATGGATAATACTTTAAAATGTTTGTCTAGATGGAGAATATTCATAGCTGAGGAAATCTGTCTAGACTAACTGGAAATACAAACAGGCAGTAAATGGAGAGCTGTAAAAACATATTTGCAAAGAAATAATGCTAAATACAGTCAAGGAAAGATCAACAATATTACTTAACTTACTCTCTACTGTACTAAAAATAGATAGTATACATGCTTTTTAATATCCATAACAGGGTATTCTTACCTTGGCACTACTGATGTTTTGGGCCAGATAATTCTTTGTTAGGAGGACTGCCTTGTGGATTGTAGGATGTTTAGTAGCAACTCTAACCTCTATTCATTAGATGCCAGCACCACTGCCAAGTCACGACAATCAAAAACTCCTCAGACACTGCCAAATGTCCATCAGGGGGAAATCTCCCTAGCTGAAAACCACTGGTCAAGAATCGTAGAAAACTGTTGTGTGGGTTATAAAACCCCACTTATGAAATTCCTGTTATGTGCAGTCCTTGTCCTAGGCACTTTCAGATCTGTATTTCTCTCTCTCTCCCTCTCTTTTTTTTTTTTTTGAGACAGAATCTTGCTCTGTGCTCAGGCTGGAGTGTAGTGATGTGATCTTGGGTCACTGCAATCTCTACCTCGTGGGCTCAAGTGATTCTCCTCCTTCGGCCTCTCAAATAACTGGGACTACAGTCATGCACCACCACACCTGGGTAATTTTTATATTTTTTGTAGAGGCAGGGTTTTACTCTGCTGCCCAGGCTGGTCTCAAACTCCTGGGCTCAAGCAATCGGCCTGCCTCGGCCTCCCAAAGTACTGGGATTACGGAATAAGTCATTGTGCCCAGATCTGTTACCTGAGTTTTAGATTCACTTGTTGATTTCAATCTATTTATTCTCTCTACTCAGAACAAGACTGTTCTAAAAATGGACTAGAGTTAGTTTTCCTCTACACATCACCAGGTGGTTGTTCTAACAAGCAATGAAATACAGGCTAGGGGCAGTGGCTCATGCCTGTAATTCCAGCACTTCGGAAGGCCAAGGCAGGCGTATCATTGGAGATCAGGAGTTGGAAACCAGCCTGGCCAACACAGCAAAATCTTGTCTCTACATAAATACAAATATTAGCTGGGCATGGCGGTGCACACCTGTAGTCCCAGATACTCAGGAGGCTGAGGCAGGAGAATCGCTTGAATCCAGGAGGCAGAGGTTGCAGAGAGCTGAGATGGTGCCACTGCACTCCAGCCTGGGTGACAGATCAAGACTCAAAACAAAACCGAAAACCAAGAAATATCCTCAAGCCCTGGAAACAAAAGGTAAAGAAGCAGAAACACAAGGCAGATGGACTAATACCCAAACTGAATAATCATCCCCTGGATTATCAAGGACTTACTGTTCCAATTTCCTGCTTTAGAAAACTGTAATTATTAAAGGGCAGGATAATCTCCTCTTTATTTTCATCGTTTTCCCTTTAACAAAACAATGATCTGCTCTCTAGAAACAACATGACGACAGGCAGCAGAACCTGGTCACTGAGCAAATGCTCCTCATAGTACATCATTTTAAGTCTCTTCTAAAGTTGTTTTTTTTTTGAGGGGCTGGTTGATTAGGAGAGGGTCTGTGTGGAAACCCAGCTACAAGGCTGTGTTAGTCATAGGGGCCAGACTGCCCCAGGCCTGTCAAACTCCATAAAAGTTCCTGGTTAAAGTACCCATGAGTCCAAATGCCATGGTTTTTGCCTGTAATCCCAACACTTTGGGAAGCCAATGCAGGCAGACTGCTGGAGGCCAGGAGTTTGAGACAAGGCTGTGCAACATGGCGAAAACCCCTCTCTACTAAAAATACAAAAAACTAGTTGGGCATGGTGGTGCACACCTGTAGTCCCAGTTACGCAGGAGGCTGAGGTGGCAGGATCACCTGGGCCAGGGAGGCAGAGGCTGCCGTGAGCTGTGATTACACCACTGCAGTCCAGCCTGGGTGACAGAATGAGATCCTGATCTTAAAAAAACCTAAAGTACCCAGGAAATAAAAAGTAAAGAATCAGATATGTCAAGAATTCATGTTCTCAAACTAAATCAAGATAGGTTTTAAAAGAATTAAGGTTATTGCTTTTCTCTTTATGAGATGTCATTAAGAACTGCCAAATATAATGAATAGAATTTTGCCAGGAGAAGAAGGAAATAAGTTTTGTAGGGTGCTGTGAAATCAAATCAAATCAAATCTTTGTTTTGCGGTTCAAAGGGATTGTTTGTGTTAAAGAACTAAATACTGGCTGTATTAACTGTTTTTTCACTGCCTTTTAGAGTAGATTCCATGGCCTTCTCGATAGACATGGCAGGTCAGGCTGTTGGGTTAATCCACCATCTACTTTACCGATTGAATGGCCCCATTAAATCCTATAATTAGCATGTGAATGATAGCTTGCAGAAATTGCCTTCTATATTTGGATAGAAACACTTCAGTCCTGTGCCAACAATATCATAACTTACCCATGGTCACAAAATGAACCTAGTTAAGTTCTTGTTACAAGTGGTGGACCGCAACAATTTCCCAGACGGTTCAATTTTGAGTTAAATTTAACTTTTCTTCTGATGAGGTTAAAATCTTTTGAAATCATTTGCACAGATAAATTTGGTTATGACGACCACAGAGTTGGTGGCATAATTATTCACAAAATTACTATAATCCAGTCAGTGAAATTCCACAGCCCTTCATTAAGATGCTATTGACACAACTGTAAGATATACTATATGATGTAATTGCACTCATTTAACTGTTTGACAATAAGTTGTAACAGAATTTTTTAAAAATTTCAATATTGAGATACTTGGCAAAATGGATGAAATTATTACAAATCCCTAAACACAGGCTAAGTGAAGCTTTATCTAGAAAAATAAATGTGAAATTTAACATTCTTAGAACCTAGCACTGTTTTGAGAAATAGTTGCTAAATTGCAAAAGCATGCCTCCCTGCAGTGACTATATTTGTTCTTCATCTCCCACAAAAGGCAGAATGACCATGTGTTTTTAAATAAGTTTTTAGCTGACCAAAACTTTTTTTCTTAAAGAACCCATCTGGTTAGTTTTTTCTTGTTTAAAAGACCCATCTGATTTAATTCAACTTTTGGCTTTCACAAGTGACAGAGATTGAGTGGCTTCCAGCTTTTCCCAGTGTGAAAGTTTTTCTGCTTCCAGAAGCCTTCAGGTCTGGACTAGGACCGCACTGTGATAGAACACAGGCCTGCAGGTGAACTTTTTCATTGCTATTTGGGTGGTAAACATCCAAATCTCTCAACTCACAGATTTCAGAAAGCTGTTTTATTTTCACATCTTTGGGCCCCTGTAAGTGCAGGGGAGGTTCCAGAAGGGACCACAGAATCAGCCATTTTTTAGAATGTAGAACAGGTCAAGAGAGCCCATGATAGCAGCCCACACAGCAGCCAGCTGCAGAGTCAGGTATGAAACATGGTACTCCTTCCTGATCCCCGATAGAACATACTTCATTATAAAGCCTCCTCATTTTCCCTATTTTGCTTCAGGTATCTTAAAATATGATTTGAGAGACATGACACAACTCCCCAATTAATAGCATGGGACCAAACATTTCTTTGACTTCTGTTTACAACCAGCTTCGTGTCATTTTACCTTATGTTTGTTTATAGAGTATTTTGGTAACTCAGCCCAGGAGCCTGACTCTTGCATAGATTGTGGCTGATTTTCAGAACTGGCTAATGTCGAACCAGCCATAGCCTCTCCTCTTCTCCGCAACAGCTCTTCCCTGACTTCAGCCACATCCTTCTCCCTCTTAGCCGAAGGCATCACTGCCCTGCTCTGCACTGAAAATGTAGGCCTCCCAAAAGGAACACTCACAACTTCTCCGACATCCACATCTATACCCTCATCTTCATTTGCACCCATTTTCACCTTCCCCCTTGTTTTGAGAGTAAAGTCTGTCTGATTACAAAGTTCTTGTTCTTTTCATGGTGGGACAGAGAAGGCTAATCCTACACAATTAATGTTGAAGATGCAAATGGAAAATAAATGAGAAAAGCCTCTGAAAAAATGAACACTAGACAAAGCTAAGATGACATCATTTTTAATGTTTTAGTGTCTAAGTGTCTAATTCCATACCCTAATAATGAAGACATTTTTATATTTAATTATCCCATAAAGCTTTCAATATCACTGAAGGAAAATAGGTGCAAACGCCTTCTTGATTTTTACATATCCTCCTCAAGAAGAGGGCAGGTGACTGTCTGGTGACTACATTTTTTTTTTTTTTTTTTTTTTTTTGAGACAGGGTCTAGCTCTGTTACCTCGGCTACAGTACAGTGGCGCAATCTTGACTCACTGCAATCTCTGCCACTTGGGTTCAAAGAATTCTCGTGTCTCAGCCTCCTGAGTAGCTGGGATTACAGGCATGTGCCACCATGCCTGGCTAATTTTTTACTTTTTGTAGAGACAGGGTTTAATCATGTTGGCCAGGCTGGTCTTGAACTCCTGGTCTCAAGTGATCTGCCTGCCTCACTCTCCCAAAGTTCTGGGATTACAGGTATGAGTCACCATGCCCAGCCAGTCTGGTGATTTTTAACAGGCCTCCAGGGTGCCTATGATTTTGTATATATAAAAAAAATCAATGCTGGGGTAAACATAGTGTGGTTTCTTTCTGGCCCACCTCCCACTATAGGGCATTCCTGGTGGAGCACTTTTCTGACCAATGTAATGTAATAAAATGTAAAGACCAATTTAATTGTCATGTCTAAGAATAGGCATTACAATTGAAGTCACTGCTGTGGCTCACTTGGATGGAGATACCAAAAGGTCAGTCCTGCCAGAAGATAGATACATAGAATGCAATCCACAAACAGCAAAAAAGGAAGAATCTAGGTCTTCCTCTTGCCTCACAAGGGCTCACTCTGCTCTAGATGAACTTCTCCTGGGTCTGAAGAAGACAGCAGGCACTTTTAGCAATTCTCTGCTAATACTCAGACAGGATACTGACTTTGTCCCTCTCACTTCTGAGACATAGAGACAATTAGTCTAATTTTCATGGATTTCCAAGCCAAAGTGTATATCTGTGAAGTGAAGCAGAGCTGCAGTTTAAAGCTTACGTAACTCTAACCCCCTTTTAACTTCTGCCACACTTATTTAACCAACCCCTAATAACAGACAATATGGTAGTTTTCACCGTCTCAGTATTACAAAAATTAACGGAATGAATGATGATAGCTAAATCTTTGTGCATAACCATGATTATTTCATTAATAAATCCCTGGATATAGAATTGTTACATCATAAAGTATGCATGTTTGAGTGCTTTTTGATTTGTGAAATTGTTATTAAAACATTGTACCAGTTTACCCTCATATAAGACCACGTGATAATCCTTATTTCCTTGCGTCCTCACCTTTCCAGGGTCACGTTATGTGTGTGTGTGTGTGTGTGTGTGTGTGTGTATTGTGCACACACGTTTACATATATACATATAGTCATACACTACATAATGATGTTTCAGTCAATGACGGACTGCATGTACAATGGTGGTCCCATGACATTATACTACCATATTTTTACTGTACCTTTTCTATCTTTAGATATGTTTAGATACACAAATACTTACCATTGTGTTGTAATTGTTGACAGTATCAGTACAATAATATGCTGTACAGGTTTACAGCCCAGGAGCAATAGGCTATACCATATAGTCTAGGTGTGTAATAGGCTATTCCACCTAGGTTTGTATAAATATGATGTCCTCACAAGGACAAAATTGCTTAACAACACATTTCTTGGAATGTATCCCTGTCATTAAGTGATACATGACTGTATATACATATATGTACATTTGTATTTATTCAATTATCAATTAAAAAATAAATCTTTTACTTTAGACCAGAAGACATATATATGTGTATATATGTATAATTATATATTTTAAAAATAAATCTTTCACTTAGACCAGAAAACACTGATATGTATATATATGTATGCATTACACATATTTAAAGATAAATCTTTTTACTTTCAACCCAAATATAAACATATAATATATATATATACACACACACACATATATATAAATGGGTATATATACACACATGCATCTAAAGTGAAAGATTTTTTAATTAATAAACTGAATACAAATGGTATACTGTATAAATACTGCAATTAATATAAACATCATATTCCAGGGTACCATATTTTTAAAATATTTTGATGGACAAATGTATTATTTCATTACTTTTAAGATTTCTTTTGCTGGGTGTGGTGGCTAATGCTTGTAAAGCACTTTGGGAGGCCACACATGGGTGGATCTCTTGAGCCCAGGGGTTTCAGACCAGCTGGGTAACAGTGAGATTCCATTTCTACAAAAAATGCAAAAATCAGCTGTACATGATGGTACACACCTGTAGTCCCAGCTACTCAAGAGGCTGAGGTGGGAGGATCACTTGACCTTGTGGAGGTCAAAGTTGCAATGAGCTATGATCACACCACTGCACTCTAGCCTGGGTGTCAGAGTAAGACTCTGTCTTAAAAAAAATTCTTTGATTATAATGAAGTTGTATATATTTGTGCATTTATTTTCTGGTTGTATTCCTTTTTTTCTGATTTGCCTGTATATATTCTATCCACTTTCCTATTGCTTAGTTTACCTTTTTCTTACTGATTTATTAGACATATATTTATTTTAAATGTATTAAGAATTTGTTGCATATGTTGAAACCTTTTTTCCCCCCTCTGGATTTACATTTACCTTTCAGATTTGTTTATGAGGCATTCCTCATTTGAAGAATAAAACAGAGAGCCAAATGTGTTGGCTTGAAGATTGAGCTGAAAAGGGAGAGCCACAAATAGTAATTTGTCTTTGAGCATTGTATAGATACCCATGTAATCTGATACTAAACAAAAAGTAAAAGCTCACGGACTGTCAGTGGTATGGTGGGGTATGCCAGAGTGAAGTGATTTGTGAACTCCCTGGAGAGAGACTTCTACTAGAGGTAAGAACTAAACAGATAGTGCAGAAAATATCCAGAGAAAGATATACAAGAGAAGAAGAGAAAGGTAGGGATATCGATGCAAAAGGAAATAAGGTATGTTTCCTCTGGTGAAATTAGAGAGTCTTTATTAATATGTGAATTGTCAATTTCTAATTGTATGAGTTGATCTTGTAGCTCCAGAGGCCAGCAAATACTTATTTTGTCTATGAGCTCAGAAAGCCAGAAGATCCCCAGAGAATCTCATTGTGAGCATCAAAAAATAATATGGCATCACCCAGAACTTGGGAAATATTCCTTTTAAATCCAATGATTGTAAGGCTGTGAAATATTCACAAGACAGAAATTTGAAAGCGGGGAAGGGAGGTGGTATTTTTAGGTTCATAACAAACTTTGGAATAAACGTTTACCTAATTAAGTTTATTAGTAAAACTATAGGGAAAGAATGTCTGGTCTGTTTTTCAGATGTCTCCACATTGCTGGGAGAACAAATTGCTGATCCAACAATGTTCCAGGAAATTAATTACTCAGGAAAGTCATGAAAGAATTGACTGACATAAACATTATGTTCTTGTAAACTGTGTTAGCAACTACCAGTTGTGCTAATCAGTCTTCTTGTAATTTTCTCATAAGTTGGCATGAAACACAGAAGCCCTCAAGACATACCTGAAAGGAAATGAAACAGAAGGAAAACAAGAGTATCTCAGCCCTGCCTTACTCATATTTAAAGCCATGTAGAATTCTTGGACTCATAAACGATGCTGAGTTTAGCTTGAAAAACTCAAGGGTAGGTTCCTTTTCCATCCTTAGCTCCTCTATTCTTTGACATGAAAACTTATTCCACTTGAGAGTATAATTTTCCTTGTTCTGCATACAAAGTCACCTTAATCTGGTCTATAATGTGTTGATTATCTTGTTAGTAATTAATGACCTTTCTATTTCTACTTTTCTCTCAGCTGCTCTGCTTTAATAATGCTGGGACATTAATATCCTGAAGCAGTTCTCCTCCAACGTTCAGACATCATGAAATGTGAGGAAATTCACCTTCTCTCATGTATCTTGTCTACACATTGGTTTTCTGCTTCCTTAATCTCTTTATAGCAGGATGTCTTGCTGTTAAACAGCCAACTATTTATAAATCTCTACAGCAACTTTCTAGACTTGCTTTTCTATTCGAGTGAACTTCTAGGGCTGCCTTTAAAAATACATAACCCTAAATATTTTACAAGTAATCATATTTTCATTCTGAAAGGGCACAGTTAAAAGGATTTTAAAAGTGGAAATTTGAATCAAAGACTTACATTTCAACTATTTTTTTCCTAAAAAGGGAAAGATTTTTTTATAAGAGGAAATGAAGAAGCAGAGAAAGTTACCAATGAGAACTGTGCTGCATAATGTTAAAACACAGTTGCTGCTATTAAGATGCCAAAAAATATAACAGGAGGTAGAAGAGACCGAGAGGTCATTTTAAAACATGTCCTCATTTCATAGAAAGGTGACATGACATTCTGATTTACATAGTTAATGGTAGAGTCAGGCCAACTCTTTATATTCTTGAACTAGATCTCCTTCATTACACAAATATCATTCCAACGAGTAAAACCCAAGTCAATGACTTATAAAAAATTCAAAGAGGAAGAGGCATCTGAAGTAGACATTGAGAGAAGAATAGGACTTTCTTGGGTTGCAGAATTATTTCTGCAACAAGGTCAATGAGATATAGTTTGCTGTAGATAAACCCTGAGGGAGCACTGGAGGAGGAAGACAGAGGGCAGAAGACAAGGATTTGAGGAATGAGAAGCCACACTGGAACGAAGACAATAATTGAAGATAGGTTTTTTGAGAAGTTTGGAGGCTGAAGGAATGGGAGGGATTGGCAGCTTAAAAGGGTGCTGAGATGAAAGGAGGGTTTACTGTTCATTTGTGTCTAATGCAGGAGACTAACATACATGGGCTGTGTGCAAAGGACTAACGGAGATTGAAGATTTACAAGAGAGGGAATAATTTATGAAGTAAGTTCCCAGAGGAGGCAGGAAGGTGAGATAAATGCCTAGATGGGCAGGTTGGTTTTGACTAAGAGCAAGGATAATACTTTCTTTGTCAGATTGATCAGAAGATGAAGAGAGGCAGGTGAAGATTCAGAGAGGAACAGAACTGAAGGAGCTTGTGTTGGATGACTTCATCCTTTTGGGAGATGAACCCATGAGATCACAACCTAAGAATGAGGCAGGGAGGGTCAAGTTGGAAATCTGCAAGTGAAAACAGATTTAAAAATGTGGGATGAGGGATTAGGAAAAGTCAACGAGAGAAGAGATGCATGAAAGGCTTTCTTAGCACAATGGAGGGACAGTGGAGATTAGTCTTATTTTCTCCAGCTGTTTTGAGAAGCCTGGGGTAAAGATGAAAGCTGCCCTGGGATTCCAGGCATTAGGAGGACCAAGGTAGAGCAAGTGGGGAGGGTATGACATGGAAGCAACTGCATCATTGATTATGATCACATAATAGAGGCTGGAGAAGCTGTGTTGAGGGGCAGGGAAAGGATCAGGGGAATTGCATGGGGGCTGGTAAAATTTGATTTAGGTTCTTAGGAATAGGAAAAGGCACAATTAAAGAATTGAAAGCTGTTTCAAAGGGAAGAATCACAGCTCTTGGTTTTAGTAAATATCATCATAAAAAGCTCCAAAACAGGCCAAGCATGGTAGCTCATGCCTGTAATCCCAGCACTTTGGGAGGCTGAGGTGGGAGGACAGCTTGAAGCCAGGAGTTTGAGACCAGCCTGAGTTACTTAGTGAGACCCTGTCTCCACAAAAAATGAAAAATAATTTAGCTGGAGGTGCACCCCAGCTATCTGGGAAGCTAGGATGGGAGGATTGCTTGAGCCCAGGAGGTGGAGGCTGCAGTGAACCATGATCGTACCACTGCATTCCACCCTGGGCAACAGAGTGAGACCTTGTCTCAAAAAAAAAAAAAAAAATGCTCCAAATCAAACTCAGCATATACATGTCCACAAATGTCCTAGTTTCCACTCTAGCCAGGCATTCCTGGTTTTAAGTATTCACACTAAAATTCCTTGTAGGACAAATTGCTCAGGTGCTGTGCTATAAGGGATTATGGTTTACCTTCTCTAAAGGCAGAAACATTTAATCTTCCTTTTTTCTTTGATGGAATTATGTTGTTCTTCCTTACCATCAACACCTATTAATTGATAGTTCACTACTCTGTCTTAACTATTTATGGGTTACTAACAGGAGAATCCACTTTGTTCCAGAAATTTCATTGATATCAGGAATAAAAAAAAACAAATCAAAACAACCAAAACAATATGGAGCCGTATTCTCCAGAAGCTTACATCCGATTTAAGGAGATAGGTAAGTAGACAATTTCAACTAAATACATTGAGTGCCATGATGCTGACAGTTGCTATATAAAACACGGGTTCTAGGTTAACTGCTTTGAGAAAATTGCTACCTTTTAACAAGGTTAAACTGGATTCTTTAATGTAGATCTTCCCGAGAGTTTCTAATGTTACTGTGCTTTGTGAATCTTCATGTGTGTGGAGTAGAGATCCAGTCTGTCAAGTTCTACAAACTCATCTGATGACAGAACCCTTTTTCAATGGAATATCTCAAGGGATTTGTGCTCCATGGGACATAACATGAGAAGGACTGGCATAAGATTTCACCTAGTGAACAAAAAGTGTATGTATTTATATTTTTAAAAACTGCTTGGATGGGTACTTTCTCCTAAATATGTAAATGACTTTTGAAGTTTCTTTTTTAGGCCTATGACAGAGTAAAATTGCAGACTTAAAAGGATTTACCTTGAAGATTTTAATGACTGCTGTCCCAATCCCAGTGAAAAGGAATGCCTTTAGTCATTTTCATTTATGGACTGTTTGACAATTTTTCTCCAAAAGAAACATTTAATGAACACAATCTCGAGTTCCTCCCAGTGCTTCTAATTAACAGACCACTGAAAGATCTTTGTTAAAGGAAAGGCTAACTTCAGGCCAGAAGGCATTGCAGGATCTAATATGTATGCTACGATGCGTGACCAAGCATGAAGAGAAACTAAGGGTGTGAATATATAAGGGCTAATGCTTGCGTCCACTGTTATGAAATTTCTGATAATCGCTCTCTACTCTCTCCTAATATTTGGCCTTTAGGAAAAGAGTTTTGGAATGAATTGTTCTCTCTCCTCATTATCCTCCTTAACGTGTGAAAGTCTCAAGATAACTGTTGATTACCTGCTCTCTACTTCATAAAGAGGAAACACAGATCCAGAGGACCGTTTTGCGATTCATCCCTTTTCAAAGTGTTTCTTAAAACATTAAACAAAATTTTATTATAAGTTGTTTATAATTGAATAAAAGCAGCCATTTCTTTAAGAACGCCTCATCTTGTTAAAATAAAGGCTTAACTCTGACCTGATTTTTACTTTAAAGAACTTCACAGGAAAAATCAGGGTATATAATTATCCATGTATTAAAGAGATATTGTCTATAAAACCTTATGAGGATCAGGACTAAGAAAAAACATTCATTAGTCTTTCTCTTTTCAGCTAAATTTAATAAATGATATGTGTGGGTACTATGCTAAGAACTTTATATGATGCATCACATTTGATCTTTACCATATGCTATGGAGATATGGGTATACAGGTATTGATCGACTTACCACCTATGCAACTTACGACCATTCGACTTTACGACCACAATCGCTAGCCATGACTGCTCCGTGTCTGGCAGCGCAAACGTTGCCCAGCTGGGCATACGACAGTGAGGAGCAGCTTCCAGCAGCACTACCATCTCCGCATGCACCATTTCAACTGTACATATAGCCTACTCAACTTACAACCAAATTGTGTTACGACTAGTCCGCGGTACCGACCATGGTCATAAGTCGAGCACTAGCTGTACTCCTAGTATACCTGTTTTACACGTGAAAGAAAAGGCTCAGGAAGGTTACATAACTAGCTCAAACTATAATGCCGTAAGTGCCAGAGAACCCACAGCCAAGTGTCTTATGCGTTATGCTTCATTTTCCTCTAACCCACAGCTTTCCTTTGTCTACGGTAAAGCACCTTGAATTCTGACCCCTCCTAGGAGTCAAAGTTACTTCTAACTAGAACACCAGAAGGTTAAAAATAAAGTCCCAATTTTTTTTTTTTTCCAGAAATCCTGAGAGTTAGGGCTGGGCTCCCCTTCTCACCTGATCCTATACTTTTGATGTCAGCCAGGCAAGGGCTCGGGGCTTTTTGTACTAGGCTTAGTGTAAAAAGCATCAACTCTGGAGTCAAAAAGACCTGGATCTGCTTCTCATCTCAGCCACTTAATAGCTGTGTGTTGTTGAACAATGTCCTTAATTTTCTGCCTGAGCGTTCCTCATCTGTTGAATGGTGCTGTACTGCTTCCCTTCCTAGGGAGCTATGGCATCAAATGAAGTGTTGGAGAGTGTTCTACAACAGCCTCATTGTGGGCAGCTGTGATATCACATGGAATCTGTCCGTAAGGCTACTTTGCTAGAACGGTCTACAGGAAACTCTTAGCAGTGCTTCATCTCTATGGTTTCTGCCAAAGATTAAACTACTCAGAGAGCACAGCAGAGAGTTATTAATCTAGTCAGCCCTTGTCCTTAAAACAGGCTGGGTAAGTGCAAATAGGAGAAAGCGAGGTAATGCAACATCCAGAGTGGAAGGCCATCAGAAAGCAACAGGGGAGGCAGGCATTGGGAGTGAGGGAAATAAGAGGAGAGAGGCTGAAAGGCTGGACTTTTTTTTTTTTTTTTTTGAGATGGAGTTTCACTCTTGTTGCCCAGGCTGGAGTGCAGTGGTGCAATCTTGGCTCACTGCAACCTCTGCCTCCCAGGTACAAATGATTTTCCCACCTCAGTCTCCCAAGTAGCTGGGATTATAGGCATGTGCCCACCATGCCCAGCTAATTTTCTGTATTTTTAGTAGAGACGGGGTTTCTCTGTGTTGGTCAGGCTGGTCTAGAACTCCCAACCTCAGGTGATCTGCCTGCCTCGGCCTCCAAAAGTGATGGGATTACAGCCAAGGCTGGACTTCTTTATAGTTCTGCACGGGCTACTGCTCACTCAGCTCAGCTCTGGCCTCATGGGACAACTCACTGAGAGATGGAAATAATGTTCATGAAAGCAGGTACTGTCTTTGAGCTGGGCCCTAATGAATCACACCTGACTTGCTTTAGAAATGGGTTCAGAGGTCACAGAGCACAAGCAGGAAGGCTCTTCTGCACAATGGCGACACATGCCAGGCTCTCAGTTTAGGCATTCGTTTCTACTAGATCATCTGGGGGACCTAGATCTAGTGTGACTGCATTCTAAAATGCCAAGGACACTGAAAGGAAATACTTTACTTCCCTCACAGGAGTATTGTGAGAATTAAACAACAAAAGGTACCTACACCCCAAGGCAGGCATGGGAGCCTCACTTTCTCCAGGTCTTCCCCAAGACTGGAGAGAGACCCTGACCACCCAAAGATACCCTGCACTAAAGGGGGCAGGGTTCAGAGTTGACTAGACCGTGATTCAAACCCCAGCTCTGCCACTTCCCAGCCTTCGAAAGTCCACTCATTCATTCTTTTGTTCATTCATTGACCACATAGGTACCAAACAAAATTTATTGAACAGAATTTTACTCATGATCAACTTTGCACCAGGGCGCAGTGCTAGATGCTGTGGATACAAGATGAACAAGACTGACAAGGTCTCTGTCCCCATGAAGGCTATATTTTCATAGGAAAAGAGATGCACAATGAACAAGTAAACAAATGAGATCATTTCAGATTGGGATAAATGTTAAACACAAAATAAACTAGGCAAATTAACGAGGCGTTATCTGGGTATGGGGAAAGGGGTTATGAACTGGGCGGTCAGGAATGTTCCTTTCTGAGAGGAAGCACTTGACCTGGGACAGAAGCATGGGAGCCAGCTTGATGTGAGAATGACTGGGGAAGGAGGCATCCCCTGTGCAGAGCACTAGCCCGGGGCCGGGAAAAGTCTTGGGACTCAAGAACAGAGACAAGGCCCACACAACTGTGGACTGTGGGACTCTGTGATCATGGCACAATGAAGGCAGATGAAGCCAGCAAAGCGGGCAGTGATCCGACTCTAAAGGACCTTAAAAGCCAGCATATGGGATGAAGCTTTATTTTAAAGGCCATGGAACAGTTTCCCACAGGGGAGGGCCAAGATCTGATTTCTGTTTCAAAGAAATGATTCTGGCTGCTGCATCTCTCTCTCTTTCTGGAGTATACAGAGAGCAGGGTGGAAGAGAAGATACAGTTAGGAAGATATCAAAGTAGTTTAAGTAAGAAATGATGGTGGATTAGACTAGGAGAGAGAAGTGGACATGTTTGAGGTAAATTTTAGAGATGTCACTGAAGGGTTTTGTCTGAAATTTGGGAAAGAGTGGCAAGGAAACAGGAAGAATCAAACTATTCAGATTTCCTGAAACTTCAGTTTCTTCACCTAAATTTGGAACGTGTTATTGTAGCATATGAAGGACTAAACAAGGGAGCATGTACTGCCCAGCACAAAGTAGATAATTGATAAACAGCCAGCTTGTCCCTTGTTCTGACCCAGGTTGAACTCTGAACCATCTAGACCAGCAAGTTCATTTCAGGACTCATTAGAAATTCCAACTATTATAAAATGTACGCTAAGCTCAATAGGCTCAGAAAAATCTCTTAAACTGTCATCAATTTGGAAGTAAAGTCAATATTGAGTTGTTAACCCATCCAGAACAGCCAATATAAAGCTTCCCGACAGACTGTAACAGCTGACTAGTGTTTGCCTTATGCTTATTTTGGGTGCTTTGTGACTTGAAACTCCTTTCTCAGTGGCAAGAATATTTGGAGAAACATGTACTCTGTGGACAGAAACTACATGTGGAAAAACAATAGCATAGGTTTGGGTGTCATAGCCCTGGAAAACTCTTGAGTTTTGAAGCTTTGACAGCGGGTTCCTGGCTTACAGGGTACACACAATGACCACTGATCTGACTCTAGCATTCTGAGTCACCCATAATGAAAAAGCTACCTAGGGGTAGGAGGACCATTCATTCTACTCTGTTCCTGCCCAGCTGTATGGTCACAGGAATATCTCCCAGCACTTCAGCATGGGGGACCTGCGCAGGGTCACTATACAGACATGTCCTTGCATAGGCCTTTGGCTACGGCAAAATCTGTTGGGCTACCATGCCTGGTTTCAGTGTAGCTGAGCTGCATATGAGCCTGAAACACATGGTCTTTCTTATTGCTGTCTTCTTTTTGCTTTTATTGTGGTTAGTTATTCAGAGCAATAGTTCTCTATGTTGCATGTTACAATACCTTGGTGCACTACATAAAATCCTAATTCCCAGGCCAAGAAAATTTTCCCCAAACCAAGAGAATCTGACCTAATCAGTATAGTAGATACTGTAATGTGCCACCCAACTGATCCTTCAGGAATGAAAAGCTTATTCTCTCAGTTGCTGAAAATGTAGCCAGTGGACAGCACTCAGCTTGTTAGTTGTCTGTGGAAAGTGCGTCGGCATTTCAAGGCAATACCCTCTTCCTGAGGTAGACAGCATCCAGTGACCGATCAATACAGGACTATAAAGACAACATTGATCAACCCAGGACAGCTCTGAAAGGCCATGCCAGTTTCAGAGCTCCCTGTAGGTCAGCTGAGGCCTTCCTTGGGAAAGCACTGCAGTCTGACAGCTTCTTCTGCCTGATCCTGTTTCCTTCCCTTCCCTTCCTTCAGTGGTGAACCCAAGAGCACACCCTCATAAATTTCCTGCAAGTAAGTCTCCATCTCAGTGTCTGCTCTCTTTGGTTTGGGGTTAACACCTGGACATCAGCATTATAAAGCTCCCCGGATGATTTCTTTTTTTTTCTTTTTTCAGATTGCGTCTCGCTCTGTCTTCCAGGCTGGAGTGCAATGGCATGATCTTGGCTCACTGAAACCTCCACCTCCTGGATTCAAGCAATTCTCCTGCCTCAGCTTCCCAAGTAGCTGGGACTACAGGCACACGCCACCATGCCTAGCTAATTTTTAAAATATTTTTAAGTAGAGACAGGGTTTCACCATGTTGGCTTATCTGGTCTCCAACTCCTAACCTCAGGTGATTCACCTGCCTTGGTCTCCCAATGTGCTGGGATTACAGGTGTGAGCCACCATGCCTGGCCTTCTCCAGGTGATTTTAATGAGGGTGAATAACCCTGCTCAAAAGTCAGAATGTGACGATCAGTCAATAGACAATTATTCAGCACCGAGTGCCAAGTGTGCTACTAGGTTTTCGGTCCCACATGGAAAATAAGAGAGAAATTAAGAAAACTGACTCTGATTGCAAAGCTAGTAAGTGGCAGAATTGAGATCTAACACTAGGGAGACTGCTGTGTCCATTCTCCTAATCACTATGTTATGTTGTCTCCAAGATGATGGAGGTGAAGCATAGGATGCCCAGGGACCCTAACCTGGCCATGCTGAATAGGTGTGGAGAGTGGGGTCAGAGAAGAATTCCGTAAGGAATGAGGTTTAAGCTGAGGTCTAAATAAGAAAAATGTAGGCAGAGGCAACAGGGAATGCAATAATCTAAGGTAGGAGAGAGCAGAGTGTGCCCAGGAACTGATTGCTCAGTGTGATTAGAAAGGAAAACACAAGAGGCGAACCTGGGGAGGTGGCTGATACCAGAGCATGCTTTTTCCCTAAGAGCAACAGGAAGTCAAAGGGTCCCTGCAGGGGAGGGTTGCAGCATGATAACTCTACTTCCGGAGAGAGACAGATTGCAGGGGAGCAAGAATGAATGGCAGGTGAGGATGGTTTTTAATTCCAATTCTCAGATTCAATTTAAGACCAATAATTCTCATCCAAAAATAGGATGGCACCTCTAGGGCCATTTGGAAATGTATGGAAATAATTTTGGTTGCTGCAATAACCACAGATGCTAAAAATCCAGTACGTAATGTGAGAAGCAGCCTCACCACAAAGGCACAACTCTCCTCTTCAAAATGCCAAGGGGACCCACATAAGGAAATTGTGCCATAAGCAAAGTGCAGAAGGCTTAACTGTAGGAATATAAATGTTCTAAGCCATAACAATGTGAAAGTTCAGTAACAGTATATCTGGGAGAATCTGGGAAGTCAAAGGGTAAGAGAGGTGAAAGGAAGTGTGGGGTAGGGAGAGATTTACTCATCTTAACATGGTGGGTGTCAAGAGACATTGTCGAAAGTTTATGGATCCAAAAATAAATGGTTGAGTGTACTAAAGCTGTAAAGGGAACCAAGAAAAATAAAAACAAAACTAAAAATTATGAGGAAGAGAAAGAAAAGCAGAAGCAATAGAAGGAATAAGTTCCTTCTCTTTCGTAATAGGGAGTGAGCCAACACAGTTAAGGTTAATGAATCAAGAAATGCAGGTGGAAATATATTTAGAGTTATAGGGGAAGCCATCGGTGAATCAGGAAGAAAAGCCATCAGAAAAAACAAGAAGTAGAAATGTAATTTTAAATATTTATTGAGATGGAATCTTGCTCTGTCACCCAGGCTGAAGTGCAGTGGCATGATCTTGACTCACTGCAACCTCTGCCTCCCAGGTTCAAGAGATTCTTGTGACTCAGCCTCCCGAGTATGGGACTACAGGCATGTGCCACCATGCCTGGCTAACTTTTTGTATTTTTAGTACAGACGGGGTTTCAGCATGTTGGTCAGGCTGGTCTCAAACTCCTGACTGCAGGTGATCCTCCCGCCTTGGCCTCCCAAAGTGCTGAGATTACAGGTATGAGCCACTGTACCTGGCCAATGAGGAGGCAAGTCTTGAAGTTTGTTTGTTTTGTTTGTTTATTTATTTATTTATTTATTTAGAGATGGAGTCTTGCTTTGTTGCCCAAGCTGGACTGCAGTGGCATGATCTCAGCTCACTGCAACCTCTGCCTCCTGGGTTCAAGCAATTCTCCTGTCTCGGCCTCCCAAGAAGCTGGGATTACAGGCATGCTCCACCACGCCTGGCCAATTTTTGTATTTTTTTAGTAGAGATGGGGTTTTGCTATGTTGGCTAGGCTGGTGTCAAACTCCTGATCTCAGGTGCTCCACTCGCTCAGGCCTCCCAAAGTGTTGGGATTACAGGTGTGAGCCACTACGCCCAGCTGGAAGTAGCATTTTGAGTTCAGCAGTAGGAAGTAGTAAGGGAAACTCTGGCTTCTCATTTTATCCCTTGTCTTAAATGTATTTTTGTATGTTTATTTCCATCTGTATATGTTATATAAGTAACTGAACTTTAGTTTTCTGCCTTATCCAATGCATGTCTCTAAGGTGGATGTCAGATGGCTGTCTCATTCTCTGAGAAGCTATTTCTGTGTAACAGGGACCTGACAGGAACTACGGGCCACTTTTAGTCATGTAGCCAGAGTTTTCCAGTGTTGAACTTACTGTCTCCTCATCTGCACTGGGGCTGAATCCATGACTAGTTCTTTGTGAGTACTATAAGAATTTCTCTGGCCCTGCTGGGTCTAGATCCATTTTCCCCTAAGTGGTTGTGGGGAACTGAGCAATTGCTGGGCGGCTCAGTAGTTGGCCTCCAGAGAAGACAAGGGTAAATTCTCTGGGGCACCCTTACCTGCTAGAAGGCATGCACCAATTCAGGTATAAGCAGAGACTCAATATGAAGGAATGAGCAGATTCCTAAACAACCCATATTTGTCAAGAGAGGATAAAGTAGGGTAGGGAGAGATGACGGGAGTGATGAGCAGGAGTTAGAATCCAGCATGGCCTGAATTTCAACCCTCTAAACACTGGTTCAGGTGGGTCTCCATTTATCATTATTTTTTACAGCAACTGGAAAAACTACTCCTCTGTCTTATGTAGCCCTTCCATGGGCTTTACATGACATTGCATGGTAGTTAGTTTCTTACATATCTTAATCTATCATCTGTGATCTCTTCCTCCTCAAGAGTAGGGTATGAGCCTCATTCATCTGAATGTTTCTTGTATTGAGTGTATACCTAATAAACACTGGTTGAGTAAAGAAAATAAATGAATATATAAATAAAAAAATGAAAGCCAAATGAATAAATAAAATGCTTATTTTACCCTCCTTTAAAAAATTAGCAAAATAGGTCATGGAGTGTAACAAAAATTCCATTACTTTCTGGTGCATCCCTGATTGTGGGACTCTCGTATTTGTCTGCTTTTGTGTGCATGCGTGCGCGTGCACACGTGTGTATGCGCACGTAAGTGCGTGTGTGTGTCTGTGTGTGTTACTATAACTACTTGCAAGATAAATAATTGGTAATGGGAACTCAAGTTAGGTTGTGGGGATCCCTGAGAGGTGCAGAGAAACTTGGACTTCAGGACTAATAAATCAAAGAGGAAAGTTCAATAATGCTGCTGCAAGTGTCCACCTATAAGATGACGTTTACAGGAAGAAATGCTCATTCAAAAAATATTTGATATTGTCTAGGCAATGAGCTTAAAGAGCATGAGCCTAAGCTAAGGATAGAAATGTGGCACCAGAAAGACCTGTTTACTTTCTCTCTCCACCAGCTAAGCAATGTATCTCAATTTAGTTAGGTGATCAAAGTCTGATAGAATTACCCAAGGAATACTTATAACATTACCTAGTTAATTAGCATACAAATCATAAGAAGCTGTGTCTGTGAGACTGTGGTAAAACTTATATGCTTCTACTCTGCTAGAGATGTTAGAAATTAGTTCAACTCTTTCAAAAATCAGTAAGTTAATGAGGCTGCCATGCCGTTCCTGCCTAGCAATGGAAAGTAACTTTTCTTTTTACCTAGCAATGGAAACAAAAGATTTTCCAAGATCTTTGATTAACCATGGCTAATCAAAGATTTAACCATGGCCGGGTTTTGTAATGGACTAATAGTAACCTGGCAACATTGTGATAGGAGTGGTGTACTAGGTTTCTTTAGCAGGAAGTTATAGATGGACACAGCTATGATTCTGTCCACATGGTTGTAACCAAGAAAAGTTTGGGCTATGAATGTCTGTGCAAATTCTACTGTTCCCAGCTTCCCCGGGGGACCCTGGACTTTGGGTAGCTCCTGGATTTGAATGTGATCGACTGATTGATTGATTGATTCATTCATTCATTCATTCAACAATGTTTATTGAGCTACCACTGTGTGAGTTATCTGTTTGAAGGATGGTACTTTCTTATTTTTCTTTGGGCCCCTTTCTTGCACAGACAGGATACTCAAGAGATGTTTGCTGACTGACAGGCTGAAACCAAATGGATTTTTCCCACACTGGTTTCATATCTGAGTTGCAGTTGACAGAATTTATTGCATCTGTAAAACTTAAGTTTATGAGTTGCTAAGCTTGAGAGATTACAGCTTTCTTTTCCATTCCACTTGCAGTAAAGATCTCTTTTTATATTCTCATTTCTATTAAAATCAGATGCTGATGATTACCTTACGTAAATTCTCTCTGGCTGGGGCCGCGTTGGCTCTACATTTTTTAATGAGCTTCCTCATTTTGTGTTCAGCTAGAGCCTTAGGTTGTTAACCTTAAAGCCTTAATGCAAAACCAGGCTCACTGATTTCATCTTTTAAAAATACTAGCATTCCCACTAGCGTATGTATGTGTTTTTGAGAGGGAGAGGAGGAGAGAGAGAGAGAGAGAGAGAATATGACTAAAGTTTAAAACTAAAGTTCAGCTGTTGAACTTGGAGTTTTCATGTACTCCCAGTCTTGGATTAGTCTCAGGGAATTTAAAAGATATACAAAAGCAAACTCTCCAGGTGATGCAATGAAGAGACCCAGAAAACAGAATATAACTGAAGGATTAACTTGCATGTGCCTGGGAGTAGGGTGTGAGGGTGAGGCCATAGGCCTGAACAGGAGGAAACCAATATATCATCAGTTGACAGTAGCTAGATGGACATTCACAAACTAGCCCAGCTACTGAACATGGACACAGGACAAATAGTTCTATTGTACCTTGGTAGGCATGGGCTTCTTAAAGGTGATTTCCGCTTGCATCCAAACACCCCTTGGGGACTCCAACACAGACCAGACCTTCTCTTGAACCACATGGTTCTCTTCAAAGATATAAACTGCTAGGGTGTCACTCATTTTTAAAAATCCATAGATGGCATAATGAAAACGCAGACAATACTGCAAGTTTCCTGGTAGGGAGGGGCCATAGAGCCTTCCAATGTAGCCAGGCTGAGATGTGAACTTTGTGTTGGCTAGCAAATAATACCCTGGGAACAAGAAAAACCATATCAGCAATGCAAAATAATCTAATCTAGATTAGCGAATGGCAAAATGTGATTAAAGTGGAAGAACTAGCCAGCAAAGACTACCAGCTGTGCTTTAAATGTAGAACACATTTTCTAATGTCTGTGCCTTAAGTGACAGAAAATATCTATGTGCCTCTATTGAAATGAAACCTTGTTCAACTCTAAGTAAACTTTAGAAACCAGTACAGATTTTCTATAGCATATGTCCAGATACCAGTCATTCATTAGGATTTACATTTTTCATGAAACAAAAAGGATGAAATCATTTTGGGGATAGCTGCCTGGCTCAACCATCTGACTTAGATTATATATTCCGAGGACTGAACCATAGTGAATGGAAGGCCCAGGGCAGATTTTTCTTTATTATCTCTGTAGTGGCTGATAGAGATGGTGGGATTCCAGGCTGGCCTGGCAGTCTTTGTGGAGGTTTGTGTGTCTGGGCAGAGCCTACTCCTCTCTTGGTCAAATGTTAAACCTGCCCTTGAAGAGCAAGTTTTTCATCAGATGGATCCTCCCGGGTGCTGAAGATCTATGTTCTTCCTTTTCCTTCTAAGTAACATAAAGAAAAATAAGATCAGGAACATTCCCCTTCCAATATCTCCATGGTCAATTTAAAATGGGTTCATATATCCTAGAAAGTCTAGGCAGAAAAGAAAAAAAAAACACCTTATTTTTTCCTTCTTTTTTCTGCTCCTCGTCCTGTGAGTTTTCATTTGGGTGCCTCAATCTTTGTATACAGTTTAGTTTTACCCAGTTACTTAACTCAAAAGAAGAGAAAGACATACTGGAGCTCTCTCTCCCTCCATACATAAAAAGGCCATGTGAGGACACATGAGAAGGCGGCCATCTGCAAGCTAGGAAGAGAGCCCTTACCAGAAACCACCCTGACGTCACCTTAATTTTGAACTCACAACCTCCAGAACTGTGAAGAAGTCATTTCTGTTGTTCAAACCACCCAGTTTGTGGTATTTTGTTATGGCAGCCTGAGCAGACTATTATGGGTGGCCATATGATAGCCTTTTTGAACAACCTTTTTGAAACCTAAGTTTCATCTGTCTTTTTTTCCACTTAAAACCTCTCAGTGGCTTCTCATGTCCTCTATAATAAAATTCCAAATGCTTCCTGTGGCCTGCCACACCCAGGATCTATCTCCCTCTCTAACATAATTTTCCTCCATTCTCCTCCCCACCCTTCCTCCTCACGGTGCAGCCATACAGACCTTCCTATTCTGTGGTGTGACCAGCTCTTTCCAAATTCGAGGCCTTCACAGATGTTGCTCCCTCTGCCTGGGTCACTCCCACTATCCCAGCTAACGGCAGCTTTCCTCAGAGAAACCTTCCTTGAATCCCTAACCAAAATTAGATTCTTCTATTATCTCTCAGAGTTCACTCTTCATTTCATTCTACTGTGAAAGAAGGAGATCAGAACTTGCCACCCCCAAATATGTTACTTTGGCACATTGATTATATTGAGGTAAAGTCACTTGAGAAGCAGCAGAGGCAGGAAGGACCCTCTGACATCTCCCTTTTTATGATACTTAATAGCAGGTCATAAAATTTCCCATGAACAAGGTGTTCTCCCTGTACCAGAAAGGGAAGAACATTCTGTCACTAAAGGCTGGGAGTCGACATCAAAATGGATGTGTACAAACAAACCTGCTAAAATAATCCTTTTCTTCCATTAGTTTCCTCCAGATATTTCCTAGTCACTTTCCCATAATTCACTGCCTCTGGAAACTTCAGCCCCACCCCCCACCCCTTTTTTTGTCTTGTTACTTCTCCACAATTTTACCATCCCTTGTTTAAAATGGTATTTAAACTCTCGGGCCTATCTGCTTCTTTGGATCTTCATTGTTTTTATGAAGGCTCCCAAGTGCAAGTAAAAATATTAAATAAAATTTGTATTTTTTTCTTGTTACTCTGTCTTACATCACTTTACTTCTCAGGTCCAAACATGGAACCTAAGGGGGTAGAGGAAAAGTTTTTCCTCTCTGACAGCACTTACCACACCCTGTGATTATAAGTTTGTTTGTGTATACATTTGTCTAATGTTTCTCTTGCCCACTGAAAAGACTGTTGGCCAGTGAAGGTGGGATTCATTTCAGATTTGTTCACTATTATATTCCCTAGGATTTAGTCCACTTGAATGTTTTATTGCCTTGAAAACTGGCAAACTGAGAGTAGGGTGAGTCTTTTTGTCCTTAAACAGCTTCCCATTTCATCAGTTCACTGCTCCCAGAACTCAAGTGATTTTCTAGAGATGATTTTCCAGTTAATCAGCCCAAAGTCAGAATAGATTTGGTAGGGCCTTTATTTCTACAAGTTAGGCAACCTCTAAGAAAACAACACAAAATTATAAGTATTAAATTGTGAGGGCTCTTTCAAGGCCTTTCTGAGGGCTGGTACAAGGCAGGGGCCCTGGAACCTAAGCTTCACCAGCTCCGTGGTAAACTCACCCCGGTCCCCAGGATATAAACATGTGTTGCATAAGTGAAAGAGACATGGAACTTTTGAGATCAAGCTCTTCACACTTGTTTCCACTAGTATGGGCTCCAAAAAGTCTGTCATTAAATTAATAGGTAATCCCTACACAAAGAGCTCAGACTTGTTTTGAAAAGCTCCTTGTAAATATATCCATCGAGTGTCCACTCAACATTTTTAACAGCTTTTTCCCTCCACAGATTTTAAAAATTGTAATAAAATACAAATGGTATAAAATTTACCATTCAACCATTTTAAAGAGTACAGTTTAGTGGCATTTTGAGCATTCACAATGCTGTGCAACCGTCACCACTGTGTAGTTCCACATGATTTTCATCACCCAAAGGCAAGCCCATACTCATTAAACACTCTTATTTCCTCTGCCCCAGCCCCTGGCAACCACTGAAATCTACTCTTTATCTGTGGGAATATGTCTCTTCTGGGAGATTTCATATAAATACAATTCAGCAGATTTTTTTTCTTAAAGGTATTGCGTCTAAAGTGAGTTCCAAAATAATTTACAAGGATTTGCCTGTTTAATTAACTAGCAAATACGTTTGTTAGCACAGCAACTCGAATTCCAAGTTTAAAAAATGGTCAAACATAAGACGGCTGATTGTCTTTGCTTCTTTGCAGCTGCCTTTTTCTTTGTCAGTGTCTTTGCAGGTATGAAGTGGGAATGGCCAGCGAAGCTTAACAACTACCCAAGATGCCCCCGCGTAGACGGTTCCCTCATTTACCTAAGCCTGTGGTGTGGTCTCCAGCCCGATACATGTTTGGTTTTACTTTCACTCGGGTCCAACCTGGACCTTCTTTATCTTGGTAAAAGTTGCAGAGGTCTTGCTCAAAATTGCAGCTGGCTTCCACGGCACTGAACAGAAGTTCTGAGCAAAGGACAAGCAAAGTTAGTGACAATCAATCCCAAAGATCTCAAAGGACTACATCAACTGGTTGACGGATATTTATATATACACACTTGTGCTGGGGAGACCAAAAAAGTAAAACACAACTAAATATCTTTACCCAAACGGCATGCTGACAGGTTAGCATCAAACCAATGTTTCAACATGACAGGAAAATTGTTCTTTTCCTCTCTAAAGAGAGGGGAGAAAAGAGCACTGTTTGTATTATAAAAATGAAGTACCAGACTTCAAAATAAATTTCCTTTCATGGCTGTGAACATGTATTCATATACTTTTTCACAATTCACAATTCATTCATACAAAATTTAAAGAAAGAGAAAAGAAAGATTTTAAGGAACTCAATTTTTCTCTAAGATAAAATATTTTAGAAATAATATTTTATAGAAACAATTTTCCTTTGTTGCTCAATCGCTGTGTCAGAAGCATACCTGCTGTCTCCTTTGACATCAGTAGCAGGAGCTGATCTGCTTGAACAAAGTCATCACTCAGTTTAAGTCATGCAGGTCAAAGAGTCACAGTTCTGTTATGGGTACTGTTATTGCTTTGGCTTTGCTGAGTTCTAGTATTATTTAAGCTGGTCTATAAATACCTCAGCCCAGATGGCCTGGAGGGAACATAAAGATTTCTGCTGTTTGAGAAGACATACAAATGGCCAACAGGTATATGAAAAAATGTTCAACATCGCTAATCAGAAGAGAAATGCAAATTAAAACCACTGCAGGATATCATCTTAGTCAGATGGCTATTATTAAAAAGACAAAAATTAACAGATGTTGGTGAGGATGTGGAGAAAAGGGAACTCTTATACACTGTTGGTGAAAATGTAAACTAGTATACCCACTATGGAAAACAGTGTGGAGATTTCTTAGAAAAATGAAAATAGAACTACCATTCAATCCAGCAATCCCATTACTGGGTATCTACTCAAAGGAAAAGAAATTAATGTATCAAAGGATGCCTGCACTCATATGTTTATCTTAGCACTGTTAGCAGTAGCAAGAATAAGGAATCAACCTAAGTGCCCATCAACAGATGATTGAATAAAGAAAGTTTCAAATGTACATACAAGCTGGAAGAGTAAAAAGAATGAAATTATGTCGTTTGCAGCAACATAGTTGGAACTGGAGGTCATTATCTTAAGTGAAACAAGTCAGACACAGAAACACAAATGCTGCACATTCTCACTTATAAGTGGGAGCTAAATAATGTGTACACACTGATACAGACAGTGCAATAGGCAATGGAGACCTAGAAGGGTGAGGGAGTAGAAGGGGGTATGTAAGATAAGAAATTCCTTAACGGGTACAATGTATGTTACTCTGGGATGGATTCCTTGAAATCCTCACTTAACACTATGCAATCTATGCTTGTAACAAAACTGTACTTGTACCACATACCTTTATACAAATAAAAAAAGGTTTCTGCTCTTCTGAGAATAACTTTTAATCCTATCAACAAATGGCTTGTAAATCACACTGTTCAGATTGCCTTCTTAAACCAGAGGGGATGTGATCATAGCAGGTAGGATATATTCGGTGTAGCCAAGTGTGATTCTTGTCTGCATGCCAGAATGCAGACATGTCTAACAGTTGAGGACCAGGGAGAGAGGACATGTGTTGAATAACTGGAAAATTATCTCTAGAGAAACATTTGAGCTCTAGGAGCAGTGAGCTGATGAAACAGCTCACTATAAAAACTTCCTATATTCTCAATTTGTCAATTTCCAAAGCAAGAAAACATTCAGGTGGGCTGAGGAGCTGACCCAGATAAAAGTGGACAAAAGAGGCATGACAACCAAATGCTACCAGGGGTGCAAGATTTAATCTTGGTCCAGAAAAACAAATACGGGGCAACTAGAAACATTGGTGTATGGACTAAAAGTAAGTTGATAATGTGTCGCTGTCAAATATCCTGAACTCCATAATTACCCTATAGTTACGCTGGAGAATGTATTTGGTTATAAAATACACACTAAAATATTTAGCAGTAAAGGGGCATGATGTTTGCAACCTATTCTTAAACGGTAGATAAAGCAAACATGGCAAAATGTTAATGTGTAGAGCTGGTTAAATAGTCTACAGGAGTTCCAACCATGCTGCCCAGGCTGGTCTCCAACTCCTGAGCTCAAGCAACCCACCCTCCTTTGCCTCCCAAAGTCCTGGGATTACAGGGATATGCCACCACGCCCAGCCTGGATATAGAGGGGATTTTTAGTGTAGTTTTAGGTTCCACTAGTTCTAAACACTACTAGTTCATTGTAGTGTTCTTGCAAACTTTGTCTGACTTTGAAATAACAGAAAATTAGAGTTCCAAGAAAATTGAATTTTAAAAAGTAACTGATTAACACCTTACAAAAAAAAAAAGAAAAAAGAAAAAAAAGAAGAATCCAAGACAATTAAATTTTAAAAAGTAACTGATTAACACCACATTACAAAACAAAAACAAAGAATAGGAAGAAAATGTTCCTATGCAACTAGAACCTGATTGCATCTCAGACGATATGCTCTAGGAATCGCACCAGGAGCAAACCCAGATGAGCCAGACTGGAGAAGAAGAAATGAAGAGAATTCTCAATGCTCTAAGACTGGTGGATTAGCTCACACCCTGCTCTGCCTGATTCTGTCAGCACCAGGGTATATCTTTAAGCCCTGAAGATAAAGTCTGTGAAAAATGAACAGGATGTTATACAAACAAGGATCCTTTGACATTCTCCCATGGAGATTTGAGACCACAGGAAACCCCATTAAGGTCTTCAGTATGAGTCACCCCTCTGCTACTGGGTAATAAAAAAAAAACAAAAACAAATGAAAATCTCAAAAATACAGATGGCCATCTAACTCAGGAAATGGGGTGGCACTGCCAAGTGCCATGCACGAAGAGAACAGGTCAGTGAATTCCTCATCAGGAATCAATCTTCCCCCCAACACCCCTCCTTTTTTTTTTTTTTCCTTTCTTTCTCCCAGCTACAGAGGGTAGAAGGAGGAATGAATCTTAAAGCAGTGCTCTTTGGTGACTGCAAGACAATCTTAACTCAGTTATTAGGTGTGTGGAAGGGGGTGGAAGTGGCATAAAAACGTGGAAG
Source organism: Sapajus apella (assembly GCF_009761245.1). Taxonomy (NCBI): domain Eukaryota; kingdom Metazoa; phylum Chordata; class Mammalia; order Primates; family Cebidae; genus Sapajus; species Sapajus apella. The sequence continues at coordinate 14,729,210 of NW_022436964.1, forward strand.
CTTATAGAAGTTTTATTCATACGCACCAAAACATGAAAGCAACCAAGCTATGTCCTTCAGCAGGTGAATGGATACATAAACTGTGGTACATCCAGGCAACTAAATATCACTCAGCGCTAAGAAGGAATGAGCTAGATGCGAAACGATACAGAGTAAACTTAAATACATACTACGAAGTGAAGGAAGCCAGTCTGAAAAGGCTGCATACTATGTGATTCCAACTATATGACATTCTTGAAAAGGCAAAACTATGGTGACAGTAAAAAGATCAGTAGTTGCCATGGGTTGCAGGGAGGGAGGAGTGAATAGAGAAAACATACCCGGTTTTTGTTTGTTCATTTGTTTTTTGAGATAGGGTCTCATTTTGTGGCCCAGGCTGGAGTGCAGTGGTACAATCTTGGCTCACTGTAGCCTCTACCTTCTGGGTTTAACCTATCCTCCCACTTTAGCCTCCTGAGTAGATGGAACCATAGGCATTCACCACCATGCCTGGCTAATTTTTTGAATTTTTTAAATAGAGACAGGGTTTTACCATGCTGCCCAGGCTGGTCTCCAACTCCTGGGCTCAAGCAATCCACCCTCTGTTGCCTCCCCAAATGCTGAGATTACAGGTGTGTGCCACCACTCCTGACCTGAATATAGAGGAGGCTTTTAAGGTAATGAAAATATTCTGTATGATATTACACTGATAGATACATGTCATTATACATTTGTCCAAATCCATGGAGTATACAATACCACGAGTGAATCTTAATGTAAACTATGGACTCTGGGGGACAGTGATGTATATGGAGGCAAGGGGACTATGAGAGACCTCTGTGCCTTCCTCTCAATTTTTCTGTGAACCTAAAACTACAATAAAAATTAATGCCTATCAAAACAACTTAAAAGTAAGGAAGGACAACTTCTTTCCATGGTGATAGACTAGGTCATATAGAAAAGATTTTTCTGATGATGTAACTATATTATTTTGCTAATGAATATATTTGAAATGGATTTTCCTGGGGTCCTGAGGAGGTCTGATTAAAAAAAAAAACTGGAAAGCATAACTCAGGGGCTAAATCTTTTTCCCCTAGAGTGCTGCTGCTACCTGAGACAGTGTCTGATTCCTGAAGATGGGGCCAGAGGCCTGTTTCTGACCGGGGTGGATGCAGAGCTTTTGCTTCAAGCTTGTTTCAGATGTGTTAGTAAAGGGCGGATCACAAATTGAGCTGCTGGGAAGTGTAATGACATATTTGAAGCACAGGGAGGAATCAGAGGCAGTTGGAAGCCTCTGAGCATCTGTTGATGATCAAGAAAAAAAGAAGAAAAGAACTACAGCCCCTTTAGGCAACTTACCAAAAAGCATCATAACGTAAGCTTTCGTTAATTACTTGCTTTTTGACATTTGAACTTTTTAGAAATGAGAAGCTTTGAACATAATCTAATTAGCTGGAGTGTGCTACAATTTTAGAATAGCTGGGAGCATTTCCCATCCTTTCCTCTGCTCCATGGGAGTTCATGGAGAGAAACTCGGCATCGGTGCCACAGATCCAAAAGGCTCATCAGCCCCTAGAGTGCTGAAAGATAGATACTGGGGACCTAACCTCGCAGGGTGGCTTTACTTGAGCATAAGCCAGCCTGAGAGCTGGCTGAGACAGCTCGAAGCTGGCTTGGGTAGGAGAGGCAGTGGGACGTAGCACCACACTGAAGACCTACGGAGAAACAGGGGCCTGGGTCACTGACTAGGCTGTGGAGACCCTCTGGGGTGTTTAAGATAAGGAAGGCTGTGGCAACCTTAGCTATAGCCTAGGCAGCAATTGGGCATGGGTTTCCATATAGACAAGAGGTTGGGGCAGTGTGTTGTCCGTTAATGGCTGATATTGGGATTCAGGTAGTGATCCCCTGAGGAGCATACCCAGGAGTGTTAGGATCTGCCCAGTCCCTGGCCTGGGTGTGGGGGCCCTAAACCCAGACAGGAGGTTGGGTCTGCCTATGGCAGAGCAGTAAAGCTCTCAGTTTGGGGCTGGGCATTATGACAGGATTCCTAGAAGTGAATTGGATCACCTCTTCAGGCATTCAAAGACTTACAGACCAAAAGAGAGGCTTGCTCCCAACGTCTAAACTTTGGGATAAACATGGTTGTGAAGGGGGAGAGTGTGGGTGAAAAGGGATGGAAAGGCAAGTGGGGGTAGTCTCACTGTCCTCTGGAAGGGCCACATGGCATTGCTGTTGAGCACCTGTGCCTATGAGATGGGTCTCAGGTCTGGGAGACTGGATTAACTCTAAACCCAACCAGATGGTGGGAACAAGATGCTTCATATGTTGATATAATTCCTGTCTCAGCCTATTAGAGAGATGAGAGAAGAAAATGCTAGATCCAGCTGGGAAAAGCAGAGACAAGAAGGCTGGAGCTAACCAAGATAAGGAAAAAAATGTTGGCACCTGTTATGAAACAGAAGGGCATAAACTATTTGTGAAATGTAAGATGAAGTATCAAAACTAGAAGGCTCAGCATCTAAAGACTCAATCTGGCCCACACCTGCTCAGTGAAAGACATAAAGCAGGCTCCAGCTGACACAGTCATCAAGCCAGTGCCCTTTGCTATTTCTCTTTAGTTGCAATCTGACCCACAGTTCTCCAGGGATGGGTGAGCATTATTTTGAAAATAAAGTAAATATTGTCTCATGATGAAGCATTTTCTGTGTCATACTCTGTGCTAAGGCCTTCACAGACATTAAATCATTAACCTTTTCAACAATTCTATGAAACAGATTCTTCCATCTTTGTTATAGATGTGAAAACAGAGTCTCAAAGAAGTTAAATAACATGACCCACGCCAGATAGCTTGGAAGTGGCAGAATAGGGATGTGAATCCACATTCCTGGTGGACTGAACATAACACTATGATGATGCAATTAAATCATCATCATCAAAATGGTTTTAAAACCAAGCTGGCCTAGTGGGAGGTTCTGAAGATCAATATGGAGGCTTGGTTAACCTAACTGTATAAGAACTCATATCTATGGAAGTTCCTGCACAGAAGGAGTCTGCATTTTGCAGACTGAGGGGTCAACAGCTCTCTTAGCACATGGTCCTCGTTTTGCTGGAACCTTTCTTTTCCTTTCACCAGACAGACCACCAGTGTAGTAGAAAAAAGCTCACACAAATTCTGTGTTTTTTCAAAAGGAGGAGACTTTCTGAACACTACTTCTGGGTGACTCAGTTGGTTCTATTACCTCCAGCTGCCTCTTCACCCACCCCCTGCCCAGTGCAGATATTAAACACCTCTTCTCCCATTGACAAAACTGGGGAATATAAAATTTCAGTGTAACTGCCTAATGATAGAAAAAAGACCCTTTCTAAAAATAATGATAAAGAGGTTCTGAAATTACTACGAATGTAGTTGAAATATTAACTGATAAAATTAGGGAGGAATCAAATGTAGAGAATTAAAACAATGTTGGTTTCTGTGTTCTGTTAAAGTTAGAGACTCAATCTTTGATTACTGTTTGGATTAAATCATGAAAAACTATGTAAATCTAGTCTGGTTCTAGCAGTTTAACCACCTTTTAAAAAAAAGTTGGAATTAGGAAAAACAGTATTCCGTTTCAGCAAATTAGTAGATTTCTCTCTAGTTTTGGGGTAACAGTTTAGCTCACGTGGAAATTTTTTTATGTAAACTGTGGCTCATGCCTATAATACCAACACTTTGGGAGGCCAAGGTGGGGAGATCCCTTGAGCTTAGGAGTTTAACAGCAGCCTAGGCAACATAATGAGACCTCATCTCTACTAAAACAAACAAACAAACAAACAAGCAAAAAGCTAGCCAAGCCCAGCTACTCAGCAGGCTGAGACAGGAAGATCACTTGAGCCCAGAAGTTTGAGGCTGTAGTGAGCTGTGGCTGCACCACTGCACCCTAGCCTGGGTGACAGTGCGAGACCCTCAGTTCCCCTCATCAAAAAAAAAAAAATTTCTTTCTTAGTCCTATGACTTGTAGAGTATATCTGAAATCATATTAAATTATCAATCAACTCTATCTTAAGTGCAAGACCTCAAAAGGGTAGTTCATAAATTTTTTTCTATGCTACAAAACCCAGAGTAAGGGCTCATTGATAAGGTAGGGTGACCATAGTGTTTTCCTTGGTCTCTCAAGGAAACAAACTCACTTAACAGTAAAGCCCATTTGATTTATCTGGGTTATTATTAATATATTATTATCCTTCTTATTATAAAACATTTGTTTCCTAATTGACTTTGAATCAACTTACTTATCTATTTTTCCAGAGAGTAGAAATAATCCTCTCATTTTAAACATCAAATTTATGAAATCACAAAACTGATCATGGTGAAATAATTTGACGGTTCACCTTGGAAGGGGAAATTAACTTAATTCAGAGCACATGCTATTTGGCTAAAACCATCTAGAGATGTCTACCAAATATTAACGTAAGGACATTTATAAATTTTGGATACATACAGTTGGAAAGGGATATTAAAATATATTATTCTATTCGGTAGACTGTGAGAGCTTTGTCCATCTACCCAGCCACCCATAAATGGACCCAAGATATCCTCTAAAAAGAAAGATGGAGCGAGAATAAGTTAGTATTATTTCATTTTCTTTTCCTGGGAAGGAAAGATGAAAGCTTCCTAAGATAGGGCAACTGAGTGATGGCATCAGAAACATTAGATTCCCTCTTTGAGGGGGGAAAAGAGTAATATTCCAGAAAAATGACTCTTAGACAAGGGGAAAGAAATGAAAATTAAAAGCAATTAAAATAAGTTCTGACCACAAACATCTATTGAAACAGGAACAACCCAAAAATGTAACGATGAATAGAGAATGCTCACGTGTCTGATTCTGGCAGGTAACAGGAGAGAACGAAATATCATCCAGGGCAACATAACCTCCTTTGGGACCATTGAAAGCAACTTCGAAAATAACCTGCAGAGGAAAATGGCATGCTGTCACATGTCCACATATTTTCTGTTCGGCTTAAGTGTTCTTAATGATTTAAAATGACACGTCAATCAAACCAGATAAAGCCAAGTTACAAGGACTCATGGAATCAGGTCTCCAAATACGAGCTTGGGCAGCACCCACCTCAACCCACAGTCTGTTTTTGGGAGAATGAAACTACTATGATCTGAGTGTCTGTGGAACACTCACACATCCTCAAAAGTCATATGTTGAAATATGAACCCCTAAGGGAATGGTAATAGAAAGTGGGGCTTTTTGGGGAGGTGCTTAAGTTTTGGAATGGGATTGGTGCCCTTTTAAGTGAGGCCCAAGGGAGCTCATTTGCCCCTTCTAGAATTTGAGGACACAATGAGCAGGTGCCACATGGACCAGGAAATAGGCCCTCACCAGAAGCCAGATCTGCCAACACTTTGATCTGGGACTTCTCAGACTTCAGAACTGTAAGAAATACATTGCTGTTGTTTATAAATGACTAGTCTATGGCATTTAGTTATAGGAGCCTGACTGGACCAAGACAGAGTCTCTAAAGTTGCATTTTACTGGTGGATATGCCCCTCTTCCTTGAGTGTCAGCTGAAGTGCCTATGTCATTTCTGCTAGAACTACAGAACTAATTAGCATTATGAACTTCAATTAAAGGAAAAATCAGCTAAGTAAGAAAGAAGGCCAGGTTTTTTTTACCCCCCTGCCACCCCTCAGGAGCTAAGGCCCTCTGAGTTCCTTTCCTTCTTCCTACATGAACCTTACATGTAGGCCTGGAAATAGATGGAACAGTTAGAGATAAGAACCCCAATCTCAGCCTGTCCAAGTATATAACAATGGTTAGAAAGAACCTGGGCCAATGACTTACACCCCTTGGGTTTTGCTTTCTTCTCTGCTACCAACTTTAACTGTGACCATGGGGGATCACATGTCAGCATAGCTTTCACCTGTGCTGGAAAAACCACCCAGGTGTGCAGTCTTCTCTGTGTGAGTTAATAACCTGAGAAGATGCAGCACGGAACAGAGCTTGAGACTTCAATACCTATAAAGGCCAGGCAGGTGGTGGAAATGCAGAATAGCGCTTGGTATGGTACAGCCTCTTGTGAAATGCAGACAGAAACCCCCGTTTAAAGGATCAGCTGTCACTCAGTTCCATCAATTGCTGATGTGTGGGAAGTCAGGCCTGTTATAGGTTGAACTGTGTCCCCTGCCCAGCCCCCCAACACAATTACTGTGTTGAAGTGCCAACCTCTAGTATTTCAGTATGTGACCTTATTTGGGAATAGGTTCACTGCAAATGTAATTAGTTAAGATGAGGTTGTGCTGGAGTAGAGTGAGCCTCTAATTTAAATGACTGGTGCCCTTATAAAAGGGAGAAATTTGTATGTAGATATATATATACACACACACACACACACAGAGAATGTCATGTGAAAATGAAGGCAGTCAGCTACAAGCCAAGGAATGCCAAAGATTGCCAGCACACCACCAGAAATGGGAGCAAGGCATAGGACAGATTCTCACAGCCCTCAGGAGGAACAAGCCCTGCCAACACCTTGATCATGAACTTCTGGCCTCCAGAACAATGACATATGAAATTTACATTTTTTAAGCCACTCCTTTTGGGCTACTTTGATATGGGAAGCCCTAGTAAACAAATATGAGGCCTAATGTCTCTGTATCTAGCAAATTATCAAGAGGATCTGACTCTAGATTTCATTTGAAATCTTTGGGTTTGTCAATGCTGGAAATTAATTCAAAAATTAAAACAAAAACAAGACGAAAAAAATCACACTCCACAGACAGGCAGATCACTACTGTGGACTAGATTTGACCTGTAGGCTCCTAGTTTGCAGCTGCTTCTGAATAGAACAGTTTCTTGGAGGAAGACAGCTCAGAGTTCAAATCTCATTTTCATCACTTACTAGCTAGGTGAGCCTGGATACATCACGATATTAGTCTGTTTTCAAGCTGCTGATAAAGACATACCAAGACTGGGTAATTTATACAGGAAAAAGGGTTTGATGGACTTACAGTTCCATGTGGCTGGGGAAGCCTCACAATCACTACAGAAGTCAAGGAGGAGCAAGTCACATCTTACTTGGATGGCAGCAGGAAAAGAGGAGAGAAGAGAACTTGTGCAGGGAAACTCAACCTTATAAAACTGTCAGATCTCATGAGACTTATTCACTCTGAAGAGAACAGCATGGGAAAGAACTGGCCCTATGATTCAATTACCTTCCCTTGGTCCCTCCTGCAATATGTGGGAATTTAAGATGAGATTTGGGTGGAGACACAGTCAAACCATATCAATCACTTAACCTCCCAGAGTCTCAGTTTTCTTATCTATAAAACACCTGTCTTGTAGGACTGTTGAGGAGATTAAATGCGATAATGTATACAAATATCTGATCATAGAATCAGGCACAAAATAAGCTCTGAACTAATTTTACATCTCTTTCTGTAGGTTTCTTGGCTTCAGTGGCTCATGCCTGTAATTCCAGCACTTTTGGAGGCTGAGGTGGGCAGATCACTTGAGCTCAGGAGTTCCAGACAGCCTGGGCAACATGGTGAAACCTCATCTCTGCCAAAAATGCAAAAATGAGCTGAGTGTGGTGCCACATGCCTGCAGTCCCAACTACTTGGGTGGCTGAGATGAGAGGATTGCTTGAAGCTGGGAGGCAGAAGTTGCAGTGAACCAAGATCATGCCACTGCACTCAAGCCTGGGTGGTGGAGCGAGCCCTCTTTCAAAAATTTTATATATATATATATACATATATACACACATACATATATATATATATATATATAACAAACACACACACACACACACACACATATATATATATATACATATATATATATATATATTTTTTTTTTCTGCAGGTTGACTCCCTCTTGAGCTTCTATTCAGGTTCTAGCCTATTAGCCACTAATTAGTTTGAGCAGGTCCATTTTTCTCCAGGCCTTAGTTTCTTCATTTTTGAAAAGAAAAAGTTTGGACAAAATAGTTCTTAAAAGTATCCTTCGCTTTAACAGCAATGCTTCCACAGGGACCTGGTACCTAAACTCTCCAAAATTCAAGGGGAACCCTAGAAGTTTATCTTTGCCAAGGGGAAGGGCTGTGAATGAAGGAAAAGATGTAGACTTATGAGAAGGGGCAAATTAAGATTACAAACTTAACACAGGTTCATGACATTTAGCTCTCAAGGCACTAGCTGGTAAAGAAAGTGAACAGAATTTATACTGAGCTGATGTGGTAAGAATGCTATTCCTGATCAGTGTTTGCTAATCACAGCCTCTGTGCCAATGTTCTCTGTTCAGAGCCTCTGTTCTCTTGTTCCGACAGTCTCCAATGTTTATTTTCCTTCTCAAAATTCACTTGAGAATGTGGTGACACTAAACTCACTGATTTCTTCAGGACAAGTTTCTTTTCCTGACAACGAGTGACAGCAAATAACACCAGTGAGTAGTTCAGACTAATAGAGCAGAATCACATGTGTTGACCCAAAGGATGTGTATTGAGGTTTAGCGGTGTCCAGAGTTGTAACTTTTCAAGTACTTATTTTTAAAAATTCAGCAAAGTGTGATTCAGACAAGCGTTGCCTGAGGAGTTTATGGCTGGATGAAAGGAGCTGGTAAAGAGAACACTGTCAGTGTGTGCGGGACTCATTTGACTTTGATAGAAAACTTTTGAAGCAGTACATGCATTTCTTTTTCTCTTTATAACCCAGAAAATTTTCCACTGGGTTGCAAGAACAAATGGAGACCTGGTTGGACTTTGGGATAGGAAATAGCACACATTCTGCAAAAGACACTGTGCTCTCTCTAGAGTGTGTGTGTGTGTGTGTTTTTTTTTTTTCTGGGGTGGTGGGGGGAGGTAAAGAGGAAGGGAGTGTGGGGAGTGGCAGGCATGCAATCAGTAGATGAGACACATCAGAAACCAAGACCCAGCCCTGTTCTCTGCAGCTCTACATCAGGCTAGCAGATGGCACCACCGAAACCCATCCAGAGGAATAATCTGCTTTGGCACTTTAAAGGGAACTGGAGAAGATACCGTAAAAAGCACAAAGTGAAACGGGGGATATTAATAACTTGGGGTAACTGAGACTTTACTTATAGCTCCAAATCTTTATAGCAATCTTACAGCAACCACATTGCTGCACCCACTGATTCTAGAACTTTTATGGGGTCCTCAAACAGAGCTGGGCCTCCTTTCTCAGCCTTGGGTCAGATTTTAGTCCAGGAACTTAGTTACTGAGTTCTCTGGCATTCGCCAGCTGTGTGACCTAGAAAAAAAATGTCCAGTTTCTTGGACACTCTGTTTTCTTTCTTCTTGTCTGTAAATACGGAGATAATTTTATTGACTTGGCTGGATAGTCAGTACTGAAAGTACTCATAGGTGCTGAAATGCATACATAGACATAAACATGTATTAGTGTTGTGCTCAGGAAAAGGTCGACAAGGTAGTAGACCTTTAATGTTGCAGTACTCCCACTGGTAAAGTTGGCTTAGGACATTTTAATTCATTTCATTTCTCTAAATATTCTAATTCTTCTGCATGGAACACATCACTTAGGTAACTGGAAAAAGTTTTAAATTGAAGGCACCAAGCCTTGTTTCAAACTAGGGCCATAATTGCAAGTTTATTTTTGATTTTATGATATTATTTATGTTGCAAAGAAAGATGAATTCCTTCCTTCCTCTCTCTCTCTTTCTTTCTTTCTTGAAAAACAGTTCGCTCAAATAAGGAAAACCTTCACAACTGCTCTCAGGAAGGGTAAGTCAAGAGTGAGTTTTACTTGGAGGATTCTGATCTCCTCTTTTGAACCTTCCATGACCACAGTGCAAGGTTGAGAAGGAGACGGTCCTCAAGAAGTCTAGTTGGTTGACTGGCTTTTGCAGTATTTGTTCTTATGAAAACTGCTCTTGCTAAGAAATGAAGGTGATAGGAGTGGCCAGCAGAAGGGGATGCAGAGGAAGGGCAAGCAGGAGAAGGGCTGAGGAGAAGAAAGAGTAAGACTGGGGCACAGCAGAAGACAGACTGAGTGTGAGGCTGCAGACTCTCCATCTCCAGCCCTGTGTGTGGGTGGCATGACTGCAGAGTGCCCCCCAGCACAGCTGGTGCACCAGTACACCTACCTCCATGGGGTAAGGAGCATTGAACTCGACCTCTGCAAGGTTCCAGGCAGCATTCCCTGGCCTGTCCACTTTCCAGATTTCCTCGTAAAGGCCAGCCACATCCCGAGTGTAGACGGAGAAGACATTGTCATTCCCCTGCTGGATCTGGTAATAAAATGACAAGCAGCCAGCCATGGGGGCCGTGGTCAATGGAGAGATGAGCTGTGCCACCTCCTGGAAGTGCTTCACATAGACCGAGTCCACGTACATGTAGTGGCCTGAAAATCACACAGAGAGCACAGTGTCAGAGTTGGGGGTGGGGGACGGGAAGAGGTTCAGGTGAAATGGCATCATTCTGGGATTTACTTCAAAATAGTCTAGTGGGAATGGTGAGGAGGACATGGATGGATTACAGATGACAGAGGTTTGGCCATGAGTGGATGGAAAAATGTTACAGCTGAGAGGCGGGTCCACGGGGTTCATTACACTCTGCTAAATACAGGATGAAACCATTCCTTTTATTTTCCTTACTTTTCATTTAAGTAAAATATACAGAGAAAGGTAGATGTGTCCTCTGTCAAGTGCTTAAATTTTCACAAGCTGAACACACCCATAGAAAGAAGCAGAACATTACCCTAGAAGCCACTCCCTCCCAAGCTTTTTTTTTTTTTTTTTTTTTGTTTTTTGAGACAGAGTTTCACTCTTGATGCCCAGGCTGGAGTGCAATGGTGTGATCTTAGCTTATGGCAACCTCTGCTTCCCAGGTTCAAGTGATTCTCCTGCCTCCATCTCCCAAGCAGCTGAGATTACAGGAATGTGCCACCACACCCGGCTAATTTCGTATTTTTAGTAGAGACAGGATTTCTCCATGTTGGTCAAACTGGTCTCGAATTCCCAACCTCAGGTGATCCATCTGCCTTGGCCTTTCAAAGTGCTAGGATTACAGGTGTGAGCCACTGTGAACGGCAGACGTTTTTTGAGTTATAAGACTCTTAGGGGCACACAAAGCATACCATCTATTCTTAGAATGGAGAGACCCTCCTGCACATGTTTACAATTTATGCAAGATATCACCATGTTTTTTGAGTGAAACTAAGATTTTGAATTCCAACTATATGGTAATTTGTGTATCGTTAATAGCATGAAGGTCAATCAACACTGCAATGAGGAGGGGTGAATGTGTGATCCCACTTCTGGCAGGCCTTAGTGGGCTCTGGACCCAGGGGCTGGTCTCCCTTAGGGGCATCTTGGTGAAACACAGAAACCATGTGGCAGAATGGAGACGGCCTTGATTTAGCATTGAAGAGAGCTGAGGTTGAATCCCGCTCCACTTCTTACCAGCCCTGCAACCTTGAACAAGTTTCGGAGTTTGTCTGGGTCTCAATTTCCTTATCTCTAGAATGACAATTAAATACTTTCCTCAGAGGGGTGATGAGTATTCCATGGAGTCATGTATGTAAAGTGCTTAGCGTGTGCCTGGCACATCGTGGCTATATTACAATGCCATTCACAATTCTAGAACCAGGCTTGCTGTATAGCCTGTTTTGTATAAATGGTAGCTAGCATTGTTAGCAATTTATTTAAGTGATAACTCAAATGAATTGATTTAAGTGATGACAGAGTGCTATGCAATGCAGCTTTAACAGAACGCCCTTTCTGTTTACAAGCTCAGAATAATTATAGCTTAATATCTTCATTTTCATGACATAATTTCCGGTTAATAAGAATTCCTAGCCAGGCAATGACTCATGCCTGTAATCCCAACACTTTGGGAGGCTGAGGTGGGAGGACTGCTTGACGCCAGGAATTTGAGACCTGTCCCTACAGAAAAACTTTCTTAAAATTAGCTGGGCATGCTGGCATGCACCCTTGGTCCTAGTTATTAGGGAGACTGGGGCAGGAGAATTACCCGAGCCCACGAGTTCAAGGTGGCAGTAAGCTATGATCACACCACTGTACTCCAGCCTGGGTGACAAGTGAGACCCTGTCTCCAAAAGTCAAAATAAGGAAAGAAAGAATACCTTTTCTTTTTTATGAAGAGCAGCAAGAATATGAGGAGGAACATATGTATTTATACACTGGACGTTTACTTTGTATCTAGTACACAGCCCCATATGTGGTGGGCCCTCAACATAACGGTTATGTAACATACAGAGATGGTCTCAGAAAGGTCCTTACCTCAACACAGCAGTGAGGAAAGATGGACAGATTAAAGCTCACTTTCTCCTGGTGGCAAGTTCAATATCCTGAATCCCCTGAATAATCTCCTTGGTTTGAATATAATTTACCTTATCGTCTTGCCAAACCACACAACAGTGAATAAACAGAAATAAGAAACTCAAATGCTCAAAGGAGCCAGTTAGATTAAGTATATGGGTGAAGTTGACTGAGTCAAGGAGAAAAGAGAGAGTAGTAAATTAGTAGCCAGCATTTGAAGTCATATTTCCCCAGCATCGAGAAACAGAAATCAAGCCTGTCTGGAAAAATAAAAGCATCTGATAGCATTGGGCTCATATTCTCATGTGGCAATAACTGGCTTGGGATGAGAAGCCTGTCTGCTCACCTCTGTGTTCTCCAGCCTCCCTGAGAGAGCAGGGTTTACTCCAGCAGATGCCCAGCATCCAGCTCGGTGCTGTAGGCTTTCCCTATCCTAGTCTGGAATTCAGGTTTTCACAGCAAATCTGTCCTTTTTTTTTTTTTTTTTTTTTTGAGATGGAGTCTGGCTCTGTCACCCAGGCTGGAGTGCAGTGGCACAATCTCGGCTCACTACAACCTCTGCCTCCTGGGTTCAAACAATTTTCCTGTCTCAGCCTCCCAAGTAGCTGGAATTATGGGTACCCACCACCACGCCTGGCTAGGTTTTGTATTTTTAGTAAAGATAGGGTTTTACCATATTGATCAGGCTGGTCTCTAACTCCTGATCTCAGGTGATCTACCTACCTCAGCCTCCCAAAGTGCTGGGATTACAGGCGTGAGCCACAGTGCCCAGCCAAATCTATCCATTTTTAAGGGATGCTGCCTGTATGGTTTGCTAGAGCTGCTGTCACAAAGTACCACAAAGTGGGAGGCTTCAGCAACACACATGTGTTGTCTCACAATTCTGCAGTCCAGAAGTCAAGGATCAAGGTGTCGGCAGGTTTGTTCCTTCTCAGGGCCATGAGGGAAGGATTGGTTCTTGGCCTCTCTCCAAGCTTCTGGTGGTGCACTAGCAATCACTGGCATTCCTTGACTTGAAGGGCTCTGCCTCTGTCTTTGCGTGGTGTTCTCCCTGTGGGCATCTCTCCATGCTCAAAGTTCCCCTTTTAATAAGGACAGCAGTCATATTGGATTGGAGGCCCACCCTATTCCAGCATGACCTCATCTTAACTAATTACGTCTGCACCCATCTACGTCCAAGTAAGGTCACATTCTGAAGTCCTGGAGGTTAGGACTTTAACATTTGAATTTTGAGAGCGCACAATTCAATGCATAATACTCCCCACCACAATTTTTTAAACTTTGTATGTGCCAAATAAATGTATCTACAGGCTGGAAACCACTGGGGAGCAATTTTAAAGGAAGAATCAGAATGTCAGACGGGATACAATCAAAGAAACTCTGATATGCAGGGAAGGTCCCTCCTCCACATCCCAAGCTCGAAAACTCTCTAAATCACTCCCGGTGGCCAGCCAGCCTTGAATAGAACATTCTAGTAGTGGAGAATGCCTCTGACCAGTTAGCCTCTATAATCTGCTTCTGTTATCTAAGAATTCATGTGAGTATCAAAGGCAGGGATGAAGTTTTCATTGCCCTTGTAACATGACTTACCAATGAAACAGAATTTTTTTGTGAGATATGCAGCAGGGAGAACTGAGTGGAGGAAAGCTATAATTCTTTGTATTATAATGTATGTATAACACTTTGCTTCCTGGATACCTAATTGCAGGGGCCACAGAGATCCCCTTTCAGAGAACTTGCTGAAGGAATCATAATTGACTGGGTCTCAAGCCACCACACCTTTGGACCTGCAGGAGAGTTTTTACAAAGACCACACCACCCTGGGCTGCCCCCCACCAGTGAAGAAACATAGCAGAGGGGCAGGCCATTCTGTCTGGCATGGGGCACTTCAGCAGCTCCCACTGGCCCAGCTTCTCCTCTTCCTCAAGGGTCAGGTTTGCATTCTGCACTGAAGGTTTTCCCTACCCAGGGCATCTTTATGACTTTTGTGGGCCCTAGGTGCTTTTGCTGTGGTGGGCCCATTGCTCCATAAAGAGTACTTAACATTTTAGATTATGACTGCATTGGCATAAAGATGTATATGATGTAGGCTAGAAATCATTATATTACATTCATTTGCCCTTCCAATTTTAAGATAAATAAAATTAAAATATTCACATGGACCCCTAAAAATGTCATGGCTCCTAGGCACTATGCCTACTGTGCCCAATAAGGACATTGGCCCTGTCCCCAGCTACTCTGGCTCCTTCTGCTTCAGACCTTCACAGCCATCTCCCCCAGGAAATCTCTTTCCCCCCTAGTCCAGCTTAGTGTCTGCTTCCACAGCCAGTCTTATTACAAATTCATCTTCCTTACAGATGACAGACACCTGATCACTGTTTTTAAAGAGCAGTAGCTTACCTGGTTTGTGGACAATACTTTATTTTCTGCATTTGCAGTCAAAGTGTCTCATTAACAACTCATGCTCAGGATGCTAGGCCAAGTGAACCACAATCACAGTGCTGATTCGAAAGGCATCCAGCAAACACAACATGATCTGCTCAAAGTGAGTCAGAGAGGCTGCTGGGAATAAGATCAAGACTGCTGACGCCAAGTCTCATATGGAACCACCAGACTAGACCACATGCTCTTGCCTCATTTTTCTTTCCATCATTCATTTGTTGCCAAAGCTAGGTTCTATTTACTGACAATCTGAGCAACATTCAGCTTCTCATTGGGAAACAAAAGGTAGCTCATCATAAGTTTATTATCTCAGTTGAACTGGTAGAGGTGATTCAGAAATTGTCATTCAGGTGCCTGCCCCAGGAGAAGAGGCTGGAGGAATGACGCCCAAACCAGGCTGAGTGAGTCTTCGGATACGCTCTGCTCTGAGGAAAAGGGAGCCAATGGGTAGGTGGCGGCTGGTGCTACTGTATTCTCCTTTCTAAAAACAATAAAGAAGGTAGCTTGGAGTTCTTGGGAAATTTTTTCCAGCGTCTGATATTAGGAGAAACTTCCTGCCTAGTTCAATGAGGCCAATGCTCCTATCTGGTACAGGGTTCTAGAGCGTCCAGGATCTCTGGAAAAGGCTTCACACATGGCTGACGGACCCATTTTTTTTTTTTTGTCATCAGATCTTTAAGATTCAAGTAGGATGAAACTGGGTACATATGGACTTGAAGTAGACAGAATCCTTTAATCTAGCAAATCACTAGAAATCCTGCTGGCCACAGAGATTTTAAAGTATTAAAACTTGAACTGAAAATGAAAGAGGTGATATGGGGGAATGGTTTTCCCCATAAGATTAAGAACTGAGAAGCTTATTGCCACTCCTCTACAGTCTGTGCTGCTTTGCCATACACTCTAATCTATTATTACCTAGTTCTGCATTATATACAAAGAGCCCAAACTTTCTAGGAAAAAAAAATTCAAATTCAGTTGAAAAAAAGATCACAATTCTCAGTCACGCGGCCAGTGCTCAGGCCCCTTCTGGGATGGAGCCTGCGGTGCCGGCATACACATGCTTGCTCCTGAAGAGGCCTTTCTTTCCTTTCTTACAGCAGAAAGGAAACTTGTATTAGCTGAACTTTTCATGTGGAACCAGTGGCCCCTGGTAGTCAGCCATTTCCCCTTGCATTCGGGAAAGAACTTTGAAGACGGTTCTTGGACGTTTATTTTCAGGCAGTCTGGCTGACCAGCATTCCTCCAGGACTGCCCTTGGCTTGGCCGCGGTGCCAGAGGCATGCTCTGACTCAGCCCCTGCTGGCCACATTTGCACTCCAGTTGTGTTGTCTGCTCTAGTGTTGCTGGTTGTCTGGACGAACTGTCTCCCCAGTGAGGCAGACAACCTGGTCTGAAGAGATGCATGCCAGAGGGAAATACCCACTGGTCTGCTGCCATGATGAGCACACAGCACCCAAAGATAAAGAGCTGCTATGCGTGTTTTTCCACTCCATGAGTCTGACAGTTACCTTCAGGAACCTTTAGTTGCAAGGGTTTTGGTGGCCCTTACTATGATAGAGTCAGAGGCTAGTCTTTTTATACAGCTTTCAAGGATGATGTAAATATGAATGAATATTACATGAGATACTTCCTATCTGTGCTAAGACCTCAAAGCCCCAAACAATAGGTGATAACAACCTCTATTTTCTAAAGAGTGATGCTAGATCATCAATATGCTAAGTGGTAGCCACTGACATCTACCCTAGCTCTACCAGTGTTAGCCCATCTCTCCCTTCCAGCCTGTGCATATGAGAAGGCTTGAGATGGATCAGAGAGATTGGAGATGGGGTTTCTATGAAGAGCATTATCACAGAGCTGCCCTGCTATGTGTTTCCTTTCCACCTGTCCAGGGAAGGTAAGGGGATTGCTACCCATTTCTTACTTTGATAAAAGGGAAGGGGCTTAAGGGAACCAGTCATGGAAGGGGGAGAGGAAGGAAACTGCCATCTAACCTCATCCCTACCCTGTGTGCAGAAATTACTGGGCTCTACAATTGCTCTGGACCTTGAGATGAAGATGGTCAGAGTTCTTGAGAAAAGTTGATCCATGAAACTAGAGTGTGTGTGGTGCAGAGATGGAGCCTGGCACTGGTGCATACATCTAACGGCAAGAAGCAGTCTGTAGGGATCTGTGGGGAAAGAGTGGAGAAGAAGGAGTTTGTTGCCAGTGGACTGCACTTCCAGAGTTTGAGGGGGCAATTTAGAAGGCAGCCGGGCTACAGTACCTTAAATGGACCCTTCTCAAGAGAACTGCCTGCCGGTGCAGTAATTCCATTAGAAGGGAGCTGGTGGGGTGTGCCATTATTTATAGGAACTAAGCAGGATTCGCAGGCGGGCAGCCAGACAGTTGCTCATCCCCGTCTGCCAGCACTAAAGCGGGATCCTCCATTGGCCATGACAGGAATGCCAGAATTTGGCCAAGTGCTGTATGAAGGCAATCAACTCTAGATTAAATAGCAACAGGCAAGTAAAACCTTTTGTCTCTGGTCTTTGCTTTTCTGTTCCTCCCCTCTAACCCTCCACCCCTTCCCCATTGCCTCCCAACCTGAAGCAGCCAGAAGCAGTACAGTTAGAGGGAGAAGAGGAAGGGAAGAAAAAGCTGAAGTATGAAGAGACAAAGCACAAAACTTTCTCTCTGCTGCATTGTGTGGCTCAGTCTGGGAAAGAGCTGAACTAGATGAGACATCGCAGTTGCGACTTGACTGAACCTAATCCTTGAAAATGAAGGTGTTTGTTAATACCCAAAAGTAACTGGAAAGCCATACTAAGTTATCTGAGGGCAGAGAAAGGAAATCAAGCAGACCTTGCACAAAGAAAAAGCTGAGAAAATTAAGAAAGCTGCTTCCCTACCAAGTGCTTATACCATGCACCAAATGGATCAATGCAGGGAGTAAATAAATGGGTCCTGTTAAGATGACCCTTGCTCATTCCAAACTGAAATGAGAAAAGAGTCTTGTGAGTCATGGAGAAATGATCCATCCACCTCATGATGTTTGATGGAATAAAATAATTGTAACCTTATTTTAGATTTTGAAACCTTGTCCAGCTTCTTCCAGAGTAGCACCACAAGCAGGCTTATTTTTTTTTTAAACCTCAGCAAAGAAATGCATTTCCCTCATTATTTTTCCAGCAAACATCTTTTTTTGCTAAGGTATGTAGAAAATAGTAATGATCTGAGCTGTCAGTAGGTTACCTCCTGAAAGATTCTGTTTCACTTCAAAACATATGAATAAAGAAAGAAACCCATATGTGATGAATCAGAATTAAGTAAGAAAACCCTGGATAAAAATTACATCCCCTCCAGTATTCCAAAGATGTCCCACCACAATTCTTGCTGCATTATTTTAATCATTTCCATCATGAGGCAAGAATTTGGGGGCACAATACTCATTTAAAAACCTTGACTCAGTGTTTGGGACAGATTGTTAGGAACATACAAAGAAATGAAGGAAAACTCATACCCACATTGTGGTTTTCAGAAATTACATTCACTATTTCCTTTTCTGCAACACAGAGACTATCACTCTCCTGGGAAGACTTCTCTCCACCCTCTCTACAGTTCTGAAATTCCTAAGTAGGCCATTAACTTCTCTTCCACCTGCTGTTGTTCCAGTTTTTACCTGAAACAAAGGCTAAACCTACGTCCAGTATATGAATGAACACAAGATGAGCTCACATAGAGCAAAATCTGCTGTTGCAGGCAGACATCTGAACCATTTAATCTTGACTTTGCCACCCAATTGACAGAGCTCTGGGCAAATAAATATACACAGTAGAAAGCAAATATAATAAGAGAGGCAACCTCTTTCCTTTTTAGAGTATTTAAGAGTTTGTTTTGTTTTAAAGAATGATACCGATCAAATCTTTGAGTCCTATGGGCAGAACTTTTCAAATGAAATATTTTAGAATATTTTGAACTCATCGTTTTTAGCCTTATCCTCTATAGGGGAAAGATGGATCAATGCAGAGACTAAATAAATAGGTCCTGTTAAGATGACCCTTGCTCATTCCGAATCAAAATGAGAAAAGAGTGTCATGAGTCATGGAGAAATGATCCATCCACCACATGGATGAACTCCAGGCATGAGGACTTGTGTGTGTGTGTGTGTGTGTGTGTGTGTGTGTGTGCGCGCGCGCGCGCTGAGTGGGGATGTTGGCTAACACATGGGCACAATATCAGTCCAAAGGTTGAAGAGAACTTGGAGTAATGCAGGCAATCAGGCTTCTTGCTGATCCTAAGTAGGAATGCAGCCTGGGACCTAGGGCTCCTGTGCCATTATCACTTACCTTGGCATCCTTCAATACTCTCCAAACATAAAATAAACCATCCACTCTCATGCCTCTACACTTTTGCAAATGCTCTATTTGTCTCCCCCTTATCCATTTGGCCAAAGATGCTGCATTTGTCTCCCCCTTATCCATCTTCCAGTTCTGCTATTACTTCCTCTAGAGAGCCTTCTCTGTACCCCAAAACTAAGGTAATCTTTTATTTGTCTGTGGTCTCATATCATTTATCTCATACCTCTATTAGTTACGCATTGCTATGTATGCTTACAAGTTTATGTAGCATTTTGGTATTCAGATAATTTGAGAAACGCCATGATGTACATGGGCATACCACCTATATTAAAGGTGGTGAGAAATCCTGAAATAAAGAAATCTGTTTAGATTTCTTTAATGCAGGGTTTCCTTAGTTTATTTGACCACATATCACCCTTGTGCTCCATATAAGAATTAGTATACTAAAAATTGGTATTATAGGGAAGGAAGTTTTGGGAAAAGTTGGTTCCTATAAACTCTTTGAGGGTAATGAGGGTAATGGCTGTATATGTGTGTTTGTTTGTGTGTGTGTATATGTACACACACACACACACACACACACACACACATATACATATGTGTGTGTATATAAATATATCTCTCAGCTCTTTCCGTAACCCTCAGGGCAGAAATATAGTCAGAATATTCTATGGTTACAGATGAGCATGAGGAAAGACTAGGAGTATTATACACTTCAAAGGATGAATTATACTCAGGTAACATAATCAAATGGATGACTTGACACTAATCTCTTATCTGTTGCCTCTTCCAAGAAATATATGTTCTCCCCAGCCAGCTGCCTCTTGCCATCATTGAGGATGAAAATGAAACACTGAATAATCACTGAATTGGTAACACTGGTTACCCAGAGGATTTGACTTTGGAACTAATTTTTAAATGATTTGGGAAAAGTTCTCTAACGCTTCCCCATTGTTAAATTTGCATCTCTGTGCAACTGTGATAATGATACAAGAAATAATTGTCATTTTGATGCATCAGCCTTTCAAGATCCTTTCTGTTCCTTGTATTAGATTTTAAGATATGACAGAAAAATCTAAAAACTAGCCTATTGTCACACATAAGGAAAAAGTCATCTGGCTTTTCTTTCCTGAAACCCCAAGAGACTGTTAGTTGCTTCACACATTTATACAAAGCTCTCAAGAGTTGGTGACATTTTATTATTTTGAGTTAACCCAACTGTCTTTTAAAATACTCATGCAGATTCATGGACTACTTTGCCATGACTGGTTATCATTCACTCTACACAGAGCACTCACTTGTAATGTGGTTCCTACAAAGGGCCCCAAATGAGGATGGACCACTTATTTATAGGGTCAAAACCTGGGTTATGCATAGGGAAACCCCAATCTTCTGTCAATGTCAAAAGTGCTAAACAGCACTTTGGGAGGCTGAGGTGGGCGGATCACCTGAGGTCAGGAGTTCGAGACCGTTTTGCCTGCTAACATGGGGAAACTCCATCTCTACTAAAAATACAAAAATTAGCCGGGCATGGTGGTGGGCATCTGTAATCCCAGCAACTTGGGAGGCTGAGGCAGGGAGAATTGCTTGAATCCTGGAGGTGGACGTTGCAGTGGGCTGAGATTGCACCACTGCACTCAGTCTGGGCGACAGAGCGAGACTCCGTCTCAAAAACAACAACAAAAAAAGTGCTAAACCTTATACTTTTAAAGGTAGGAAGCACATAAACATGTTTTTTTTTTTTTTTCCTTGTCTCATTTCTAATGTTAGTGACCCTAGATGCATCTGAAGAAATAGTTTCTGGGGGATTCTTCTGTTTTTTTGCTTCGCCTTTTTATTCTCCATCTATTGAGGTAATCACCCTCATGTTAATCCATCCAAATACACTGCTGTGACGGTATCTCTCCCTTGCCCAAACACCTCTGTGGCCCCCCATTGTCAATAAAATAAAGTTAAAATCTCTTTCCTGGCATTTCAGCCATTTTAGAATTTGCGCCTGTGCTGCTTTTTTAGCCATCTCTCTTCCCCAGTCCATCCCTCGCAGCCGCCATCACTGTATCATTGCTCTTAGTCTTCTCTCATCTTTGCCTTTCAAAGTCATACCCATCTTTCAAATACAGTTTACTTCTTTTATCATGTTTTCTAGGACATCCAAACAATAAGGGACCTCCTTTGTTTCTGAATTCCCAGCACCTTTCTTTTTTGGTGGGGGAAGGGGACCACTCTTACAGTGCTTGACATACCACCCTTTGTTAACATCCATTTGTGGTAGAAATCTCTTTTCCTTTCTTGAAAGCATCTTCTTTGAAGTTGGGAAAGGGCCATGGAGGATCTGTCATTTTAATTGTCATTTTCCCCATTATATCTAATGCTGGGTCAAATTAATGAAAATGCTAGATCTAAAGTTGGGTTTGTTTTAAACAGGCAAGCTCCATGAGATTCCAGCCTTTTTATTTGGGGTTACTTATAAACAATTTATTCTAAGAAGCCTGAACATGTTGCAAAAGAAAGAAAACCTGTCACATGAAGGTTACAAAACAGAAATTGGCCAACTGGGTCTGACCTGCAGATGTCTTTTATTGGCCCACACTGTGATTTTAGAAAATTTTCAACAACTTTTAAAAATCTGGGTAATTCAACAAAAAATACCCCTGTCTTCCTGATCTTGAAACATCAAAAGATCTGGTAACCTGGGCTTGCATTCTCACAAAGCAGAAATTCACAGGACCTGACTAGCCTTTGCACAGGGTCCTCTGCTCTCTAGTTTGCCACAGTCGTCACCTAGCACCATATGTCATTTGCTTATACTATCTTCCTGGCTGTTATAGGAAATTTAACCTGAAACTCTAGATATAAAGAAGAAAGTAGAATAGGAACAAAGAGGTTAGGAACAATAAGGTTAGGATGAGGACTGTTCAGAGTCAAGATAAGCTGAATTATGAGCACTTTTGAAAAAGAGTTGGTGACATGGTTAAAAATATTCAGATGAAGAGAAGCTATAGCGAATGAAGAAAAATGGAAAGAACCATAAAAGGGCATAATGTCTTCAGACATGGGGACACACTGTCACTAACAGCAAATTATTGGGATGAGTATATTACCTCAATATCTATGTGTAAAGGATTGAAAGAGAAAAAGTTAACTGTTTGCAGCAGAATACAAATTCCTGTTCTTGTTCTTGTTGAAAAGCCAGCCACCAGAAGCTTCTCACTCCTTGGAAACTTTGGAGTTGAGGATGAAATGTCTTGCAACTGTGGAGAGACCTAGGCTTTTCCAAAGGGTCCAGGTGTGAGCAGTGGTAACCCACAAGTAAGCCCTTTCCCCTGTCTCTCTTCTGCTAAGGACTTCTCAAAGCTGGCTTCTCACTGGCAATACAACCTCCCCTCCCCATTTTCCTTGCAGAGAAGCAGCCTCCTTGGCCACTAGGGGGCCCTGTTGCACACCACATTCAGAACTAATCATCAGTACTGGCTCACCTCACTGCCACTTGGGAGGTTCTTAGGACCTGTTCCCAGCCTTTGATCTATTTTTAGTGAAAAGTAACCTGGGATTATTCCAGCCTTGTCTTTAGAAATGAGAAATATTAACAACAAATACACAAGAAAGTAAAGCATAATATGGAAATGTGAAAATGCAAGACTAGGCCACAGGTGAAGGAAAACATTTAATGGGGTGGCCTTCTCCTTAGCTATAGAGCTCACAGCTGCAGTTAGTCTCTACCTCACTGTAGATCCTTCCCTACTCTTCTGTGATGCCTCCTGGATCATACTGGGTTCCTACTCACCCTCCTCCCTCCTCTCTTCCCTGTTGACAGAAGCCACAGCTAGGTCAGTGGAGGAAGTGGGAGGAGACAGCAGAAACATTTATCTTGGGAAAAGGACTCCATTTGACCCCAGCTCACCCAGTTCACTCTTGAATGTGTGATCCTGTGGGAGAATGGAGTGGACATTCTGAATACTTCCTCCTCCAACAAACCAGTTCACGTTGGGATTCCAGCGGTTCACAAAGCCACAGAGATGATTTTCTTCAAAGTCACATTCTGGAAAAGGGAAACAAAAACACCTCATGGAGACGCAGTCACACCTGGGTACACCCAACCTACTACAGAGTTTGCTCTTAGATATTCAGAAGTTTCTTTTTTCCTATGCTTACTGCGACCTTTCTACCAGGACTCCTGAACAATATTGGCCAAGAAGAGAGACAGATCCTGTAATGAATCAAGATTCTAATTCATCACTGGCCCTTTGGATTGTGGCCCTTCCACTTATTAGCTATGTGACGTGGAGCATGACTTATCACTTTTTGTAGCCTCTGTTTCTCCATATGTGAAATAGGGACAAAGTTCTCATTTCATAGAGCTATTGCAAGTGTGGACAGCTCCCAGCATGGTGCCAGGCATGTGGTCAGTGCTTGATACAAATCAGCTATTTTTATCAGTCATCTCTGTCTCAAAGCACTGTTCAGGGTTATGTTCTTAGCTCTAGAAATGTTTTTCCACAATCCTTTCTTGAATCTGATGGCCCAGTCTTCCATTCTTTTCTCTTCTCATGGAGAACAAGATGCCCATAGCTGAGGGGCCTGTGTCTTAGATGTTAAAATTCTGTTTTTTAAAATAAATCATAACCCAGACAAAATAGGAAAGGCAGATATATCCTAGGTTCTGGGTCTCTTTTGTAGCTACTGAGTGGAGAAGAGAGAGAAGATAGACCCCCCCTCTTCTGCCCTTAGTGTCATTGGCATGTTTGCATGGATATATTGGTCCCCATCAACAATTGTTCCTTAAAAAGGAGCAAGAGACTCACAAGCCAGTGACTCCATTGACCCTCATAATTATGAAATTAAACTAGAATGTATAATTGTGCTGGCCATTGGCCCCCTGCTGATCCACCTTGCCCTTCTCCGTCTGATAGGTCCTACAGAGGTTGACCTACCTAGATTGTATCAACGGGCTCCCCTGCCTTCCATCTCCCTGTTGGATTCAACCAACGGAAGGTGGAAGGAGAGTAAAATCAGTGGTTTACTTGCCTAGCAGTCTCCTGGCCACGTCGCCATGGGTTGGCGAATCCTGTCAAGCAGCCCTCACCAAATAGCTATTGTTTACACGTTCTGCGAACTCCTCCTCCCTTGTTCTTTTAGAACAAAAGACGATAACAGCTTGTGAATCATCACTGTAACTAGTCCTGAGTCACAGAGCTATCCTTTGCTGGCTTCCTTTATCACTCACACCTTTGTGGTCTCTTTTGTGAGCTTCCCTCAAATTACTCAGGTTGAGTGTACCCTGTTTCCTCCTTCCTGCCAGGATCTTGACTGGTATAGTCAGCAATGTGTTTTTACATTAGCAAGCACTGAAAATTTCTAAGATTTTCATTTTCAGTGTTTTCACCACAGCGTCTGCTAACCAATGCCCTAACATTCAGTGCCAAAGGCTGCCTACGAGTAAAATAAGAAGCAAAATACTCCTCAATGTGCCCGGCTCTATTCTGAGCACTTCACATAAATTAACTTATTCAATCCTCAAAGCAGCCCTATGACATAGGCACTGTTACTAATCTCATTTTACAGATGAGGAATGAAGAGAGGCGGAGAAAGTACCCAGAAAGAAGTGAGAGCATGATCACAGAGTTTAGTAAGATAAAAGTGTTGGCATCCTTTGGTTTTAAACAAATAAGAAGTCACCACATCATTTGAAGAAATGCAATTAACATGTCTTGGATGCCCAGCACCTTATATACCAAACATTTTCATAGCCACGATCTCATTCGTTGTCCCAAGGATCCTAGGAGGGAAGCATTTTATTACCATTTTACAGGTGATGAAATAGAGGCTGAGACTCAGTAAGCTGACTGAACCAGCAGGTGGCACTCCACCAGGTATGTCTGACTGTGTGTGTCATTCACAGCCCGTGCAGATGCCAGGTGGGAGCCCAGCGCGAGGCTCAAGGAAGGGAGACTGAGCCTCACTGTACATTCAGAAAATGATCTATTTTCTTTCAGTTGCCCTGGAGACATCATTGGAAGGTCAAAACAGAGAAGTGAAACTTTAGGGAATTAGCAAAGGCTTGTTGTTCTTCAGAATCTTCCTTGACTCTCCTTTCTTTTCCCTGCCACATTCATTTAGCCTTCAAGAGCTGTCAGTGCTGAAAAATCTCTGAATTCTACTGCCTTTTTCTGATTTCACTGCTAATCCAATATTACCTTCATTATGTCCCCTCTGTAAGATCACAGCCACTTCCTAGGGGTTTTCCCACCTGCTATGTATTTTCCCTGTACCCAACTCATTTTCCACATGGCAGCTGGAGTCATGTGAAAATGCAGCTGCACACTTCTCCTCTGCTGGCTGACCTACATGATTCGGCAAGTCCAAGCTCCACATTCTGCACCCACGCTCTTCCAACACAAACTCCCTTAGCAGTCCTGGTCTTCATCTCAAACACCTTGCTTAGCCTCTTACCTTTGCCTGAACCTGCACTGTCCTTTCTCCCCACAGGGGTCTGACCTTAGAGAACCCTTGCCTTCCTACCCTGCACCTCCACTTAACTAAATTCTTCTTCTTGAAACTCCAGCTCCAATGCATTTTCCCTATTTAGTCCTCTCCAATTTTCTCTCCTCCACCCCGCACCTCCGCGCATAGCTTGTCCTTCCTCAGCAGTATTTATCATATATAGAACGAGCTCCAGTGTAGACAAATAGAAACTGAACCACCATAGGACAGGGATTATCCTTTCTTTGTTCCCTCTTGGAAGCTGGCACATATAAGACAGCCAACCAGCTCTGTCAAGTGAAATCTAAGTGACAACTGTGATTATTAAGATGAGGGCAGTGGTGTGCCAAGAGAAAAATGGGCAAAGGAGGCCAAACAATGTCTGATTTTCTGGCACATGCTTCAAAAAGCTGACTTTCCAGCAATTTGTAAATTATTTTAATCAGAACATGCCGAGGTTAAAGGTGGAAGCTCTGAAGTTACAGTTGCTGCATCTATATTTCTTTCCTTAATCCAGACGGTCCAGGCAAATTCTAATGAGCCTTCCCACACTAAAGACAAACAACATACAGCATTCAAGGGAACCGAGCAAAGAATTTAAACCGGTATGCATTATGCAGTGCATTCTATAAAATACTTGGTCTTTGAATTAATTCAGTTCCCTCTGGCATCAGTAGCTTTTAGAAAAAGATTCACAATTTGATTCAATGAAAATGAAGCCTACTCACCAATACAGTAGCTGGTTGTCATCTTGATTTCAAACAGTGCAATGCTGGCCGTGGTTCCCTGTCCTAGTACACCTTCTATTAAAATCTGTACAACATATGGGGAAGAAGGGGAGTTAGATTTCAGAACATCATGTTTCCTTGGTTCAGTATCTCAGCTATTAGTCTGGAGCTGTTTTGCCATTCAAGGCAAAACAGGATGGTTAGTACCAGCTAATTGCTATTGGATACCAATTTCACTATGGAGTTTGCCAAAAGAGTGTGTGTATATGTACGTGTGCATGTGGATGTGCACATAAACACATACATCAAAACTTCGAGTAGAAGCTCAGAGTCAGCCGTCTTCTCTTCTATTGCTATCCCAACCACCAGCATCTCCAGTGTTTGTGGTGATAGCACTTGTGATCCTGTTTCTGAAAGTAATCACTTCTTCTCCTGTGGTTTTAGCCCTATATTCTGCAACTATGCTGGCAGATTTAGGAGGCGATAACTTCTGGGAGGATGTTGTGAAAGAGGGAACTCAGAGGCCCCGTGCTCCATCCTCAACCAACTGCCTGACATGGAAGGACTCCAAACAGAGAAGGGGTATTGGAGAGTAAAGAATTTCAAGCTTTTCAAAGAAGCAGCAGGATGGGATTGGGAGCTGAAGGGTGGATGAGGAATGGAGAACATTTTCATGATGGCTCCATTGTGTCCTCAATGAAATATTCTCAATAAACATCACACTTCATGGCCAGGTGTGTCCAGATCCCATCCTCCTTCCTTATCCAATCTACACCCAGCTTCACCTTACATTCTCTATCCTCCTTTTCCAGGACTCCTGAAGAAACAATTTCCCTCTTTGAAAAGGAAATGGAACATGCCCTTTAAGTATCTTTTCTCTTTTAAAGTGTTTTCATTTTTTTATTATAATGTTTTGTTCAAAATTTGCAGCAAAGAAACCATTAAGAAGATAAATAAACACATAGCACACACGATTTAGAAGGATGAAATAAAATGATAGGAAATGAGAATACTCCCTAAAGCCATAGAAAATCTATTTCCAATGAAGAGGTTGTTTTAAGCCCCATTTAGATTTCTACAGAAGGCTCATTTAAACAGATGGGGAAGAAATCTTGGAAGAAGCTCTTTTAAGGAATAAACGAAATGTTAATTTCCATTGCTAATATTCTTCTATGGTATGCATCCTATGAAACATCACATCATTATCTAGGAGATAACTTCCACGTCAGAAATTTTCATAAGATTTTAGAATAGTAAAAAGCACAGGTAATAAGCCCTAGATCTTTCTCCTAAACTCTACCTACCTTGAATTTCTTGGAACTGTTTTGCAAATCCAAGCTGGCTATGAGCCAGCTGTCTGAAGGTTCTTTTGCTGACCAAAGCAAGCGATCAAAGCTTTCATCTTCAAATCTCATGTAGAGGTTCAGCTGGCTGGGATCTGACAGAGACTCAGAGGACGCGGTTATCTGGTAGACCAAGCGGAGGCAGCTCCATTCCTCAGCCTGTAAGTCAGAACTTAGCAGCACAGCTTTCTCCCCCTGCTTGCCAAAGGAGGTATCCACGTAAATGTAATGACCTGGAAAGAGAAAGGAACACAGGCAAAGAATCGATTTTTTGTTTGCAACTTAGGAAAATATGCAACTGCAGTCCAGTAAGTCTGTGGGCAGATAAGCTTGCAGATATATTTTGTCAACCCACTGAAAGTTGACTAAACATTGGATTATGGATCTCTTTTGAAAAAATGAGAAAGTCTGGCAACACTGAAGCCATGTTACCAGATGATGACAACAGGCTGGAGCTGAGCGGTGTTGCATCTTCTCAGAGGGTGGCATGTGGTTTCTACTTTGTACTTTGTCGTAACTGCCATCACTCCTTCTTCACTCCTGACACTGAAGCCGAGTGTCTCTGCCTTTTATTCTTTTACACCAGGTCCCCTTAGCACCTTGCATTCATCTCCCTCGTGCCCACAGGCACATGTGTCTGCAGGCTGAGGGGCATCAGAATCAGAAGAGCAGCATGACTGCAGACAGATTTATTAGGTGGACTCAGCCTTCTCCTTACATAGCTTTCCCCATACCTAATGCTTCAGTCTGCATTTAACTTGCATCATTATGTAGACTGAAATGATTTGGTTACCTTAGCCTGGATCTTGGGACCTAGGCAGACAAAATACATTGTAAGCTATTTTTAATTAGGAATAAGACTTCCTTCCCTTGACTCTTCCATGACCACATTTCATAGTTCTGAGAACTAAATGAGGAAACATTTGCAAAACATGTAGCACAGGGCTGGGAAAGCACTGGACACTGGGACTAGCAATCATCCTTGCTTCTCCTCTCTCCTCTCTTCTTTTGCATTCCCTCTTTCCTCCTTTCTCCTCCTCCTCCTCTCTTGTCTTCTCCTCTCCTCCTCCATTCCTTTTCCTCTGTTCATTCTCCTTCCCTCCTCCTTCCTGTCTCTCTCTACCCTCCTAATATTGACAAGTGCTTTCTGCTGGCTGTAAAGGATATGAAAAGCATTTCTATAAAAAAAGGCAGGACACTGAAGCTGAGAACCCTAACTCGAGCCTTCCAAATCCCCCTCTGGCCATCTGGTTACCTATATCAATGATCCTATTGGCTGTGGGTCTTTGGGGACTCCCTGGGTCTTTCTGGCCTGTAGATTCTCATGCTTTCATGGAGGTTCCCACATTCTTGGCTGTAATTTAACCTTCTATCTGTCATCCTTCGGCCTCCCTAACACTAAACTCTTACTAGAAAGGACTTGGAAAGCTTCTTTGTTTTGCTTGATGGTCTTCAGCCTGCCCTCCCATGCTTGTTGTCTCAAACGCCTATCTCAGCCTGGATCCTTATCTCTGTAGGGAGTGCCAGCAGGCCAGCTGGAACTCAGCTGGCACCCATCCTCACATGGGGGACACAGTTAGGGCACTGTCTTCAGGGAGTCTTGCTTGCTGACTGAAGGGTTTCAAGATCAAGATCGAACCCTCCCTGGCAATCTGGGTGCAAATAGTAATTGCTTCTAGGTGCCAACCCAGGCACCTTCATGGAGAAATCTGGCCCTTGCAGCAATTGCTGCCACCACCATAGCTCCCATATACAGGCAACACTTACTGCAATACAGCCCTAGGTACTGTTCTACATGCTTCATGCACATTTCCGAGGTGAAGGGCCCATTGGGTTTGACTGTTCTAAGCTGGGGCTCTTGAGGCCAACCCTTTTTGGATAAAAGTGCTGCTTCTTGTGGCATGAGGAATGTATTAGTGCCATTATCTTCCGCGCTTTTTGCTACTGCCCCAAAAGAAAGGACTTCAAGGCCAGGCATGGTGGCTCATGCTTGTAACTCCAGCACTTTGGAGGCTGAGATCTCTTGACTTCGGGCAGATCACGAGGTCAAGAGATCGAGACCATCCTGGCCAACATGGTGAAACCCCGTCTCTAATAAAAATACAAAAAAATTAGCTGGGCATGGTAGTGTGCACCTGTAGTCCCAGCTACTAGGGAGGCTGAGGCAGGAGAATTGCTTGAAATCAGAAAACAGAAGTTGCAGTGAGCTGGGATTGTGCCACTGCACCCCAGCCTGGTGATAGAGCAAGACTCCATCTCAAAATAAATAAATAATGGACTTCAAACAGGCTGGACTGGGGAAGACCATGTAAGTACCTCAAACCTTTTCTGAGGAAGAAGAGAGTCGGAACATGGAGTATAAAAGAGGAAAGAAACAAAGACCTCACTGTGTCCTATCGACATTCACATCAAACACTAACTTTGCTGCCATGGGAGGCTCAATTTTCCCTGGGCACTTCCCCAGCCTCCCCTGTTCTCTCCCTCTTTTTCCTTTCCCCACTCTAGAAGGGGACAACTCAAAGCAGTGCTCTTAAAGTTGAGCCCAGAGTCACCTGGAAATCTTTTTCAACTACAGGTCGCCAGGCGTTTGAGTTTCCAATCCAGTAGGGCTGGGGTGATGCTGCATTTCTAACAGATTGCATTTCTTAGAAGTTCCAGGTGACGCTGATGCTGTTGGTCTTTGATAACTGCTGACTTACAATGTATGTCAGGTAAATAGGGCTCATTCTCCAACCACCTCTCATCTACCAAACAAAATGCAGTCTCCTGTAGTATGTGAAGGAGGGAGGAGACAGCTCTGCTGGAGGATACAACTCGAATGTAAGTAAATGCGGGTTACAGCAGGTGCACAGAGTCCAGCTGCTGGTGAGTATCTTGACTCTTCAGTTAGTGCCATAAAAAAATTCTCTTGACATTCTCTCACTAGATCAGATTTTACTATAAGCTTGCTAATGTTCTCTTGTCAAGAGTCTTTGAGGCACACACTATATAAAATGTACTATTTAAAATACCTAGATTTTATTCTGTGTGATGAGAGTTGGTGCTATTTGCTGAGTGATTTTGACAGCCACAAACATAGGTTATTTTAAAATATTGGAATTTTGCATTTAATGATTTTTTTTTACATCATGCCATGTGGATGTGTTTATTAGCTGCTTCACAGTCCATGCAAAGATATATCTACCCAGCTGACTGGATGCAATCCACTCAGCAGAATGATATACTTTCCTAGACCAAATCACTACTGTGAACATGCCTATCAGCTGCATTACAGTCCATGCAAAGATGTATCTACCCAGCTGATAGGACACAATCCACTCAGCAGAAAGATGCATTTTCCTAGACCTAATCATCAGCCCAAGCACCACCCACCTCCACTATCACTGCCACCTTCAAGGCGAATTTTCTAAATTAATCATTACATTTTTCAAGCCTGCTCTGGATACAGCCTTAGAATCCTTCTAAACATAGTGCTCCATGTAGCTACTGCCAATCAATCAGAGTTGGCACTTGAGTTGAAACAACTTGTTTTCCCTACTTGTGGCTTCCGTGTAAAGATAGATTTTGTGGACATGTTACAGCTAGATTGAACTAGAAGGAACACGGTATATTTTGAAGAAGTTTTAGAAAATAGAGGATGAGGAAGATATTGATGTCAAGGATGTTGCCTTTCCCTGCCTTGTCACTAATAAAATTGCTATTCTAGAATCAATGTGTGAGTTCTTTTCACTTAAAAAGAATCATTTTACCACAGAGGGAATTAATGAAGTTTTCTTTGTGTGTAAAATGTTTTCTTTATTCCATCTTAAACAGACTGATATTTGGAAGTTAACTTTAGACATAATTAACATTCCATAGTATTCACCCTTTTAATACAATTCAGAGGTTTTTAGGATATTCACAAAGTTGTACACCATCACTACTATCTAATTCCAGGATATTTTCATCATAACCCCAAAAGGAAATCCTGTATCCATTAGCAGTCATCCCTCATTCGCCCTGCCCTCAGCCTCTGGAAACCATGAATCTACTTTCTGTCTGCTTGAATTTGCTAATTCTGGAAACTTTATATAAATAGAATTACACGTGTCCCTTTGTTACTAGCTTCTTTCACCTAGCATAGTATTTTCAAGGTTCATCCATGTTGTAGCATATACTAGAATTTCATTCCTTTTTGGGGCTAAAATTCTATTCTATGGATGTATCATATTTTACTTATTCATTTATTAGTTGATGGACATTTGGATTGTCTCTGCTTTTCGACTATTCTGAATAATGCTGCCATGAGCATGTTTATGAAAGTGTTTTTGTATGCAAAAATTTCAGTTCTCTTAAGTGTATGCCTTAGGAGTGAAACTGTTAGGAGACATGAAAATTCTATGTTTAACATTTTGAGGAACTGCCAAACTGCTTTCTCAAGTGGTTGTATCATTTACATTTCCACCAGCAATGTATGAGAGCTCCGGTTTCGCTACATCCTCAGCAACACTTGTTATTGCCCATCTTTTTTTTACTGTAGTGATCCTAAGAGATGTGAGGTGATTTCTGAGTATGCTTCTGATTTGCATTTCTTGAGTGAGTAATGACGTAGAGCATCTTTCATGTGCTCTTTGACCATTAAGGTACATCTACTTTGGAGAAACGTCCATTCAAATCCTTTGTCCATTTTAAAAATTGGATTCTCTTTTTATTGTTGAGTTATAAGAGGTTTTATCAATTCTGGATAATAGATCTTATGAGATAAATGATTTACAAATATATTTTCCCATTCTGTGCTTTGTCTTTTCACTTTTTTTTTTTTTTTTAATGCAGATTGAGTCTCACTCTGTCTCCCAGGCTGGAGTGCAGAGGCTCAATCTTAGCTCACTGCAACCTCCGCCTCCCAGGTTCAAGTAATTCTCCTACCTCAGCCTCCCAAGTAGCTGGGACTACACGTGTGTGCCACTACATGGGCTAATTTTTTGTACTTTGGTAGAGATGGGGTTTCACCATGTTGTACAGGCTGGACTTGAACTTCTGAGCTCAGGCAATCTGCCCAACTTGGCCTCCCAAAATGATAGGATTACAGGTATGAGTCACCATGCCCAGCCAGCTTTTCACCTTTTCTTATGGTGTCCTTCGAAATATAAAATTTTTAAATTTTGATGAAGTTTAATTTTCTGATTTTAGTTTTTTTTTCTTCACAACCTTTGGCATCATAGCTAAGAAGCCATTCTCTAACTTAAGGTCATGAAGATCTGCAGTTTTTTTTTTTCTTTTTTTTTGGGTCTCAGAGTTTTATTGTTTTAGCTTTTACATATAGATCTTTGATATAATTTTTGCCCATTGAATTTTCTTGCCATCACTGTTGAAATTAATTGAGGATAGACATGGGGTTTATTTCTGGACTTCTCAATTTGATTCTATTGATCTATGTCTATTCTTATGCCAGTACCATAGAGTCCTACTTACTGTAGCTGTGTAGTATATTTTGAAATTGGGAAGTATGAGTCCTCTGACTTCATACTCCTTTTCAAGATCATTTTGACTATTCAGTGTCCCTTGTATTTCTATATAAATTTAAAGATCAAAATGAGAATAATGTAAAACACCATAAAGTTAACTGTTTTAACAATATTCCTTCATTTTTCTTGAATACATGCTCCTAAACATTGTAAGACTTTGGTTAACTTCCAGAGTTTTTTAAAAGTTGATTTTGATCATTTCTACGGGTGTTCTCATTGCTTTTATGGGGAGAAAATTCTGTGAGGTCCTTACTCCACCATTCCTGCTGACATGCTACTTTTTCTCATCTTTTAAAACCAATAAGAATATAAAGCAATGTTTCAGAGATGTTAAACAAAACAAATAAGAAAAAGGCAAAGAAGGGCAGAAATCACAAGGGGATTGGGAGGTTGACTGTGATGCATCAGACCAGGGATCTGGGGGAGGTTTACCAACCATAGTGTTGGAGATATGACATCCTCAGAGGAGAGGGAAGGATCCACTTCAAATATGGCTGCTTAGGCAACTGGGACTGATTTACGAGACATTTATTAGAGATGATAAAATCTTTATAAGGGGTCAGACAAGGGCCATAAAATTCTAAAACTTCCAAATAGATTTGTTTTTAAAGTAAGTCAGCAATCAAAAACAATCATTAAGCCATCTTGCCAAAAAGTACAGACTCCACGTGCCCTAGGGTCTGAACATGTCTCCTTGTCACATGCAGGCATGAGAAAACAACAGAAAAACTTGCTTTTCTGTTTAAGTGAAGTCAAGCCATAAAGAACTGGGTCTTGAAGTCATGTTCAATTGCTGGATATATCTGCATAGCCAGAACTCAATGTACAGATAACTTTTAATAGCCATGGCACAGCATGATAGGTCTAAGCCCCAGGCCATCACTGTGGCAGTGTGTTCAGGGCACAAATCACAGGGGGCTTCTTTCACCCATGGAATTTTATTAGCTAAAGAATGCTGACTGCTTGGTCCTTCAGGTGTGACAATCATGATGGGGTGACTGTGTAGTGCAGTGGACCCTACTCAGGATTTGTAAATTATAACCTAGGTTTAAAACCTTACATGCGCGTGCGCGCGCGCGCACACACACACACACACACACACACACACACACACACACACACACACAATCACTGGCTTCTTTATTTTCAAAATGGGAATAAAAGAAGAGAGCTACTTTACATATACATTCAATATGAGGAAAATCAATGTACTTAGAAAAAAACAAACCAACTAAAAACAATCTAACCACTAGTACTAATACTGCTACTACTGCTACTACACACACACACACACACACACACACACACGAAATATATTTTTCAAATGAATAACCACTAAATGGAATCTATTTCATCTAATGGTTATATAAGGATGTACTTCCATGCAGAAAGAAAAACTGGCCATGTTATACATAAAAATGGCATAAGACGTAGAAAACCATGTGTACAATACTTTGTAATTTAAGGAACTTTTAAGAGCAATTTTGACAGTGTATAATTTTCACCTTTTGTGCTCACTTTAGACTGCGAAACTGAAATGAGACATGACTTCATAACTATAAGGCTGATGTCAGAACCTGATAGAATGATGTACAGCCATACATCACTTAATGATGAAGACAGGTTCTGAGAAATCATCATCAGGCAATTTTGTCATCATGCAAGTATTACAGAGTGTGCTTCATGAACCTAGATGTGGAGGCTACTACACACGTAGGCTATATGGGACAGCTTATTACTCCTTTGCTACAAACCTGTAACAGTATATTACTGTACTGAATACTGTAGGAAATTGAAAAACACAATGATAAATATTTGTGCATCTAAACACACCTAAACAGAGACAAGATATTGTAAAAATACAGCATAAAAGATAAGAAATGGTACATCTATATAGGGCACTAACTTGCAAGTGGGGTAGGTAAGTCACTCAGCAGAAAGGGAGTGTGAAGTCCTAGGATATAGCTATATACTACTGTAGACTTAAAAACACTGTATACTTAGGCAATACACAATTTATAGAAAATATTTTTCTTTCTTCAATAATGAATTAACCTTAGTTTATTGTAACTTTATAAATTAAAAAATGTTTTAACACTTGGCTCTTTTGTAACTCTTAGCTTAAAAGACAAACACACTGTACAGCACTATGTAAAATATTTTCTTTCCTTATGTCCTTATTATATGAGATTTTTTTCATATTTTACTCTTTTAACTTATTTTACTTTTCAAACTTTTTGTTAAAAACAAAGATGCGTGCTTGCTTTGGCAGCACATATACTAAAACTGGAATGATACAGAGACGATTAGCATGGACCCTGCGCAAGGATGACACGCAAATTTGTGAAGTGTTCCATATTTTTCAGCAACCCTTACCGTTCTTCAGCCACTGCAGGTGATCCCCAGGCAAGCAGGACCTGGAGTGGACCTCAGCAGTCCTACAGCAGAGGGGCCAGACTGTTAGATGGAAAACTAAGAAACAGAAAGAAATAACTTAATCATCAACAAACTGGATGTCCACAAAGATGGGAAGAAACCAGCGCAAAAAGGATGAAAACACCCAAAAACAGAATGCCTCTCCTCCTCTAAGGAATCACAACTCCTCACCAGCAAGGGAACAAGGCTGGATGGAGAATGAGTCTGATGAATTGACAGAATAAGGCTTCAGAAGGTGGGTAATAACAAACTTCACTGAGCTAAAAGAACATGTTCTAACCCAATGCAAAGGAACTAAGAACCTTGAGAAAAAGGTTTGACAAAATGCTAACAAGAATAAACAGCTTGGAGAGGAATATAAGTGAATTGATAGAGCTGAAAAAATATAAGAACTTCGTGAAGCATACAAAAGTTTCAACAGCTGAACTGACCAAGCAGAAGAAAGGATATCAGAGGTAGAAGATCAACTCAATGAAATAAAATGAGAAGGCAAGATTAGAGAAAAAAGAGTGAAAAGAAATGAGCAAAGCCTCCAAGAAATATGGGACTATATGAAAAGACCTAATCTACGTTTGATAGGTATACCTGAATGTGATGGAGAGAATGAATTCAAGCTGGAAAACACTCTTCAGGATATTATCCAGGAAAACTTTCTCAACCTAGCAAGGCAGACCAATATTCAAGTCCAGGAAATACAGAGAACACCACAAAGATATTCCTCAAGAACAGCAACCCCAAGGCACAAAATTGTCAGATTTACCAGTGTTGAAATGAAGGAGAAAATGCTAAGGGCAGCCAGAGAGAAAGGTCGGGTTACCCACAAAGGGAAGCCCATCAGACTCACAGTGGATCTCTCAGCAGAAG
Organism: Sapajus apella; assembly: GCF_009761245.1. Lineage (NCBI taxonomy): Eukaryota > Metazoa > Chordata > Mammalia > Primates > Cebidae > Sapajus > Sapajus apella. Next base: position 14,765,628 of record NW_022436964.1, read on the forward strand.
CCCTACAAGCCAGAAGAGACGGGGGGCAATATCCAACATCCTTAAAGAAAAGAACTTTCAACCTAGATTTTCATATCCAGCCAAACTAAGCTTCACAAGCGAAGGAGAAATAAAATCCTTTACAAACAAGCAATTACTCAGAGATTTATCACCACCAGGCCTGCTTTACAAGAGCTCCTGAAAGAAGCACTAAACATGGAAAGGAACAGCAAGTACCAGCCACTCCAAAAACATACCAAATGGTAAAGAGCATTGACACAATGAAGAAACTGCATCAACTAACAGGCAAAACAGCCAGCTACCATCAAAATGGCAGGATCAAAATCACACATAACAATATTAACCCTAAATGTAAAAGGGCCAAATGCCCCAATCAAAAGACACAGACTGGCAAATTGGATAAAAAGCCAAAACCTATCAGTGTGCTGTATCCACGAAACCCATCTCACATGCAAGGATATACATAGGCTCAAAATAAAGGGATGGAGGAAGATTTACCAAGAACATGGAGAGCAAAAAAAAAAAAAAGCAGGAGTTGCAATTCTAATCTCTGATAAAATAGGCTTTAAACCAACAAAGATCAGAGGAGACAAAGGAGGACATTACATAATGTTAAAAGGATCAATGCAACAAGAAGAGCTAACGATCCTAAATGTATACGGACCCAATACAGGAGTACCCAGCTACATAAAGCAAGTTCATAATGACTTACAAAGAGACTTAGACTCCCACATGATAACAACAGGAGACTTTAACACCCCACTGTCATTATTAGACAGATCAATGAGACAGAAAATTAACAAGGATATCCAGGACTTGAACTCAGACCTGGACCAAGCAAACCTAATGGACATTTACAGAACTCTCCACGCCAAATCCACAGAATATACATTCTTTTCAGCACCACATCACACCTACTCTAAAATTGACCACATAATTGGAAGTAAATCACTCCTCAGCAAATGCAAAAGAACAGAAATCATAACACTCACTCAGACCACAGTGCAATCAAGGTAGAACTCATAATTCAGAAACTAACTCAGAACCGCACAGCTTCATGGAAACTGAACAACTGGCTCTTGAATGTTGACTGGATAAACAATGAAATGAAGACAGAAATAAAGATGTTCTTCAAAACCAACGAGAATGAAGACACAACATACCAGAATCTCTGGGACACATTTAAAGCAGCATCTAGAGGAAAATATATTGCAATAAATGCCCACATGAGAAGCAAGGAAAGATCTAAAATCGACACTCTATCGTCAAAATTGAGAGCTAAAGGAGCAAGAACAAAAAACCTCAAAACCTAGCAGAAGACAAGAAATAACTAAGATCAGAGCAGAACTGAAGGAGATACAGACACAAAAAACCCTTCAAAAAATCAATAAATCCAGGAGCTGGTTTTTTGAAAAGATCAACAAAATAGACCACTAGCCAGATTAATAAGAAAAGAGAGAAGAATCAAATAGATGCAATAAAAAATGATAAAGAGGATATCACCACAGATTCCACAAAAATACAAACAATCATCAGAGATTATTACAAACAACTCTATGCACATAAACTAGTTAACCTGGAAGAAATTGATAAATTCCTGGACACTTGCATCCTCCCAAGTTTAAACCAGAAAGAAGTTGAAACTCTGAAGAGACCAATAACAAGGGCTGAAGTTGAAGCAGCAATTAAAAGCCTACCAACCAAAAAAAGCCCAGGTCCAGATGGGTTCACAGCTGAATTCTACCAGACATACAATGAGGAGCTGGTACCATTCCTTCTGAAACTATTCCAAACAATCCAAAAAGAGGGAAACCTTCCCAAATCATTTTATGAGACCAACATCACCCTGATACCAAAACCTGGCAGAGACACAACAAGAAAAAAAAACTTCAAGCCAATATCCATGATGAACATAGATGTAAAAATCTTCAATAAAATACTGGTAAATCGATTGCAATGGCACATTAAAAAGCTTATCCACCATGATCAAGTAGGCTTCATCCCGGGGATGCAAGTCTGGTTCAACATATGCAAGTCTATAAACGTAATTCACCAAATAAACAGAACCAAGGACAGAACCACATTATCTCAATAGATGCAGAGAAGGCCTTTGACGAAATTCAACAGTCCTTTATGCTAAAAAACCCTCAATAAACTAGGTATTGATGGAACGTATCTCAAAATAATAAAAGCTATTTATGACAAACCAACAGCCAATATCATACTGAATGGGCAAAAACTGGAAGCATTCCCTTTGAAATCTGGCACTAGACAAGGATGCCCTCTCTCACCACTCCTATTCAATATAGTATTGGAAGTTCTAGCCAGAGCCATCAGGCAAGAAAAAGAAATAAAGGGTATTCAATTAGGAAAGAAGAAGTCAAATTGTCTCTATTTGCAGATGACATGATTGTATATTTAGGAGACCCTATTGTCTCAGCCCAAAATTTCCTGAAACTGATAAGCAACTCCAGCAAAGTCCCAGGATACAAAATCAATGTGCAAAAACCACAAGCATTCCTATACACTAATAACAGACTTAGAGCCAAATCAAGAACGAACTGCCATTCACAATTGCTACAAAGAGAATAAAATACCTAGGAATACAACAAAGAATGTAAAGGACCTCTTCAAGGAGAACTACAAGCCACTGCTCAACGAAATAAGAGAGGACACAAACAGATGGAAAAACATTCCATGCTCACGGTTAGGAAGAATCAATATTGGGAAAATGGCCATACTGCCCAAAGTAATTTACAGGTTCAATGCTATCCCCATCAAGCTACTAATGACCTTCTTCACAGAACTGGAAAAAACCACCTTAAAATTCATATGGAATGAAAAGAGAGCCCACACAGCCAAATCAATTCTAAGCAAAAAGAACAAAGCTGGAGGTATCACACTACTGAACTTCAAACTATACTACAAGGCTATAGTAATCAAAACAGCATGGTACTGGTACCAAAACAGAGATATAGACCAATGGAACAGAACAGAGGCCTCAGAGGCAACAGTACACATCTACAACCATCTGATCTTTGACAAACCAGACAAAAACAAGCAATGGGGAAAGGATTCCCTGCTTAATAAATGGTGTTGGGAAAGCTGGCTAGCCATGTGCAGAAAGCAGAAACTGGACCCCTTCCTGACGCCTTACACTAAAATTAACTCCAGATGGATTAAAGACTTAAACATAAGACCCAATACCATAAAAACCCTAGAAGAAAACCTAGGCAAAACCATTCAGGACATAGGCATAGGCAAGGACTTCATGACTAAAACACCAAAAGCATTGGCAACAAAGCCAAAATAGACAAATGGGACCTAATTAAACTCCAGAGCTTCTGCACAGCAAAAGAAGCAGTCATTAGAGTGAATTGGCAACCAACAGAATGGGAAAAAATATTTGCAATCTACCCATCTGACAAAGGGCTGATATCCAGAATCTACAAAGAACTAAAACAGATTTACAAGAAAAAAACAAGCCCATCCAAAAGTGGGCAAAGGATATCAACAGACACTTTAAAAAAGAAGACATATATGGGGCCAACAAAAATGAAAAAATGCTCATCATCACTGGTCATTAGAGAAATGCAAATCAAAACCACATTGAGATACCATTTCACTCCAGTTAGAATGGCAATCATTAAAAAATCTGGAGACAACAGATGCTGGAGAGGACGTGGAGAAATAGGAACACTTTCCCACTGTTGGTGGGAGTGTAAATTAGTTCAACCATTGTGGAAGACAGTGTGGCGATTCCTCAAGGACCTAGAAATAGAAATTCCATTTGACCCAGCGATCTCATTACTGGGTATATATCCAAAGGATTATAAATCGTTCTACCGTAAGGACACATGCACACGAATGTTCACTGCAGCACTGTTTACAACAGCAAAGACTTGGAACCAACCCAAATGCCCATTGATGATAGACTGGACAGGGAAAATGTGGCACATATACACCATGGAATACTATGTAGCCATAAAAAACAACAAGTTTGTGTCCTTTGTAGGGACATGGATGAATCTGGAAACCATCATTCTCGCAAACTGACACAAGAACAGAAAATCAAACACCGCATGTTCTCACTCATAGGCGAGTGTTGAACAATGAGAACACATGGACACAGGGAGGGGAGCATCATACACTGGGGTCTGTCGGGGGGAAATAGGGGAGGGACAGCATGGGGTGGGGAGTTGGGGAGAGATAGCATGGGGAGAAATGCCAGATATAGGTGATGGGGAGGAAGGCAGCAAATCACACTGCCATGTGTGTACCTATGCAACGATCTTGCATGTTCTTCACATGTACCCCAAAACCTAAAATGCGATAAAAAAAATTAGCCAGGCATGGTGGCACAGCTACTCAGCAGGCTGAGGTGAGAGGATTTCTTGAGCTCAGTAGGTTGAGCTGCAGTGAGCTGTGTTCACACAACTGTACTCCAGCCTGGGCAACAGAATGAGATGCTGTCTCAAAAAAAAAAAAATAATCTGCACAATAAAAATTTTTAAAGTAAAACAAAACAAACAAAAAAACCAAGATGCAAACATACACATTAGCCTAGGGGTCTGTACAAGATCAGAATCATCACAATGTCACTAAGCTACAGGGAATTTTCAGTTTCATTATAATGTTATGGGATATGGTTTCATCATCATATATGTCCATCATTGACCAAAACATCATTATGCAGTGCATGACTGTATATAAAGATGCTTTGTAAATGGTCATGTTAATGGCTAATTTCTGTTCTCATTGTCAAAGGCTGGAGTCCTTTAGTTATTCCAGAGACAGTAAGAAACGTATATTGCCTTACTCTTTTTCCCAATATGGATCAGAGAAGGTATTCATTCAGGTAACAGACCAGCAACACATTTTCAATGTTGATATGAGAACAGGCTTCATTCATTTCACTTTAATTGGTCCCTTGATGTTAAAATCTACAACTTAGTTCTTCTAGTGCTAGGCTCATCCTGGCTGACCATGCTCAGCAGTCTCCCTCCTCACAGCTAAGCTCCTCTGGTTCTTACCCAAGGCTAATCAACATTTCAAGTAGAATCCGGCATATTTACTCCTGATGTGATTCTGGCTCAAATCTTATGACCCAGGTCTGACAGCAATGCCTACATCTCTGTTTAACGTTTAGTGCCTTGCATACATAAAACAAGGACACTGCTTCTTTTTGGCAGCTTCTTTCCCAGGGCTGAAGTCCAGTTCCTGAACTCAAGCAAAGATCTTCCCACTCAATTTTCTGAACACCTTAACTGTCTGCCTCCCTGGATTAGGTACTGCTGTGGACACAGTATGGTAGAATGGTTGAGTGTGGCTGTCACATCAGCTTAATGTTGGTTCAAATCCAGGCCACACCCCTTAGAAACAATGTCACCTTGGGCAAGTTAATTATACTATCTGAAACTCATTTTCTTTATTGGTAAAGTGGGGATGTTAAAATTTTGTAGCATTTTAAACAAGATTAAATAAGATAACATAAGTACATAGCACAGGGCCTAGTTCTTAATAAATGTTAGTGCTTCTATGTCCAGTTAGATGATCAGCATCCTCTTCTGATGGTTAGCCCACCTCATCATCTCATATTGGACCTCCTTGTGTTCTACCTGCTGCCCGTTGCCCGCCCTCCCTCCCTTCCTTTTTTTTTTTTTTTTTTTTCTTCCTGCAGTCTTGCTCTGTCTGTCACCCTGGCTGGAGTGCAGTTGTGTGATTTCAGCTTACTGCAACCTCCACCTCCCAGGTTCAAGTGATTCTGCTGCCTCAGCCTCCCAAGTATCTGGGATTACAGGTGCCCACCACCACGTCTGACCAATTTTTGTATTTTTAGTAGAGACGGGGTTTCACAATGTGGGCCAGTCTGGTCTCCAACTCCTGACCTCAGGTGATCCGCCCGCCTTGGCATCCCAAAGTGCTGGGATCACAGGAGTGAGCCACCGCGCCCGGCCTGCTCTACCTTTCTGACACCAGCCTCTACCCCCTATGTAGAACACCTTACACCTACCTGCAGCTAGATCTATTCTCCCTAGTGCCTGCTTTACTACCATGGATACATCTTTTTATGCTAGGACAGTCATCTCTGAGATCTACCAGATGATCAAAGCAGCCTGGACAATAATACACGCAAAGCATCCAGAAACAGTTCTTAAAATTTCTGCAAACAACAGATTCTTATTGTGGAGAGAAGATGCCTCTGTGGAACTGTATCCTCAATTATGTATAAGCCATCAGCTTACATTTTGAAGGAGCGTTATTTTCTTTGCATATTAAAGACTTTCAAAAACATGAAAAAGTCAAATTTCTCAATATGTATAGAAAATACAATGGGTATGGGGTTCTCAAAGTTGATTGTGTTATTAGGAAATAAACAATATAGCACTCCTTAAATGTAAAAAATTTTTTAATCTTTGGGACTATTAATATCTGAGTTTTTTTCTCAATCAGATTCACAATGATTTATAAATCTACTGATTTCTGGCAGATAATGTTCTGATCTGAAAATACGTAAGAAAAAAATCAGAAATATTTATGACTTACATAAAGTATTTTCATCTTCTGTCTGAAGCTTCCAATTTTGCTATTATTCTATGTTGTTTAATATAAATCACTAATGTAAATCATACTTTTAATAAAATGAAGATGAACATAACTTTTAAGACTTCAGCTCACAGCATCTGGTAAGAAACAAAGATTCAGAAACAACTAACATTTGTTGTACTCTGAGTACTAGATTTTTGACACATGTTCTTCTCTCTTAAGCCTGTCAAATGATCTTATGATGTAGGAATTGTCACTTTACAAATAAGAAAACAGTGACAAAAATTAACTTACCAGTTCAAGGAAACAGTTAGTAAACCAAGCTGAGGCACAGAGTCCAGTTCTCTTCCCCTCCACCAGGTTGTCTCCAAATATTTCCTTTTCTTTCTCCTTTACTAATTTACCTTTTCATAATAACATTTTCTTACAGCAGGAAAACAAACTTCTCTTCCTTTTCCTTACACTGGGAATCTGAAGGTGTGGATAAATTTATGTGGATGTTTGTTTGGGCTTCTTTATAAATATTATTTCTACTGATAACACAATAATCTGATTAATTTTTCTACCAGTGTCTCAATTTGTCAAGATGTCTAAAATCAGTGCATGTCTTACAATTGATCTATAGTAGTGCACCTCCCCACTCCCTAAAAAGATGTTAGCAAATCTGTGGTGGAACTTAGAATCAAGGGACACAAAATAAGATTATTTGCAACTGCACTTAGGTTACTGACTGCTGTCAGAGAGACCCATAGGCTTGGGCTCAGAGGACCCTAGCAAATATTACTGGTAAATCCTGCCTAAGGGTGGGAAATGGGGCAATGTGAAGATAAAGGGTTACAGAGCCACCCTGCAGAAGGGTGGCACTGGCGGACCTCTAGTTATCAGCTTGTACAAGGCACAGTACACAGTTTCAGTCCAATGTCTTAATAAGTATTTACTAACCACAATGTGTACATCTTATGAATAATCCATTTCCATAAAGTATATGAACCCCCAGTTGCCAGACAACAGGGTACTTCATATCATTTAACAGAAACAAGTCCATTAGGCTTTCAAATCATCTTGCTGGATCAGAAAGGGTTTCCCCATGGAGGTTTGCAAGGCATATGTCTTTTCAGTGCATATTTTTGATTGGAATGGCTTCTCTTCTCCCCTCTCCTGGCCATGTGAAGCCCCTAATATGACACAGATTCAAGGAACTTTTCATTCTCATTCAATGAAAGTACATGAAACTCCTGCTTTTTGGTTAGTTTCCATGGATAAGAGGATGAATGAGACTTAAGAGGTATAAGCTTACATGTAAATCTCCCCAGAAGCCAGCGTACTAAGAATGGTTGATTTGCAGTGCAACTTTATAGGCAGGTCCCACTTCTGAAGTGTGGTGGGCAAAATGATCTGTAATTGAAAAGCAACAACTAGACGCTGTCATCCTATTTTGGTCCCAAGTGGTAAGAAACTCCACCCAGAATGAAACCTTCTCTAGACCAGCAAAGATCTCTTGCACTGGGGAAATATAGCTTTGCTTAAGGAAAAAGGAAAGCCTGCATTTATAGAGCAGCATAAAATTACCATGTACAAACTTCCAAACTATCCCAACACACAGGGTCATAGGTGAGGTAAGTCCTTCTTGATGTGGAAGTTGAATTTTCGTGTTCTCAGTATTCCTTGTCAATGTCATTTGGCTCAAGAAATTCATCATGTGTCTGTCATTATTATACAATGCTTAGCTCCAAAAAGAAAAATTTCTTCCTTTTCAAATTCATTTATAAGAAAAAATTTGCTCCTCTCACAAATAAAGGCAGAGCTTTGCTGACAACTGCAGAACCTCCAGAGAACTTTAATATGGTGAAACTGGACAAGACCTTGATGTCTAATAAAGGGATCTTGATGCCAGGGAAGATATTTTTTTTCTTTAGTGCCACTTAGGATAGATATGGAAGAAAACAGTGAGGCCTGGGGAGACACTCTGAATACAGTGTCTATTGATTAGCTATTGATTAGCAGTATCTGCCTGGTCCTAGGGGAAGACCACATGGGGCAGATCACATCCGACTTCTTCCTTCCTAGTTGACTCAGAAACTCCTTCCATATCTGGGGTGGCTTGGCTTTTTGGGAGCGATGGGAATTTCTACAGAAAGACTGTGACATTTTTTACCTCAGAGATGGTCCCTGTTTATAAAATCTGATGAGAGCAACATCAACATCTTGATCTGGAAATGTTCTTTTCCTCTGCATTCCTTGATCCCCCTTTAATAGTTTTGCTCCTCCTTCTACCTGCTACTCCTCTGTCTTCTCCTGGTATTCTCCACCTTTGTTAGTATGTCACTGGGTCTGGGTCTAGCTTCTCTACTTTGATGACTCTTTCTCACCGTAGCAGTAACTGCTAATTGCCTCCCTAAAACCCATTCTCTCCTGCTCCTCATTACAGAACCCCAATTTGACTGGGGCTGGCAATGTGCCCAGCCAAGAGAATGACAATGCTGTACGGCCTTTGCATTTGGGGTGGCTAGTGTCTTAGTTCTAGATGGAGAAAGTTGTTGAATGGGGCTTTCAAGAAAGCTCCTCAAGGATGGGGCTGACTCAGCTAGTATGTTCTTTTGTCCTTTCCCTTCCTCCCTCTTTCTGTGTGAAGTGTGCATGCAATGAGCTGGAGTTGCAATGGCCACCTTAAGGTCAGGAGGTGACTAGGGTGAACAAATCATCTTAGTTAGCCTGGGCCTTTCTTGGTTTTAAAATTCAAAGTTCTAGCCTGGTGTGGTGGCTCACGCCTGTCATCCCAGTACTTTGGGAGGCAGATGTGAGAGAATTGTTTGGGCCCAAGAGTTCAAGACCAGCCTGGGCAACCTGGCAAAACCCCGTCTCTACAGAAAACAGACAAATTAGCCAGGCATGGCACCTGTAATCCCAGCTACTCAGAGGCTGAGGTGGGAGAATAACCTGAGCCTGGGGAGGTCGAGGCTGCCAAAAGCTGTGACTGTGCCACTGTAGTCCAGCCCAGGCTACAGAGCAAGACCCTGTCTCAAAAATTAATTAATTAATTAATTAAATTTAAAGTCCTATGTTCTGGGAACAGCATATGCTTTCAGGGAAACTGACAGCATTGTTCACCCTAGCAGGCAACCCTGAAAATGGACTCTACCACTGTGGGTGGGGTGTAAAAACAGCAGGAGCTGAGTTCCTGATCACATTGTTGAGTCTTCTAACCAGTTTGGACTTCCTATCTCTGCACTTTTCACTAGGAAACAAACAAACAAACAAAAATCCCAATTTAAACCACTATTAATTATTCTGCTATGGGCATCCAAATTACCTAAGTGACTGACTTCTCCTATGCCTTCCAGCTTCATTTATACAGAGGTAATTCCCAAGTCTATCACTCTGGCCTGATTCCCCATCACTTCCAGTCTCATACATCTTCCTGTTGGGCATCTCCACATGGACATGCCACAGACACTTTAGCTCATTCTCTTTCTCCCAAATCCTACTCTTCCAAATCTGAATGAATGGAACCCCAGCTATCTAGTGACCAATCAAGAAATCTTAGCATATTTATTGATTCTTTCATCTCCCTCCTCCAAAAATTCTATCAATCTCGATAACTAAATTTTGAAAATTTCTCTCAAAGCTGACCATTTCATCAAGTTCCCTCCACTGATCCAGTTTCAAAGCTACCTTTTGTCTGGATTATTGCAATGACCTCCTGATAGGCCTATGGGCTTCAGTCTTGCCCCTCTCTAATCTAATCTCAACACTACAGCCAGAGTGTTATTTCTATTATGCCAACCTGATCACACCGTTTCCTAGCCTAAAACACCTGAGGAGGGTCTCCATTTCCTCAATTTACATGGCCTTGGTGTTCTGGCTCACATATTTAACCACATCCTTTTGGCAGCCTACATGGCAGCTACATAATTTCTTTTAGCTCCCTTAAGCTAAGGTGCCAGGCTCTTTATTGCTTCAGGCCTTCCCATATGCTGTTTCCTTTACCTAGGATACCCTCTTTCATATTCGTTCCCTCATACATTCCATACCAATACTGCTCACTTCCTTTTTAGCTCACTCTGTACTTTATTATGGTCTTAGCTTAACAGATCTACCACATAAAATTGTGCAGTGTGCAACCTATACAACTGTACATGGTAGACCTGTTTAGATACTATTTTACCAGGCAGCCTTTGCTAATCTCTACCTCCAAACATGGTTAGATGTCTTACTAAAGTCTTTTTTTTACTATCAGCATTGTAACTTTAATTTTTGTCTGACTACTTGTCTGTATTCCTCATTAGGATTTTAAGCATATAGGAGTACATGCCATATCTGCCTGTCTCCTAGTAGGCATTTTCTATATTTTTAAATAAATGGGTAAACTCTTTCCTGATGATAGGCTTGTTCTATCATGTTTATATATAAAGTTACATTTAAAACATTAAAAGTTACATTAAAGTTACATATAAAAGTTACTCTTTTCTATTATGGAGATCTCCTATTAGGTTTGAATTTCATGCCAATTACTCAATTTACTATTACTCAAGCAAATATAATACTTAATGAGAGCTGTAACTTTGTTGGCAACTCATACCACACTTGCTATTTTCACATATACCTCCACTGTTATATTTTCTGAAACACGAATTCTCATTATGTCAGGATACACAAAGGATGGTTGAAATGCACAATTCTCTGCCTTTCTGGAATGCAGAGATTGTGGGAAGCATTCAGAAAATGTTTCAGTGTGTGACATTTCTAGATTAAAGAGAGCTATAGTTTTATCAGCCTCAAATTTTGAGGAGTCCCAAAGTGCAGAGATCAGCAATGCATGGAGAAGTCATGAGGTCAGCATTGCTTAGCTGTCTTGAATGCCATTTTGGTTCTCCCTGGCAACAGGGAAATTATCCTCATATCATAGCTAATACTGCAAAAGTTGCCTTAAAAGATTACGAAGCATTAAGCCTGGCAAAATCAAAACAAATGCCAGGAGGCCATCTCCAGTGTAAACAATCTGTCAACATTTGAAACCACAACCACAGATGTTTGTTCCACCCTTTGTCATAGGGTCTGGGAAGGGTGTAGCTTTAAACCCTGCAGACCCAAGTGGCAGTTTTAGAAGAGAAGTTTACCTTAGCAACTACCAACAGAAAACCAAGTGATGAACCCACAATGAAAGGTCACAGAGTATTTGGAAAGGGAGCTTCACTTAATATGGTATTTAACAAAGGATGAAAATATAAGAAAAGGCTGCATTACCCAATAGACAGTGTTTGTTCCATCAAAGATCAGTCCTCAAAACACATTTTCCACTACATCATTTGTCAGGTAGGGAAGATATTCCTTCTAAACATAGAAATGTCCTTGTATTTAAAATAAATGTGGATGGTGATGACATCAGAAGATAATGAGTAACTAATTCACCCCGCAAGTTCCCCAGGTGTACCTGGTATGAAAAAGGTACTCTCCTTCCATAAAATGTATGTTCATTCACAAGACAAGAGATGCTAACTATCTTACCAGTTTTGCTAGAACACTGCCGTCAGTAAGTCTGAATATTTTTTCTCATGTATTGTGCAAGGCAATTGTTAAACAAAAGAATTACATAAATTTCAGTTTCATTTAAACAAGAAGAGAGGAGTGCCTATGAAAATTTTACTATAGTACAGGTAAATATATATACACACATATGTGTGTATGTATGTATTAATACACATCTATATTTGCTTTGATTTGGACTTTCACACTTTAAGTTCTGGATTTTATGTCTGTTATAAAGGATAAAAGCAAGTAGGAACAAGAATGTTCCATTGAAAAGGAAAATGTAGCTGTGGAGGTAAACACATTTAATTTTGTTGCATTATAGAGAAGATAGGACTTACAACGGTGGGAGCGTCATATTAGAAATAAGAGTTTAAATGAAGGTGAGCCTTATGGTATCTGTAAAATGGGCAATCTGATTTAGATTCATGAATATAAAACATTTTTTTTTCTCCAAACATAAATGCAGAAATCCACCTACTAACGGAACAAAGAAGAGTGGGTGTGATCGCCAGGTAGGCCAAATAGAGTTATACAGCCATTTGTTGTCCAGGACAATTTTGCCTATTAAGCTCTTTCCTCTCCATCAACCTGCCTTCCACGAGCCCCTGAGGCTTGATGCCTAAACAGGCATGGTTTGGAAACCCTTGCTTAGACAATCTTGGGTCTTCTCAAATACTGCAGTCGAATACCACATCCTGTCTGCTCTAAACTCAATTCCTGCTCCTTCCATTTGTTTTTACCAGTTTGCAGATCTGTCTGTGTATTCACTCTACATGTCTATGTAAGTAACCACATTTGCACTGGCTGAGAATTCATCACTTGCAAAATAGTCTTTATTGAGTTCAAGAGCCAACATGCTCTATGCTCCTTCTAATCCAGATATTCTCAACCTGGGCTGGACATGGAATCGCTGAGGGAGGCCTTGGTCTGCAATAAAGCCTAGACACCTCCCAGGTGATTCTAATAGTCTAGCCAGGCTTGAGAAGTACTCTTATCTGCTTATTCTCCTCCTTCTATTTTAACATAGCTGGATCTCAGCCAGCCCATACATTCAGTGATGGCAGGTTTCTGTCTATTTTACTCAGCTCTTTACCTGTAATGCTGGGTAACATAATAGGTGTTAAATAAATACATGCCAAATGAGTTAAGCAGTCTACCCTGCTAGTCATTTAACTAAGGTAAAGTTATTTTAAAATAAAGGCAATAAATTTAAGTCCAAGAACAATAAATACTGAAAATGAGGTCCCCATTAATATATTTTAGAAATCTTCCTTAAATAAGAAAGATAAGTGTATGACTACATGCCTAAGGCTTAAAAGAAATAAATCACAGTAAAGTTGGGAGAAAACGAGGCACTGGGTTTCAGTAAGTTGGTTGCCATGGAGACTAGGGTTCTGATGACAGTATCACTGACAGCAACTGTGTTCATTCCTGACCGTTGTAGAGCACTTAACTATCCACAAAGCACTGGGGCATAATTAAGCCTTGTAGCAGCCCCATGATACGGGTGGACTGTTATCATCCTTCATTTTCCAAATCAGGAAAGCATAGCTTAGAGAGTATTTGCTGCCTAACAAGCAGCCAGATTCCGATTCCCACTCGGATTGGCAAATTAAGCAATTAAAAATATGTAAATATGTTCCAAATATCGCCAGGAACATACTTTTACTTCATTTTTACCTGAGATTCAAATGTAATAGGGCATCCTGCTACCTCAGCTTCCCGGCCAGTTCTTTTTCTGTGAAAACAGTATTTTAGATTCAAAATTCATGGTGGACCCTCTTGGATTAAATGGGCTGTGCTGTGGCTCCTGTCTTCTCTGTGGACTCTGAGATTAGATTTTTCTTAAGGCTCTCCATGTGTCCAGCTCTTGGCCTGTGGCTTACTCCAGCACAGCAGTGGGCTGAGCCAAGGGAGAAAAGCGGGTGGCAAAAAACCACATAAATGCCGTGGAGAGTGTTCCAGGGCCAACTCTCCACGTGGACTCAGTGGGTTTTTTTTTTTTTTTTTTAATTTTAAGTAACACAGAATGATACATAATTCAAAGATATAAGAAACTAAAGGGAAGCCTCCCCCTTACCCTCAGTTTCTGGGACATCCTGCCAGGGATGCTTCATTCATATATAAACACACAAAAATATATCTTTAGATATAACCTTCTAATTTTTCTACAAATGATTAACATACTATACACCACTCTGTGCCATGCTTTTCTTCACTGAATGTATCTTGGAGATGGTTATATTATCTATCTGTTTCTCTAGCTAAAGCTTCCTCTTAACTGCTGAATAGCATAGCTTTCCATAGTATGAACGTACTATAATTTAATTGGTGCCCTCATGATGAATATTTTTCTCATCTTTAGCTATTAAAAGCAAGGTGGTGATAAATCTTCTTGTATTTAGGACTAAGTACAGATTTCTGAGTATAGCCATGGAAGAAGACCCTCGAAAGGGAACTGCTGAGTTAAAGGAAATGTGCATTTATACTTTGGTTAAATATTGCCACATTTTCCTTCTTGAAGCTGTGCCAATTTATGTTGCTAGCAACAATGTATTAGATCATTTTCCCCATCCTCATCAATATAGTGTATGCTACTAAACTTTTTGATATTTGAACAATTTGATAGATTAAAAAATGGTATCTCACTACCATTGTAATTTGAGCTTATCTCACTATGAGTTAAGATAGGATTACAATTTTTTTTTTTTTTTTTGAGACAGAGTCTCGCTCTGTTGCCCAGGCTGGAATGCAGTGGTGTGATCATGGCTCATGGCAACCCTGAATTCCTGTGTTCACGCGATCCTCCAACTGCAGCTTTTCAGGCAGCTGAAGCTGTAGGCATGAACCACCACACCTGGCTAATTTTTTAACTTTGTATACAGATGGGGTCTCACTGTGTTGCCCAGGCTGGTCTTCAACTGCTGGCCTCAGGTGATCCTCCTGCCTCAGCTTCTCAAAGTGTTGGATTAACAGGTGTGAGCCACCACGCTCAGCTGACATACTTTTACATGTTTAAAAGCCACTGATTTTCTTTTTTTATGTGTGACATCCTTGGCCTATTTTTTGTAATTGGGTTGTTGGGCTTTCATTACTGATTTACAGACATTCTTTATGTATTAAAAAAATTAACTGGATACCTGTCATGCATGTTGTCATGTTTCTCCAGTTCATTTGTCCTTTGATTTATAATCATTTCAATGAAGAACTTACTGAGTTTTGAAAACATCTTCTATTTACATAAGACATATCTGGGTTAAAAAATGATCATTTTCAACAGCACACATGATTATCTCCACAACTGTAACAGCTGCCATTTGCAGGAGGACTTCTTATGGGTCAAGTCACATGCTAATCACGAAATACTGATCTATTTAAATAGTCACCACAGTCCTGTGAGAAATGTACAATTGGGTCATTGTGCCAATGGTTTCTAACATTCATTTGGACCGAAAGCTAGCCTGAAAAAAAATTACTAAACCATGTGGAGTCTGTCTGTGGTGTCTTCACAACTGTTTCATCCAGCTTCTCTCCTCATCACAGCATTTCTTCACTCTTTCCTCTTCCCCTCTTTACCCGGAGTCCCCATTCCCCTTCCCTCATAGCTTGTATACATTCTGAGGAAGAGCCTATTTATAATTACCTAGATTTTCCTGCTAGCTCTCAGCTATTCCTTACTAGAGTGCACACTGAACAGCACCCTCAAACTTGCAGAGCACAAAAGCAATTTTTAAGATGCAAAAAAATTCAAACATGCATAAAATTAGAGCTATGATAACTTATTGATATAAGTGCAGGGGATTATTGCAGAAATGGACGACATATGAAACTTCATATTCGGAAACCTCATGTCCAACCCTGTCCAGACCATGAAGAACATCAAAAGGCCCCTCTGGAATTTGAAGCACTGAGAATTCTAGAGAACAAGTGCCCAGGATTTGGAGTCAGAAGATGCTGTCCTGGTTTATCCTCTCTGTTAACCCTGAGTCCTGGGGTAATGGAGTAGCTGATAGAAAGAGCCTGGATTTTATAATCAGGGAGTTCTTAGAATAACAGCCAATCAGTGCATGATTTCAGAAAATGTAACCAACCTCCTCCAAGCCTTGGTTTCTCAGGTACAAAATGGAGCCGTTATTACGAACCTCACAGAGATGTTTATGAAAATTTAATAATATCATGCATGGAAACTCTCCAGCACAGTTCCTGGTGTAGTGTACATTCTCAGTAAAGCATGGTCTCAGATTTTACATCTGTCAAATCGTTGTAATACTATGCTATCAAAAAAGTTTATATTTGAGTTGTAAATAGCAGCTTCCTCAAATTCTATCCTTCATGTACCACTTTTGGGTTTTGCCGTATCTGTGCACAAGTGGTTCTAATGTTAATTAATGTTTTTCTTTAACTGTACTCATTCTTGAAAAATATAGACTTTATTTTAGTTGGTTTCATGAAAATTAGGTTATTATCCATAAAACTTGGGAGTTGCTGTACTGGTGAATTTAGTATGTTTAAAAATAAATACATAATTATTAAAATAGAAAACTATGGCCATGTGCCCTTGAAATAATCCCATGAACGACCATTGTATGCATACTACACTTTGGAAAACACTCATTTATGTCAAAGTTTGTTGTCATTATATTTTCAACCTTTCCTTTTCAGGACTTGGAAGTGAAGGCCCAGAGAGGATGAGAAACTTGATCAAAGTCAACCAGACAATGCAGAAGCAAGAAAAGTACCTGGACCTCTAGGCCCATGTTTCCACCAGCCAGCCTCCTAAAATATCTCTAGTTGAAGCCAAAGTTAGAATCCTTCTACAAAACTACAAGATTAAAATGGTGATTTTTCTGAAGCAACCTTGTCTTTCTCCCATTTTCTTCTCTTTCTTCACCTAGGAGATCTAAAAGGCAGGCTTTTCTTCCCAGAACGTGCCTAACAGTGCACACCTGAGATAACCCAACTATAAGCCTTTCTTGGTTTAACTGTAGGTGCCCAGGGGCAAATGGAATGGAACAGAGGAAGGCAGAGAGATTTGGGGTTGTCAACACCATATCCAGTTTGCAGACTTCTCTAAAAGTTGTCTGATCTTGTTTTACTCTCCCAACCAAACACTGCCAAGTGTATTAAGCCTTCTGGATGTTTCTACCCATTGCTTCAAAAAATGTCGGTATGTTTAAATTCTATGCCTTTTTTTAAAATCAAGGAATTCCTAAATACTCCCTAATTGAGAAATAACAAAATTTAAAAGTCCGTAATAGAGAGTAGTTTGGGGACCTACAGAAGTAGCAACAGTGCAGACAGCTCTGCAATGAGCCCTCCTGCCTTTGTTTGTAAGTATCAACCTCAAAAACCAACTAAGAGTTGAGGATGTTGCAGTAGATGCATGTTGTCTGTGCCTTCTCAGCACCCATGCCCCCACATTTCTAGTTAATATTACCCTGGTTTTTCTTTGGAAAATCTGCCCTTCCTTATTTTTAGTCCAAATGATTTGAATGGGGCTGACCCTGACTCTTAACCCCCTTTCCAGGGATGGCTACATGACCCAGGCTTGACCAATCAGATCATTCAAACCCTTTGCCACAGTGATTGGTCCAGGGATACATGCATGAGCCAACTCAGGTAAATGAACTCAATTATGAGAATTTTGTTAACACAATTGGGAAAGAGAAGTTTTCTTTCTATGAGAATTATCAGCTGTAAGAATGTTGGATGCTTCCATCTGCTGCTGTCCACGAAGAAGGTCCCCTGAAAAGAAGCCAGTACAACAACGCAGAGCTAAGACATAGAAAGAGATGGAGATTAAATTGAACGACACTTTTAAGCCCTTAGATGCCCTAAGCCAGATATCCCTGAACTTTTAATTTATATTAGTTGATAAAATCTTTCGTTAGCTTAAGCCAATTTGAATTAGAGTATTTTTCACTTGAGGGCCAAAAGAGCTCTGTCACTACAGAAGTCTGAGTGAGTAGATGACGTGCTGGTTTCAACCACAAATGAACAGGGAAAGGGAAAGAAAGAGGGAGGGGTTGTGAAGAGGACAGTAGAAGGTGGTCAGAAGAGCAGTTTTTAGACTAAACTTTGTCCTTACTGTGTGGCTTTGAAAAATGAGTTAACCTCTCCAAGCCTCAGTTTTCCCATCTGAAAAAAAAAGGAAGTGGACAATCAGTAGTTCTCAGATAGAACTCTGTGGCAACGTGAGGATAATGGGGATTCAGAGTACCAGACTCGCATTGTGAGGGACTAGTTCTCCTCTTATCTATATCATATGCCAGGCTTTCTAGTAAGGTTTTGTTGGAAGAATGGGTCTCACTGTTAAAGTGGATTAGTTGACCATTTCAATTCTATTTATCTTAAAGTCTAAACTGGATCAAGGTTCAGCTGGGATCCAATAAGAATATACCGCCTGGGTTAATATTTTCTACTCTATGTTAGGAGTTGGCCAGAAGCCAAGGTCAAGAACTCAATCCCTAGAGGGTTTATTAGCTTTCTGTAGACATAAAAAATTGTTAATGACATAATCTGCATTCCAAATCTTGAGAACTGTTTTAGAGATGTGGGTCACTGGTCACACACGGGGCTAGGGAAAGAAATGTGGATGATTCCAAATAGTCATTAGCTCTGCTTTAAATGCCAATAAAACACCACTGCTAATGCTCAAGGCAGGCAACCTCTTCATGGCTGGAAAACATAGGGTGGTGTGCTTGGATGCTTTTGTTTCTTCTCAAGACAGTGTAGAAAAATCTGAGAAAACCAAGAGCAGTTGTTTCACAATTAACTATACAACACCGGCTGTATATCCACAGTACTCTAAATTAATATGGATTTACTTTTCTTTATAAAGTCAACATACACATCGCAGCGGAAATCAGATGGAAGGATAATTTTTATGAAAGTATATAACAGTATTTTCATGGAAACATAAATGATCATGATTACATTAAAATATATTAACTTCAAGGCAAGTTCTGCCACTGTATGCAAATTCAAAGTGTTTCAAAAATTGTATCTTAACAAATTTTAGCACCAATTGCCAGAATGTGTCGTCCACCACTACAGTCAAAACAATTTTATTTGCTTTATTTCAGCTATAAATTGTGAATGGAACTAATGTCTTTATAACAAATGTGTGCTCCAATAACATTTATCTTGTCAACAGTAGCTGATATTTAATTTACTTTAACAAACATGTTGAAATATAATAAACTAAAAATAAAAAACTATTTTTCCTTCTAGTCACTGTATAACTAGGTGCTTTCTCATTAGAAAGCTATTTTTTTCAAAATATATATAACATAGGTAATTTATATAAATAAAAAAAGTTGTAAATTTCTTGAGGTGTAATTTCTTTTGTTGATTAACTTCTGATCTCTCTCACTTTGCTTACATGTGCCATAGATACATAAAAACCAGATGGGGGCAGGGTGGTAAATCTTAGGAGAGGGCAATAGTTAAGACGGAGTAGGCAGAATCAAGACAAAAGGCAGGCAAAGGGTTAGTTGGGGGCAAGTTATGAATGCCTCAGAACACATCTTAGGATTTGAAAACAACCATGAAAAACACAGATGGACAGATGGCTTCAGGATTAGACAAAGTCAGGAGGACAAGGCTAAGCTAGGCAGGGGTATATGTCGACACCAGGAAAAGACATTCAGTTCTACCAGATGACAAGGAGTTTCAGACAGCACCTTGGATAGCTCCCTGGGCAAGAGGTACTTTGACAAAACTAAGACCCTAAGAAGTGAAGAATCTAATCTAAGCTCCAGACTTCCTAGCTGGTACTAGCTGGTTCATTCCTTGATGGAATGAACTTGGTTTTACAAGCATTCACTGGAGGACTTTAAACTCTAGGGATGATGTCTATGCCCCATGGTAAAAGGCTCTTCATTGATGATGGTAATACTAAGGGGAAGAGTTATTGCCTTCCCAAACTTCAGACAATTTGTTTTGCAAGTGCCTTATCCCATCTAATTTTGGAACAGAAGACCATTCCAGGACTAGCATTGCTGTGAATGACAAGGGGCCCTGTAGTGCAGCTTTAATATGTTAATGTTTACCCTTGATTTCTTATTGTCCATTTTGGGTACTTATATTTACAGATTAAAAGAAGTATGATATTATAAATTATGCATCTATTAGATGTAATAAAATTCTATATTAAAACAAGTTAAATTTTCCCCATCACTGCAATTTCAGATGTAGTAAAGTTCATGATTTAAAAAAATTCCTTGGTTTGACTTTCATTCAGGCAGCTGTTCCCAGACTTTTCCCCTTTCTGGCCAAGTCCTATTACCAGTGGAGAATAGTTGCCTTCAGTTGACTCCTCATTAGTAAAGCCTAATGATTCAAGTTCAAAAACATTTACCTCAACATTCTTTGGTTGTACTTGCCTTATGGTGTCAGTGAATCATAATAACTGGGAAGCCAAGCTCATTCCAAATCACTTATTCACTGAATTGAAAACAATTCTGGCTAAAGAATCTCCTTAATAATAGCAAATTGAACACACATTAATAAATATAAACTTAAAATACTATAGGGCATTCATATTTGATTTTTCCTTGGGCCCCTGATAGGCTAGGCTTTGGCTTGGGATAAAAGGTATTTAAAAAAAAGAGAGAGAGAAATCACGCATAAGCATGCAAAGAGGAACACAGCCAAGGGAATGGAATGCAAAGCCTGAAATGGAGCTCTCTGGCTTCTTTCAGTGAAAAGTACCATTCTTGTCTTCAGTTACAACTCCCTTCTGGCATGTGACTTATAGCTTTTATACAGAATTGACTGTCATAAGTGGTGGGTTGAAAGGACTTGCTTTGGCTTAGCAGACATATTATATTTGTGCAGAAAAATTTCACTGAACTATGAATCCTTTTATTGCTTTAGCTATAGAATGAACGAACAATGCTTTAAAACAAAAAGCAACTAATAAACTATTTTCCAAAACTCCAGTACAAAACAAATATAACTTTAAAAATGAAAATGAGAGAGTTCCATAGATATACACTTTAAAGTGATATACTGATTTATTACAGTACTGCTAAACCATCAGTGATACAATATAAATATAAAAAGTGAAGGGAGGGTCACAGTGGACAAACTACCCATTCATATCTGAAAATAAGACAATAGTAACCACTGCTCGCTTCCACAGTTTTCAAAAGTTGGCCAGGTTGGCTATTGTGGATTCTGGTTTTCCTTATAAAATGTCCTATGATTCCTTTTTGTCATTTCCATCTTTAGCAGGAGATGCTAGGAGCTAAACATGCTTTGAAATTTTACTGATAATAGTTAGGCAGTGTCTTCTAGAATATTTCCATTGTCTCTCAAAATTTTTTAAACATTTTCAACATTCCTGATGTAGTGGGGGAGAAGCATTTATTACAAAGTTCTGACTTGCAGGCGCCATTGTATTATGCACCAAGAGTGAACCAGATAGTAGAAGTTGCTCCTTAAGCTTGCAGGTCTGAAAGAAGAGGGAATTGCCTCTCTTCAAAGGAAGTAACTTCCATGATTGGCACTTTTCTCTCAACAGCCCTCCAACAGTAATTATGTCAGAAACATCCCCAAACCTGTGCTAGTCACTTGTAGCAGGCTCTCTGACATAAGGCTGCAGTCACGCCTGAATTTCCTTTCAGATAAAAAGAAGTCCAGCCACTTCTTTAAATTATCAGATTATAAGGCAGAGAAAAAATATATATATAAATGCCCTAATAGTCTTGCAGAGATTAGAAGACAGTAGCACTTCAAACTAGAAATACTTGAGTAAAAGCAAAAAAAAACTAGTAACATTAAATGAAAGACCATCCTTTTGTTCACTTTTTAAATATGTGAATTACAGACTTACTTCCAAGGGGAAATTATAGTAGGCTGAAGCTTGGCTTTTGAAAACGGCTTTTTTTAAAAGAATTTTTTTACCTAATGAAGTTAACGTTTCCAGAACAACAACTATAATTCATGGAGATTTCTGTAGTTTACATAAGGGCTGCTACCCATACCATCTTATTTGAGTTTTCCAGCAATCATTTAAGAGGATATTATTATTACTTTTTCTCTATATCACTGATTGATTGATTGATTGATTGTAGAGACAGGGTCTTGCTATGTTGCCCAGGCTGGTTATAAACTCCTGGACTCAGCCACATTCTCTATATCTTAACACTTCACAGTCTGTATCAAGAGGCAAGATGGAAATTCCTATAAGTCTTTGTTTCTTCTATTTTCCCTGCCCCACAGGCCTAAGTCACACTCATCTCGTGGATGACACTGCAGCTGTGACAGTCAGGTGTCTTTCATTTTTATTGGAAATGAGATTATCACAGGTAAGAACATCTGGCATAGGCATAGTAGGTGACAAGGTAAGAATTAGGTGATTTAATTGTAATTGCTTAGCTTCATTAGCTATTCCCAGGAGGAAGTAACCGCCTCAAGGGGCCTCCAAAAGAAAGATCTCTTGAAATGTCTTTCTCTTGGTGGGTTGAGCCTGGGGGTTGCTCATATGATGACTGTGGGACCTTCAATTTGCTAAATCTATCCACAAGCTTCTACACTCTTTGGGAGACTGGGTTAAAATCTTGGAGCCACCAATAGACTCAGAAAGACTGAGAACTTGTAAAAAAGTTTCATTGTTTTTGAAGGGCTTTCAAATTATTCCCAAATTTTATTTGCGTCGGTCGATTTGTGGAAATGCGTGGTATGTACACACACACAAACCATACTACAGACAAACTCATAATATGAAACATTAAAGTTTTGTTTCTGTTGTTCTGAATATGCTTTGGTGCATGGGGACCTGGCAGGACTATAAAAATAAGGTATAACAAACTCATCCCATGCAAGGGGCAGGGGAGGACAGTGCTTCCCTGGTCATCAATCACAATGACACATTTGAAGCCCAAGTCACCTCTCCACTCACAGATTTGGGCATTCCCTCCCACTCCAGAACGGTTCTTGTGGCTTTCCATTGCTCTCAAGCCCAAGATAAACATCCTCAAGATCTGACCTAGCATCTATCACTAGACCAAACCACATTACCTCATTCTCCTGGTTCCTGTGTACTCCCAAATTAAATCTTACTCCTGGCCTGCCCTTCCACTTCTCTGTCCCAGCAAGCTTTCTCCTTTGCATCAAACAAACATGTGGGAGTTCCTCTTCAGCCAGACTCTCAAAAAACAAAAACAAAAACAAGGTACTTTTCAACCCTATATAAACCATTTGGCTCAACAGACATTTATTATAAAGTGCCTACTCTATGCCAGGCAGAAAACAAAAACACATCAAAGCGCCTGGCTCAGTAAGCTGACCATCTACTGTGGAAGTATTATGTTCCCGCGATGCCCGAGTCAGGGCACCTAACCGGACCAGTAACCCCAAATCTCTCTTCATTTGACAGTGGAGAATTTTTAAAAAATTAGGTGTTACAATACTGTTTTTCACAAAATAGGAACAGGACCTGTTTTGGAATTAAAACCTTCCCGATCATTTAGAAACTTTGCAATATTTTCCATTCCTCGATGTTCAGTTTGCATTTAGCCACAAGACGTGGTTTAGGAAGAGCTGCTGGCCGCCAACTCAGAGATTGGCAAGGCTACATGGAAACCTAGGAAACTGGCTGTGTAAATAAACAGTCCTCCCAAACATGCACACAGCCCAACCGATGGCCCCTGCAAACACTACCACTGTGAGCAAGGCACTTTTTCCTTCCTTTTTTCTTAATAAAGGATCTTAAGGTAAAAAATAAAAATAAACGTTTCCAGCAATAGAAAAATAATAGATTATGATCCATATTACAGACTGTTAGGCAACTCTGCAAAACAATGAGGTAGATCTCGACTGACTTGGAAATGTCCTATGTATGAATGTGTGTGTATATCTGTACAATACACATATAGTGCTACAGCATATAAAAACATATGTCCACTTTCACAAGTTTTAAAAATAATGCCTCTACATACATACATTGTGGAAAGATGCATACAGTGCACTGCTTTGGTAACATTAGCTGCCTCAAGGAGATGAGATGAGGAAGACTATTAATCTATTAATTAGTCATTTATACCCTGTATTCTGTATTAGTTGAATGACCATAAAAGTATGAATGGTTTGGTCATTTAAAATAACCATTAGCGCAAAAACAGGAGAGGGAGAAAATATTCTCTGCCCTACAAAGTGAATGATACGTTTAAAGTATTTCAACATACAGAAAGTAAATAAAAATAATATTTTCAGTAACACTTGTAATTACATAACATCTCACTACCAAGCAGCTCTGTTTGGAGACAAACTTTGTTTTAATCGATCGCAGCTGCACATGCTCCCACTCAGACAGATAAAGGGCAGGTATGTTTTGCTTATGTTGGGGACAGGCCAAAGGCACACCTGTCAAACAACTTCTGCAAGGTTGAGCAGTGAGCTATGCATCCCCGGGAAGTCCACTGAAACTCACCTATTCATGTGTCCATGCTGAGTCTCTGGTTTGCAAAGGGCAGATTTATTATGACATCTGAGAATAAACAAGTAGCCATTTTCCTGTCAAAAACCCAGAAGTGGCCATTACATGTGCAGTTTAGAAGCAATTAGTTCGGTGCTCACAAATAATTCATGGAGGCTGACCACAAAGCAAACCCTTTTGGCTATGATTCATAACCCGCCAGCAGACCACCCACGCTGTATGCTCAAGGACCATGTGCGTTTATCAACAAAACAATGAGATCTGACAGTCAAGGGCTGTTTATGCTCATGGTACTCTGCTGGGTGGCTTGCCTCGGTAGGAGAGAAGAATAGTTAATGTCATTCCTATAGCACTTTATAATGTCATGAATTCATTCCTTGAATAAGTCCTTTGAGAGCTTCTGTGTCTCGACATCAGAAAATCATCCTAGATTTACATTTGTACACAACAGTCTATGCCAGTGAGATTCATTCTTTCAGGACCGCTGCTAATAATGCAGGGTAAGTGAGCCAATAGTCATCTAGAGCATCTCATGGCTTCTCCTTGCGGTGGGGGGTCAAGTAAAGTATGGTTTATTACCAATGGGTGTGCAGAAGAGGCCAGGAGATGGTGACCCAGCTGGGTGCCTCGACAACAAAACACACCAGCTAGCGGGAGGCTTGAGTGAAGATGAATTATGAAAGATGGCTCCCTCTGTACTAACCCTGAGGTCTTGGGATTCTCTGATGGACAGTTTGAGACGTAAAGATCAATTGAAGCAGGTCACCTGAAGCAGTCTGGGTTTGCTCTGGGCCATCCAACATCCCCACCTCCTAAAACAGAATTCCTAAGGGAAGGAGGGTGATACCTCTGAGTGTGCAAGGCCTGGGGATGAGGATTTTTGTTGGCAGGACATGGCGGCTTGCATGATAGGCTTGACTACTCATTGTTTCTTAATTAACAGCTGAGAAAAGAATTTTCATTGGAGGAATGCAAGTCCTTTAAAATTTTCAGGCCCAGAGTGACATTAAAATGAGATAGCAGTCACAACCTAATCCCAGCTTTGAGCTATGTTTTCATGTCTTGAAACTGCTTGTTATTACTCAGGTAGCTATAAATTAACCAAATCATGCTGCGCAGGGTACTAAAACCCACACCATATATCTCAACAATGTATACAGCCAATCACTAATCAATGTTCTTTCTGTAAACCAATGAGAATTCCCAACAAACAACTTTGTATTAGCCCACTCCCTGTCCACTTCCTTTGCCTTTAAAAACTTGCTTATAAGAAGGTCAACTGAGCTCATATCCCAGGTAACTTGGGTCTGACTTTTCTGGGTAGCTGTCCTCACTTGGCTCATGAACCGTTTAAATTATATTTTGTGCCTCAGCCTCTTCATTTGAGGTTGACGTAGCATAAAACAGTAGATGGGCACTTTGAAAGATACCACTGAAGGGGCCTAAGGTAAAACACAAGCATTCTGAAGGGGAGAAACAGGGAGTAAGAGAGAGTTATCAGATTGATTTAGGGGAAGATACACAGATTAAATGGTGTGTGCTCTTACAGAGTCACCTTGGATGTCTGTCCTGCATTCAAGATGATTTTGCAAAAGCAAATGAATGCCTAATTGTCATGATCTCACACACTGTGCACTGTAACAGTTATCTTTTTCTGTTTCCTAATAAAAATTATAAGATGGAATGAGTAGAGTTGACTTGAGTGGGTAAAGTGAAATCTCTGAAATTAATGAATTGATTCTGAGTTTCAAGGGACACATACACACAAATGAAGTTTTCTCACCTGTGAATGTCAGATGCAGTGCTGTAACTTCACACCTTTTGCTGTTTGGGCTGGGCTTTCATACCAGGCTCCCACTCCTGGACTGAATTCCTGCTTTGTTTCTTGTAAATAGACCAACACAGTCAAAAATGACTTAGCATTGACATTTCTGGTTCATTGGCTAAGACAGTCCAAATGGCCTGCACTTTTCAGAACATCCAAAGAGGAAGCAAGGGTCAATGATTCTATTCTCTAAGATAGGCATGTGACACATACAGCACTAACACAACACTACCATCATCTCAATTTTGCATGAAGGCAGAGTTAAGAAATCATCATTCCTAATGCCCATTCCATGCATCAGGGAGCTATACTGTCTAAACGTCAGCCACTAGCCATCTAAATGTGGCTATTTACATGGAAACTAACTGAAAGGAAGTAAAATTAAACATTTCATTTCTCAGTCACACCAGCCACATTTCTACTGCTCAAGAGTCACATTGGGCCAGTGGCTATTGTACAGAACAGCCCAGGTATCCGACATTTCTATGATCACAAAAAGTTCTATTGGACATCACTGGTCCAATAGACCTTGGATATAACCTTGGGTATAACCTTGGGCCTTTATGATGAGAATCATCCACCAAGATGATTAAATTAAAGTGCCAACAATTAAAGTACCATGAAGAAGGGAGGTTTCACCTCTGTTATTCATCAGCTACTCCTTTATTCTTTGACATGATCAATTTATACTTTTTCGGTCTTACGAAGTCTGTGAAAACACAGCCTCAAGCCCTCCCCACATTCTGGAGCCACTACTAACCATGAGAGAACCTAGGAAAATTAATCCAGGCCCCAAACACAGGATGATGACAGGGTTTTTATTGTGCTAACAGATCATCTATTATTTAAACTACTTCCTGATGCCAGAGTGTCTCTTAAGCAAAGAAAAAGCCTGACCTGGCATTTGGGTTTCTCTCCTCTAACTTGTGAAGAATTCTAAGGTCTGCCTTCCTGGGGTTTCACAGCCATATATGACAATCTCCAAGGGAACGCTCTGTGCTGCTTTTGCTCTAACAAACTGCTTTGCTAACCCTGAGCCTTGACACCTAGTTTAATAGGCAAGGCTGAAGGGACTATTTTTAGAGAACAATCTGTTACTGAAACGCTCTCATGTTTCCACTCAAGAGTGTAAGTATTCTCTAGAGTACAAAAGAAAACATTCTACCATGAGCAAGTGATCCAAATTCGAGAGAGAGACAGGCATTGTACAGAGCTGGAAGAGGAGCACCAATCCTCCAAAGGCACTTAAAAGAAAAACTGTTCCCAAAACAACCCAGTCTAGGACTGAGGCAGCAACTTTTCCAATTGAAAAGGATGAAGAAGTCAATGCCATCTCAGAATCATCCTACACTCCAAAGCTAGGTTTACCATCTCTAAAGGGATGGAATAAGATGTTTTTCTTTGCCACAAAATTAGTGAACAGGATCCACTGCCTAGGGAAGACAGGCCCTAAGTACTTCCACAAATTTTTTTTTTTTTTTTTTTTTTTTTGGGTGGGGTCTCGCTCTGTTTCCCAGGCTGGAGTGCACTAGTATGATCTCGGCTCACTGCAACCTCTGCCACCCTGGGTTCAAACTATTCTCCTGTCTCAGCTTCCTGAGTAGCTGGGATTAGAGGCGCCCACCACTATGCCTGGCTAATTTTTTGTATTTTTAGTAGATACAGGGTTTCACCATGTTGGCCAGGCTGGTCTTGAACTCCTGACCTCAGGTGATCCACCTGCCTTGGCATCCCAAAATGCTGGTATTACAGGGGTGAGCCACCATGCATGGTCCCTCCATTAATTTTAAAGACAGCTGTCAGGGAGCCTTCAACAACCCAGGGCTTAGAAAGAGGGTCCAGAGCTGACTCGACTGCCCAAACCTGCCATCCCAGTCCCGAGACTCAGCATTTTTAACATCAATGGGTATTTTGGGGGAGTACACTGTCCCTGGTGAGAGAGGATCTTCTTGCTCATCTGTCCTAAGCACACTGTTAAATATCTTATTTTTTTTTCCCTTTGCAGTATATGCTGCAGATTTCCCTCCAACAGTACTTAGTGATTGCCTGCATTGTTCCAGATGGCAGCACAGTGTGCCACTGCATGGATGGACTCAACCTGGTCCCCTCTGCTGGACATTTTGGATGCTCACAGTATTTCGCTGGTGTCAATAATGCCACTATGAGTAACCTTGTACGCGACCATTTCATACGCATGTAGGTGTAGTTGTAGGCTAGATTTCTGGAAGTGGAACTGCTGCATCCTAGGCCAACACATCTGTAATCTTGGCAGATACTGCCATGTTCCCCCTCACTGGGTTGTAAACTATTGCTTTCTTGTCATTGACATATTAACATGAATGTCTATTTCCTCACTGCTTCCCACACAATCTTCAACCCAGGAAGTTTATGGTACCTTAAAACTTTGGAATAACATTTCCTAAAATTTCTAAGAATCACCAGGGGGAGTTTGTTTAAAATGGAGATTCTTATAATCCACCCGCAGATATTCTCATCTGGTAGTCTGGCTTAGAGCCCAGGAAACTGCATTTTAAACAAATATTGTAGCGATTCTGGTGCAGGTGATTTTATGACCAACGTTTTTATAAGACATTTAGAAGGCTAGAACATCCCTGCCGTATCACAGATGTGGGTTTTGCAGGCTGAGCTCTAAAGGCAGTGCTGTGCAGGGGTTAGGGTCTTGGATTTGAAATCATCACTGCCCAGGTTTGAACCCTGGCTTCATTGCTTGCTAGATGTCTGCTTTAGGGCAAGTTACTTCTCTCTCTTTGCTGGTTGTTTGTCTGTAAACTAGGGCTAACAGTATTATTGCTTTTAGGATTCAGTGAGCTAAATGTTGTAAATACTTTCAATAATGGGTTGTCCCTGGTAATTATTATTTTTTACATTCTTCAAGGCAGTTTGAACTTGGTAATTATTTAAAAAGTGTTTTCTTATATGGTGGAAACTGCTAGCTATGAACCTCAATATCCATTTTCCCCATCTTCCATGGTAACAGAACTCCTGATTTTTGGCTGGGCACATCCAACAGAATAAACATCGTATTTTTCAGCATTCTTTGCAGCTCTTTGTGGCTGGCCAGTGAGAGAGAACAAGACAGGCTACATAATTCAAAGGGTCCGTGCAAAAACAAAATGCAGAGCTCTTTGCTGAAAAAGCAGGAAAAGGTTCTGTTAATGGTATTAAATATAAAGCTTTTTTGTTTCTTCCAGAATCTTCTCTTGGCCTGTCATGATTATTTTTATTTGCTATTTTATGTTGCTCCCTCAAGCACACAGACACTTGTCAGGCAAGTGGAGTCCCTCACTTTGGCGACTCAGTGAAGCACAGCTTCTGGAATTCCCTGTTCTGTCACATGCCAGCCCTGTATTCAGTGTCCTGGTGGAAGGTGGGAAGTCAAGCCCGGCATCTCCTCTTCCTACTGTGTTGCTGCCACAGCCCCCTGTGGACAGCAACCTTTAAGGGTGCTGCAGCCTCTGCACACTGGGACACGTGAGGTGTCCAGGTGAGAGCCACTTACCCTCATGGTGTTGCCCACTTTGTTTGCACATGCCCCATTATCCCCTTGGATTTCACTTACAGAACAGACCCAAGCATACATTTATTATGAATTTCAAAATAGCTTCACTATCTGCTTTTAGCTGCAGCAGTCACATGCCCATGGAATCTTAGAAGTTGCATAAGTTTTATGTGCAACTTTTAGGAAGTGTCCTTAAAAATTATCTTTACCTTCCAGCTTCCTGCCTGAAGTACATTCATAATAGATGGAGAATTTGCCACTGCCTGAGACCATGAGGATAAAGGACACACTTAGGAATGGCTAAGAATGAGTTAGAAGGAGCCTGGATGCCAAACAGCATCCTTTCTTTTAAAGCTACTAAGGCTAGGGTTCTTGCTCTGGGGTCTAGGGTTTGATTCCAGGGGTTCATGACATCATACACAAACTATTACATGTCTGTTTTTCTAGGGAGAGAATCCATGGCTCTCATCAGATTCTCAAAAGGCCCATGACCCCAAGAGTTTAAGAAACATGGCTGTGAGGACAGAGCTTTGAACAGCTGCAGACAGAGTTCTCTTTGGCTGTTTACATGTTGAAGCAATCACAGGCACTGTTAAGATCAGTGTAAGATGTAGAAGAGAGCAACATGGGTAAGACACCATCAGGACTGAAATGATGAGAGAAGAGGCTTGTGGCCAGGCCAGGAGAGAAATTCTAATCCCTTCCTTCATGGCACTGGTCTTGGTGAGATGAGATTCATGGTTTATACCAGCACCATCAACCACTTCCACTTCATCACTATTTGAAAGTTGCTAGGATCTGTATATGATTCACATTATTTGAAAGCTGCTAGCACACTGCCTATAAATCACTGCAGAATAATTTTTTTTCCAACTAGTCTTTTCAGTGTCCTTGGCCAAAAGCCAGAGTTCATGAATCCCTTTAGTAGCTTAAGGAGAGATATCCAAGCTGCAGAGATCATATTGACATTTGAAGTGATCATCCGGGAATCTGGACAAAATAAAGTGAGTTCACTCCCACAAGAATTTCCTTTTGGGGTGAATCAGCCTCTACACCAGCTCTTGGTTTTGTTTTGTTTTTAAAACAACTAGGAATCCTTTTTAAAAAAAATAAATATTCAGTGCTCTACAGGTACAAGATGTACAAGTACCACAAATTAAAACAAACTTGGCTTATTAGAGCCTTCTTCCTTTTAAACCACATAGTTTCAGATACTTAATCTTGGAAACACATTTGCAGATATGTAAGCTTTACTCGCGCTGCCTATTTGCCATTTCCTTACACAAATCTCTGTTGCATCTTAAATAGAATAGGCTGTATTCAGTGGCTCACACCTCTAATCCCAGCATTTTGGGAGGCTGAGGTGGGTGGATCACTTGAGGTCAGGAGTTGAGACCAGCCTAGCCAACATGGTGAAACCCCGTCTCTACTTAAAAATACAAATATTAGCGAAGTGTGGTGGCATATGCCTGTAATCCCAGCCACTCAGGAGGCTGAGGCAGGAGAATCACCTGAACCTGGGAGGTGGAGGTCGCAGTGAGCTGAGATGGCGCCACTGAACTCCAGTCTGGCTGGGGTATAGAGCAAGACTGTCTCCAGAAAAGAAAAAAAAAAAAAAGAATAAAAATGTGTTTTCATCTTTTCTTTTAAAATATGCTTTTCTTGCCTTTAATTTTTGTGCAAGTTTTTGTCTTAGCCTTTTCTTCTTTAAAATGGCAGTCATAGACACAATTACTTAGCTCAAAGAGACAATGCAACCTCATGGTGAAGAATCCATATTCCCTAGATTCAGATTCAACTCAGTATAGCCTGGGCAAGTTACGTAACTTTTTCACCGTGTCTCCATTTCCTTATCTCTCAGTGGGGATAATATGAATACCAATGCCCAGCTCACAGATTTGTTGTGAGGATTCAATGAGTTATGGCTGGTATACAGAAAATGTTGATAAGTATAAAGCTACTTCCATTGCAGTATCACCATTCTAAAATTAAGAGCATTTGTAATCTATGTTGGAAAGGACTAGAATTCAGTGTGGCTTCTTGAGTTCTTACCTTGAGGAGAGGGGCCTCAGCCAGACTCACAAGTGTACTCATTGGAAACTTGGGCTTTAGGCAGGTAAGTCAGCCCACAGTGGGACTGGCGGTCATGGTGGACCACATTTATATGAGAAGGTTTTATGCTGAGGTGACTCTGCTGGGCAGGAAAACATGATACATTGTTCTTTACATCAGAATTTAAAACAAGATAAACTAGGTGAGGGTCAGTATCTTCTACCTTCCCCGGATTACCAAAACACTAAAGACTTTCTAATAATAAATAAATCTGAAATTATTATTGTCAGTCATCATATTGATGGCATCTATTTAACTGGCAGCTGATCATTAATAAATTTGATGAGGTTTGAATACTGAGCAGTTCCTCAAATACTATAAATGAGGGTGCTTTTACATTTTACATTTGAATTTGAAAATTCAGCCTCCCAAGGTACCTCATTCATATTGCATTTTGTAATGTACTTGTAATATGCTTCCAGGATCTTTTTAAATTAAAGAGAAACACCAATTTCATTTTTGGTCCCTTCCTTCAGTCTTTGTTCATCTATTCATAACTAATCTTCTCCAAGCTCGGGTGCTCTCCCTCTGCCCCTGCAACTTACTATATTTTTAAAAATATTGTCTGTGTGCTTTCTCTCTGGAATTGCTGACTCCTGATACTCTCTCCCATCAACTCTCCAAAAGGAAATGCTTTCAACCAGTGCAGAAGTAAAAAATTACCCAAAGGCTGTATGATGCAAATTCTTTCTTTGGCTTTATCTTATTGATAAATAAGAATAAAAATAACACCTCATGTATGTATCGAACATTAAGGTTCACAGAACTCTTTGTGTCTCCACTGAATCCATTAACCTCACAACAATCCAGACAGATAAGTAAGGCACATGACAATTCAGCGCAGAGAAGTTACATAAGCAGGCATTTCGATCTCATGAAATCTGAAGATCATAAAAAATATTTTCGCCAAAACCCTAGAGTTATGATTCATGCTTGATTTCTTAGCTAATTATTTCTACTTGCATGGAAAAAAAAACAGAGTAAATTCTGAATTCTGGAAGCCCTGGGCTGTAGCAGGACTCTTCAATCAGGGAATTTTCTGGTTCGTAAAAGGAAACGATGACATCTTAAGTAAAAATAGTACCGCTCTCAAGTTTTCCTTCATCTTACTGTTGGTCTTCCTTACGAGAAACAGATAGTCAAAACGTATAGTAAAGCACACACTACTAACCCAACACAACCCAAGTTAACGCTATCAAAACCAGCACCAAATAGGCCTCTCATTCTGGTAGACCAGTAATCTCCTTCTGAAAACCGTCTGTTCAGGAATTCCACTAGGTCCTTTGTCATTTCCTATTTACAAACTGTTGAGTGGTGGATATTTGGCGTTAAAATGTTAGTATAAATAAATGACTGTTTATATGCAAATATTTAATTAATCATGATTTTTTGAAGGCCTTGCAAATAGCAACACTATTTATCGAAATATTTTTAGTGATGTTTAATATTTAAAACATTTACTTTAAAACGAGAGAGGAAACAATTGAGTAAAGAAATAGCAGAAAAATATATTCTGCTCTAGAATATATATAGGAAGGTAGGCAAATAAGAAATGGGATAAGACACTAAGTACAGTAGGCAAGGATCTCTAACAAATCAATACCTATAAAGATGGACCAAAAATGGACTGAAGTTTGAATATAATTCAGTACTCAATTCGCAGGCCACAAGACCACATTATAGATGAAATATATTGTTATAAGATTTTGTCTCTCTAATCAATCAAACATTTAAACAGTAGGAAGTTACCAAGCACCTACTATATGCTCAGCCATGCACTTTCTTTTTTTTTTTTTTTTTTTTTTTGCCATGCACTTTCAATGATGCAACTTTCTGGATGCTGCTCAACACCTACAGATATTTATACTTCACTGCAATGAGTGAGGTTTTGTAGAGCTGATGGCTCAAATTTTCTAACTCTTACTTTACCTTTTCTTTCAAACAATAAGCTGAGATTAAGATAAGGAAACTCCACTCTCCAGAAAAGAGGGTGATTCCTCAAACTGATAAGAACTGAGCCACATTTTCTTTTCTTAGCAGTGGAGCTAAAAAGTATATAAGGCCATTTGGGGTTAGCCCTTTTCTCTTTCTCCTTCCACATGCCTGGAATGAAAAGGTCCAGACCACTCTTCCATAGGATGAAGATAGCTTTTTCTCCTCCCAAGGAGCAGTCAGGCCTCTGCCCATTTTGTGTGTGGATATTTCTTAGGAAGCTCCAGAAATCACAGAGTTACTGGCCATGGAAGGATTTCGACACCAGTCAATCTCCCGCATTGTACGTTGGTTTCTAACAACGTACAGTAAAAATACAACCTCACTCACCCTACACTATTTCCAAAGTTCAGCTCATCCCTTTTGCAAACACCTCCCCCTGAGAGGGATCTTGGAGCAGTCTCAGGCAGGGTTGCAAAAAGACACATTGAGACTGTTATTCTTAGTTGAGGAAAATGTCAAAAGGAATAAATTCTTATTCAGCCAAGATCATGCTGACATGAAAACGATGTCCTAGGAAACAAGGCAAGAACAACCAAAAGAACAAATGTTTCTGTCTGACATTCTTCTCCAACTCTTCCTGTAACTCTTCAGGAACAAGAAGTTTCAGAAAGCAAAGCCATTCCCTCCCAGGTGTTAAAGTGTGGATAGAGACCAATGCTAAATATTGATAATCCTCTTCAAAAAGTTCTCCATTTCAGGATGGAGAAAAAGTTGGAACATTTTCCCTTTTCTATTTTGAAACAAATTTGTACTATTTTTAGCCTCTACCTGCCATTAAGGAACAAAGTAGCTTTCAATGGTAAATCTTATCAGGTATCCTATTCTAAATAAACTATCCAAACACTATGCATGTTCAAAAATTTGCTATGACCCTATCATCTGTAAAGTATTTACAATGACAAGCCTTGGCTGTTTGATCCACAAAAACTTTGAGGCTCCTGAGGGTTATATTAACATTTTGTTAACCAAGAAAGCAGGCGGAGACAACAGCTGCACAAGAAAGTTGTGCTATAATTCAGGAAACAACTGTGGCTATCATAATGACTATTAATAATCATGTGGCTCTTCACATATGACCAGGCAGGTAACAACTAGAGTAACAGGAAAACAAACAAAATAGGAACAACAAGAATAAGAACTCTTCTGGTGTACATGAAACTGAAATGCCACACATAAGATGACAAATCTGTGACAGAAAGAGAAGGTACTGTCCGGGGGATTCGTAAGCCAAGGCTGAATCTAGGGATTCCTCAGCTTATTCCTCTCTTGTGCACGCACAATCCTTCTGCTGGGTTCTGCCCCTTCCAAGCAATAGCAAATGCTATCTTTTCTGTATATATACCTCTCCAGAATTCACTCTCTGTATCCTGGTTCCACTGGCTCCTCCATAATTACTTTCCCAGTGGGTTGGGCTAGAGCCCCAGTGCTGGTGCTGGTTCCTCCCTTTTCCCCCTCAGGTGGTACCTTTCCTAGGCTTGTCTCAGCCAGTAGGAGGGCTGGCGGGAGTTGTTTAGGGAGCTGAAGGAAAAGCCTGGGTATTTCTCCCTGTCCCTCTCTGCCTTATACAATGTCACCTAGCCTGTGACTGCATCTTCTTCTATGGCTCCAGAATGGTTCCTCCAGCATGATTCAGGAAACACCTGTGGCTATCATAATGACTTCCAGCTTTTGCCAGGGAGCACTTACTAGCCGACTGACCATGTGCAATATACTTAAGCTCTCTGTGCTCATCCATCCAATGGGGTCAATATTATCTACCCCATAAGGCCACTATGATCATTACCTGAAGTAATACCCTTAATGTCCTTAGGATACTGTTTAGTATGCTGTAAGCACTCAATAAGTGTTAGCTAAGATAATTCTTCCACATTGTTGTTTGCTGCAATCATACTGAACCATTCTTTTACTGGAATAAATTTTGTTACCTATTTTTGAGGCTTTGCCTTATGTCTGTATTGCTTTACCTAACTTTCAAATTTTACCCATTCATTATAGCATTGTAACTTCTGCCTCTTTAAATAATTTTGCCTGCTGTCCTCTGTCCCCTAATAAATTCCTCCATTCTTTGGACCTTGAGACATGATTGTATCTGTCCTGTTGCACATATCACATTTGTCCGGGAATTTAGATGTTTGTCTCCTGTTCCCTATTGGCATTTGTTTGTTTGTTTGAGACAGAGCCTCACTCTGTCAATCAGACTAGAATGCAGTGGTATGATCTCACTGCAACCTCTGCCACCCGGGTTCAAGCAATTCTCTTGCCTCAGCCTCCCAAGTACCTGCGATTACAGGTGCCTGCTACTACGCCCGGCGAATTTGTTGTTGTTGTTGCATTTTTAGTAGAGACTAGGTTTCACTGTGTTGGCCAGGCTGGTCTCAAACTCCTGACCTCAAGTGATCCACACCCTATGGCCTCCCAAAGTGCTGGGATTACAGGCATGAGCCACTATTCCTGGTCATCTACTGGCTTGTAATCTTTTGAAGAAAGGGTCCATGCCTCCACTGTCACTGAATCCTATCCAGCCCAGTGCTCCCTATACCCATAGAGGAGGTGCTCAGTAAATGCTATTGCACTGAATCCCCAGCTCTAGGCTATGCCTCAAACACAGGCTGCCCTAGATCCAGAGTCATTATCATGCCTTTTAAGAAGTAGCATATGTGCCCAGAATACTCATAAAACAGCCCTTTGCCTATTTCACAAGTTAACTAAAATAAATATTTTCCCTACTTTTATAGTCTCTCATGCTTTTGAGATGTCAAAACTGTCAAGCTTAACTTGTCTCTGGATTCTCTGTATAAGTCTTACACCAGCTCACAATTATAGTGTGTTTTAAAGTTTATAATTTGTATCAGCTCAAATGAGTTCATTTGAGCCACATAGGATTCTTTATGAGATATACAGATTAGGGATTCTCATTTTAAAGATGTTGAAAATAAAATGTAGACAGGATAAGTCCTTGTATAAGACCACACGGCTCAGCACATTCAGACCTGCATGGGGCTGCCCAAGGTGGTATACTGAAGTCTGCTTCTCTGATCTAGTGTCTCGATGAGTTGTTGTCATGGCAACACCATACTGGTGGGCCACACCGGCAGGCAGGCCTATTGCAGCTTGAAAGAGTGTGTAAGAGATGCTTTCCTCATAAACAAAGTGATTTTCTTAAATTATCCAAAAGACCTGCATCTCCCACTTACATCAAACTGAAAGATCCTTAGACAATAAACTCACATAAAGACCATACTAGCTAATGACTGGCCCCTAGGGTCACCTGAGCTCCTTTTCAGATGAAAGAGCTTGGAATCGATTACTTTTTGCTCACTGTACAGTTTTTGCCCCGTATACTCCAAGTTTCCTGAAGGTCGGGATATGGGTAACCTTGTCCCTAAAATGTGTAAGGCAAATGGATTCCACTGCACAGCCATCTGATGGGACCATTGGTAGCTGCCTGGAAATCTACCGAAGCTGTATCTAAGTGAGCAGAAAAGAGTAGCGTGACAATATCTGTGTCACAGATGAGGAACAGGGAGTGTCCCTCCATGGGACATGGAGATGCTGTGCTGCAGATCCCTCTTCAGGACTAAAGGGCTTATTACCCCAGATGGTGGGACAGCCACTGGAAAGCAGTCCTCCTCTGGTCAGCCCTCTCTAGGGAATGCCTTCAGTGTAAACAGCTGGCATATCCAAGATCACATCCCTTTTCTGGATACTAGACACAGGTATATAAAGGTTTGACCCTCTTCTCCTGACTTGGAAAAACACAAAGGATCATCCCAGTGCCAGAACATCCATGAAGTATGCTGCGGCCTTCACTGAGGTTGCATCGCAGCACATTTCTCCCTTTGTCCAGTCCTGATTCCTCCCTTTCTCTTCCTCGGGTGTTGATCCCAGGAGCATTCTCTCATCAACTTCCTGCATGCTAAGCTCCCTGGGCTGTGCTTCTAGGGAACCCACCTGCAACAAGGAGGAGTGGCAGAGATGCCAGATATTGATGAACTTAATTCATTACTTCATTAATTGGTTATGTGTCACCTTATCAGCAAATCTCATTGGCTTTATTCTTCAAATATATCCCTAATGAGACTACTTCCCACTTATCTCTACTGTGACCCAGTAGCGCCATTGCTAGTACATACTTTCAGCACCAGCATGCAATTTAGCAAAAGACAGACGAATTGTAGAAAAATCCCCACCCTGGGATGCCAATTAGAAAAGGACAGCTTTTTTTTTTTTCTGGCACAATCCCTGGTTGCAACTGGCACAACCCCCGGCTTGACGAGAAAAGCCAGATGCCTTTGGGTAGTGAATAACCTGTACCATCAGACACCATGGCCCTGCAGTAACACTTCCTAAGCCACCATGATCTCTTGTCTGAACTGCAGCCTCTAGCTATCCCCTACTTCTCCCTTACCCATGCACGGTATACTACCTACATCAGCCTGCGTGATTCTTCTAAAAGGAAAAGAGATATGGCCTTCTTCTCAAAGTCATCCCATTCTCACTTATTCAGGTAAATCCTGTTAGTCCCTAAGCGCTCTGGCCCAGCTACCTCTTGCTTCATTTCCTACCACTCTGTCCTGCTCCCGTTCACTTTGTTCCAGGCACACTGGCTTCTTGATGGTTCTTCATATTCACCAAGCATGCTCTTTCCTCAGGGATTTTGCCCTTGCTTTCCCCTTTGCCTGGAGCACTTGGATGGTGGAGAGTATCATGGCTGGCTGCCCCATTTCCCTTGGGGTGCTGCTGAGCTGTGACAGAGGTCTTTCTGAACTGCCCCAATCTTCCATTATACCTATCTGCTTACCTTAATTTTTTCATAGGACATGATACCGTGTATGATGATGTGTTTATGAATGTCACGTTTCCCCTTACCAGAATATAAGTTCCATAAGAGTCAGAACTTTGTTTCATTCACTACTGTATCCCAGTCCTTACATTATGGCCTGAAATACTGTGGTTATCAATAGATTCTCTGGAAAGGAAAAATGACTAAATAAACA
This sequence comes from Sapajus apella, assembly GCF_009761245.1. Taxonomy (NCBI): domain Eukaryota; kingdom Metazoa; phylum Chordata; class Mammalia; order Primates; family Cebidae; genus Sapajus; species Sapajus apella. The sequence continues at coordinate 14,804,597 of NW_022436964.1, forward strand.
AACTTGCTCAAGAACAACATTTGACTTCCACTAACACTTTTGCAAACATACAAGGAATAGGCGGGTGAAAAAACAATGGGAAAATGCTCATTAGGGCTATGTAATCTAAGAATCATGAGCTCTGGAAATTATTACAAAAGTAATGAATGAAATGGTCAAATAATTTTGCTAGAAACACAGTGTATACCACTCAATATCTCAACCCAATGACCAGGCTAGGGATTGGGGTGAAGTACATATGTTTTCTACCAAAATGTAACTTTATCATTTTACATGGTTTCTGCCTTATTTTAACTTTCAGGGCCTCCATGTATTTAAAAAAAAAAAAAGGTGATGGGGCTCTGACTCATGCTTGGATGAGACACAGTTTATTCTCTTAGATGAAAATTATATCATTTTTCCGATTAGGATTTTTCAAAGCACCGGAATAGTAATGTGCTTTTTCCATCCCCTAAAGCAAAGCCATTTAAAATAGACCACAATACTATTTTAAGCCACCCAAATATTTACAGATAGGTAGATTGGTAGTCATCAAAACTCTCGATTTTCTGGAAAGAGGGATTCTTAAGCTGGAATATATTTTAATACTTGACATTTTGTGCAACATAAATAGTAAATCCTATCAGTATCGATAAATCGAATGTATTAGAATGTTCACCACAAAATACCTTTTCAAAGACAAAAATGAGTTCTGAGTAATAAGATTCTCTTTCACACCTGCCTTCAGGATTTAGAAAGCCAATACACATTGTTTTTGGATAAGTAGCTCATAATCCCTGTTAATCATTTCTCCAGTTTATTTCCTGTGTGATTTTAACAGAGGGAAATTTTGCTGATTTATTCATTATATTTCACATAGACAGATTCAGCCATGATTAAGCATCTACACTAAATATTAATTCACATGAAGCTCTTCAATGTTGTTTTAACTTAGGTTACAATGGCTCAGCATTTTCTTGATTTTACTTTTGTTTTGTTTTGCAGCATGAGGTTATATAGACAAACTACTAACCCAGGTTTCTTGCTGGGTAGCTGCTGACTGCTCTCTGGACTGACTGTCTTACCTTACACAAGTCATTTGACTCTCTGGGATCTCAGTTTCCTCATGAGACAACTGGAGAGTCTGCCCAGAGGCCTGTGGAGTACCTTCCAGCATAAACAATCTATAGTTCTTTAGATGCGTTATGCAGTAAAATTATTGCTACTTAGGAAGTTGGAGGCACCTGGCATGGAAACAGAAAATTATTTGTAAAAGCTGTTTCCTAAAGATGGATTACACCTGCACACACACACACACACACACACACACACACACACACACACACACACCCCTTCTCTCTGTCTCCAAATGCAAACACAGTTTCAGAAATTACACAAGAAATTGATTGTAGTGGTTCCTAATAGAGAGTGGGATTGGGGTTTGGAGGAAAAGAAGGAAATTTAAAAATTTTTATTCATATGTCCAGTGAAGGAATGGAAAACCAAACATCGTATATTCTCACTCATACGTGGCAGCTAAGCTATGAGGATGCACAGGTGTAAGAATGACACAATGGACTTTAGGGACTCAGGTGGAAAGGGTGGGAAGGGAGTGAGGGATAAAAGACAACAAATTGGGTGCAGTGTATACTGCTCAGGTGATGGGTGCACCAAAATCTCACACACCACCACTAAAGAACTTAGTCATGCAACCAAATACCACCTGTCCCCAGTAACCTATGGAAGTAAAAAAAAAAAATTATTTCATATATCCTTGTGTTGTTTTAAAATTGTTACATATATATGCATCATTTTTATAAAGAAAAGATTTTCTTATTGTCAATAGTGATGTGAGAAGCACATTTGATTTGTTCTTCATATACTTCTTTTCTTAAATAAAGAATGCTTATCCCTTTGTAATTCCGCAAAAATCAATAAAGATCTTTTTCAGTAAAATTTTATTTTTTCAGGTGGCTTCCCTTTAATCAGTAGCACACTGACAAGAGAGCAGGCTTTGAAATGAAGCCCACTTGAGTACAAATGCCAAATGCAATATTTAAAAGCATACACTTCAGGCAGCTTATTTAAGCCCCAATTTTCTTATCCATAAAATGGGAATGATAATAATATACCACATTACAGGCTTATAATCTGTTTGACAAATTAGAAATAAAGTACCTAACAGTTTACAATAGCAAAGACTTGGAACCAACCCAAATGCCCATCGATGATAGACTGGACAAGGAAAATGTGGCACATATATACTATGGAGTACTATGCAGCCATAAAAATGACGAGTGTGTGTCCTTTGTAGGGACATGGATGAATCTGGAAACCATCATTCTCAGCAAACTGACACAAGAACAGAAAATCAAACACCACACGTTCTCATTCATAGAAGGGTGTTGAACAATGAGAACACATGGACACAGGGAGGGGAGTATCACACACTGGGGCCTGTTGGGGGGCGCTTAGGGAGGGATGGGGGGGTAGAGAGGTTGGGGAGGGACAACATAGGGAGAAATGCCAGATATAGGTGATGGGGGGGATGGAGGCATCAAACCACATTGCCATGTATGCACCTATGCAACAGTCCTGCATATTATGTCCATGTACCCCAGAACCTAAAGTGCAATAAAAAATAAAGTGCCTAGCAAGTGTATGGCACAAAGTAGGCTCCAGTGATAACTCTTAAGAATACTATTATCACTTTACCTTTTAACATCTAATGGTAAATGAAGAGACATTAAGTTATAAGATAAATTTAACATTATTTTCAAAAGATGGCTATCTAAATACTTAGTTCTGAAATATAGTAGTAAAGACCTCTCTTATATTTACTTATTCAATACATATTTCCCAAGCATCACTATGCACCCAGTATTGGATGAGGCACTACAAAGATAAATGAGGACACGCACATCACGAGCTATGTGTACTCCATCTCTCATTCAGGCCTCTGCTCAACACTTTGCTCTTTAGAGTCTTTTCCTGCCCACCTGAGTCAAGACAGCTCCCCTATGCTGTCGTATTTCTTTCCATCTTCATGAAACTTATACCACCTGGCACATCCTACTGTTGTTTGCCTAGTCATGTTTTTTTTTCTTTTAAGACAGAATCTCATTCTGTCAGCCAGACTGGAGCACAGCGGCTCACTGCAGCCTCTGCCTCCCAAGCTCAAGTGATTCTGCTGCCTCAGCTCCTGAATAGCTGGGACTACAGGCACCTGCCACCACACCTGGGTGCTTTTTATATTTTCAGTATAGACAGGGTTTCACCACACTGGTCAGGGTGGTCTCCAACTCCTGACCTCAGGTGATCTACCCAACTTGGCTTCCCAAAGTGCTAGAATTACACCTATTCACTTATCTTAAGTTCCCTTCACCATAACCCAGGCTCCATGTGAGACAGATATTGTTATTTTGCTCTCTGTTGAGTTCCCAGTGCCTGGCATCTGAAGATGCTCAGTAGATAGTTGTCGAATGAATAAAAAAATCTGGTTTTGTTCAAAACTGCTAAGTTTTTCTAGATTGTGCCTGTTTAGGAAGAGTACGCTTAGGCAGAAGAATTTATTCTGATGGAAATAGCTCCTTCTCTTCAACAGCCAGACCCAGAGCTCCAACCCTGGTGCTCCAGTTAAGGAGGCCACACTTACAGGAAAGAAGAAAAAACTGTTCTGCCCGGTTCCTGGCTGTTATACCATGAGGGCTTCTCTTGTCTCTAATTCAGCTTCTAGTCAGTCTGACAGCTTGTGGACTTGAAGCTTGTTTTCTATAGTTTAATTCTGTTGACTCTGGGGAGAAATGTCTTCGGGGAAAGACTCAAGTTCCCATAAAAGTGCTGATTTGTTCTGCAATTGAGCCTGTTTGTTGAGAGGAGGAGCTGCGCAATGCACACTTGGACCCAGGATTTCTGTTGTACTAAATGTTATTGGGAACAGCAGTGCAAGTCCATTCCACTTACAGATGCCCTCGTCTGGCTAAGTAGTGTCCCAAATACAAACAATGAAAACAGCATGGAAAAATGGGTTTAAATGGAAGCAAATTAGACCTGCTGATCTGATCTTTTTGTTATAAACCTTTTTGTTAGCTCTAAAGCAAAGTGGTAACTTAGATATAGATTTAATATGCTCAAACTTAAAAAAAAAATACTATTCTTTTTCCTATGGCTCATCTCCTACAATCCTTCAATTAATAACTCAAAAATATTGAGTTACTATTGTCTCTCCAGCCCTGGTGGAAGGCCAGGAATGGTAGAGGAGACATGGATAAATATATAAAGAAATAGTCTATGTGTGTGTGTATATACATCATATGCATATATCAGTATATCCTTCCATAACAACTACTCTGATTTCTTGAAAGTAAAAAAAATCAAGAAAGTGGGAAAAATAACAAAATGAAACCTCAACATAGAAATTTCAAAATCTTAGATAACCAATGGCAGTTTTTAATTTAAACTTCTGTTAAGAAAACTCCCCCTATTGAGTAGACTGCTGCTAAGGCTGGTAGGGAAGCTGGACTCTGGCCATTTTTCAAGGCTTGGGCATGACCATTACAGCTGAATCCCATTACAGCTGGATCCCATTAGAGCTGAATCAACATCTTTGTTGTCAGATGGACAGCAGGAAAGGCCAAGGGCTTTAGTCCACCTGATTCATCCACGGGTTCTGAATGGCAGCATTTTACTGGATACTTAATTACATGTTTAGCTTACAAGAGCAAAACACCTATTTTACAACCTATACATTTGACAAGTTTTCAGTGCTTCTTACAGGACTGGGCCTAGGGTGAACCAGCTGTAGGATCAGAAACCATTTCTGTCTTCATTTAAAATTTTGCTATTTTGCTTATTATGGAATTTTTACATTAATTTTGAGTTTTTAAATAGTGCATTAAAATATTGTTTATTTTGATTACTAGATTTTTGGCACCATCTTAAATTTTGCACCTAAGGAGAATGCCTCATTTTCCACACCTTAGTCCAGTTCCTGGCTTGTTATGTGCAGAGCATTTCACTAAGACCTACAGGGGATTAAGAGAAGGAAGAGGTGTGGATGCCAACCTCTAGAGCCTAATAGGAGGGGAAAGATGTATTCTGAAAGAATGCTAATACAGTGAAAGAGTGGTTAAGTACTTTAAGAGGGATCTGAAAATAATGTCAGTGCTTTGGGAGGCAGAATAGACACCATGACAAGACTTCCCACACCAGCCTGGCCACTTCTAGCTTTGTAAGGTCAGGTAGACACCACTTAAACACCAGAGATTTCTGCTTCCTCATTTGTGAACTAGGAGGAATGTCCCTCACCTCAGAGGGTGGTTCTCTGAACCAAGGTAAAATGTGCAAAAATTGTAGAGTCCCATGATAAGTGGCAGTGGCTGGTAGCTGTGGCTCTATTTAAGTGGGCCTGGGGAACACAGATCTAAACTCTTGGTTGTGATACTGGCTATCCCACACCTCCAGAGACACGCAGGTATGGAAATGCAAGACACTGTGCATTTCCATAAGGATGCATGGAAAATAGGGCCAGCCACTCACATCCGTTCATTGGCTTTCTTTTTCCCAATGAATTTGGTAGTGCCACACTGAGTTCTGTGTCATTTAGGATCCTAAAAGAAAAATTCGTGTTGATAAGAGAGGGTTTTCCATGTTATCTGGAGTTTGAGTACCTTGATGGGTTCCAGGTATCAGTGGCTTATCTTAGGGGAAGGGAAGTGAATTAAGACAATTGTTTGAATAATTCATTCAGCCAATTCTATATCTGAAACTGAGAAGACCTAGCCACAGACTAGTTAAGGATTTCTCTCTATCTCTCCCCCCCACCTCCCTCTTTCTCTGACACACACACAGACACACACACACAGACAGACACACACACACACACACACACACACACACACACACACAC
>NW_022436964.1:15467869-15494824 GCF_009761245.1 Sapajus apella
AAAAAAAAAAAAAAAAAAAAAAAAAAATTTTCCCTCTTAAAAGGCATTTACTAAATTATAAAATATCACTGTGGTGTGTTTGAGATATAAGCAGATGGATAAATAGACACATAGACCACAGATTTAGATATATAACTATAAATATAAAATAAATTAGAAACAGTCTCAAAAAAGTAAAGTATTATACCAAATTATATTATATAACTAATTATAGGACCCGGGTCAGATCTGGAGATCTGGGTCTGACCCAAATCTCTACTCTTTCCTCTCCATCAATGTGCAGAATGCCTGCTAACACATAATGTCCATTTAGAGATCATTATTTTCTCTTCACAAAAGAAAGAGATAAAAAAGTCTTTTATATCATCATTGAGAGATTACAGCTCGTAAGACCCAATTCTACCACCACCAACCAAGCTCTGACACCCCTACCCACCCTCCTTCACCCAACACTTCCCACCAGTGCTGAGCTCACCACCAATCAATCTACTTTGCATGCCCACTGAATTTCTTGTTTTTAAACTGAGTTACCATAAGTATCCAAATGTTTAAAAATGAATCTGTTTAGTTTGAACTATTTTTAATTATCATAAAAGTAATATTCATAAAAGAAAAATAATGGTCTTAAACATTCAGAGTTCTTGATAATGTTAGGAACAAGAGAAACCAACTCAGCCTATTTAAGACAAAATTCTTGCAAGACTATTAGGTAGCTCACAGAATCCACAGGAACGAGGCTCAGGAACCCAGGAAGGAGCCAAGGAAGCCGCAGCTTCTAGCAAGGTCATGCCATGGAAAACCAGGTCCCTTGTTGTCACCCTTGGACACCAGCTGCCTCCTTTGCCCAATAAATTCTAAGTGGCCCCAGGGCTACAGTACATCCACAGCTCCAGATTCAAAGTCCTGGGCTAGAGCTCCAGCAGGTGGAGGTCATGGGCTTACAGGCTGGCTGCTGGCATTCAGAAACGTAAGCATGTGGCCTCAGAAGCTTCATCGCAGGAGGCAGAGCCCTGCCACTCACCAAGATACACACAAAGGCAGAGACACCAGCTCCAAAAAGGAAATTCAGACACTGCAGGTACAGGGAGGCCAAAAATCAAACAAAAACATAACTAAACTAAAAGTCTCCTCTTCACACAATACAGCATTGTACCCTCCAAATACAAATCAGAGAGCAAGAAAGTCTTCCTCCTTCCCATTCCCATTACACTCTACAGAGGGGCCCACTGTAAACACTTCCTTGTATATCTTTCCAGAAATTTTCCATGTAACTACAAACACACGTGTGATCACTTGGTGTTTTTTTTAACATACACGCCACACACACAGATGAGACTGTACGCATTATTCTGCAACATTTCATGACAACACATGAATTTTAAGATGTTCCTCCAATTCAAAATGGTCTCCCCTCTTGCCCCAAATCATTCATAATTTGAGAATTTTCTCATAGCCATATTCAGAAATTGATCACTGTAGCCTGTGGGGCTCCAACAGCCTGGATGCAGGACTGGTCAGAGGGCTCCTGTCAGCAACCCAAATACATACATACTACTATTAGATTGGTGCAAAAGTAATTGTGATTTTTGCCATTTAGACAAAATAGTCTATAATGCACTTTAGCACTGACAATGTGATATTATGTATGAACACACTGGTCAATCCAAGCTACACCCAAGGATAGTCAATAATTCATATTCCAGGGTGGTCAGCTAGCATTTATGAGAAAGGCTAAACTCCAAAAGGTTGCTTTCCTTATCTTTATCTCCCAACAACACACAACTGATTTTGCTAAATTAGCAGAGTGAATATGGAAATGAGATGCCATTGATGAAATTATTAGCCTTTTTAATTAGCATGATGGATGTTAAAAATGGATTCTCATGTTTAATTGTTTAGATTTAAGGTATATTACATGATGTTTTGATATTGTGGTTTTGATTTTCATTTCCCCAGGGACTAATGATGTTGACCAAGCTAATAACTATCTTTCTGACATCAGCTACGCAGGAGGCTGAGGCTGGGGTGGGAGGATCACCTGAGCCAGGGAGGCTGAGGCTGCAGTGAGCCATGATGATGCCACTTCACTCCAGAGCCTGGGTGACAGAGTGAGACCCTGTCTCAAAAACAAAACAAAACAAAACAAAATCATCCAGCAGGGGCTCTAAAACCCTGTAAATATTCTCTTTTTGGCTCATCCTTTCTGAGAACTGGCAAAGAGCTACTCTCCCTTACTGAAGTAGGTCTTATCAACTTAGCTTTGCTTAGTCAACAGGTTTTCAAGGAATCCACAGTGGTATTCAAAACAAGTGAATGCAAAAATGAGAGACAAAAACATTGTTCACACACTCTATTTTGTAAGCATGATGCAAATCTCAACTCTCTATCCTTTAAGCTTCAGAACAAAGGGCATGAACTTTTTTTGTCTGATGGCTAATAAGTATATGGATAGCAGAATTTGATCTGAGAATCAACTTTAACAATTAACTTGGCATAAAGGTTACTTCTAAACTTTGGCAATTACCTGTTGCTACCAAACTAAACCCACTAATTAAAGCATACCCAAATTGGCTTGGGCAGTCTGCAAAACAATGTACTGCCCAAGTCTTGATTCTACCCATAGACAAACCACCCAAGACTGCTTTCAATTTCTGAGGATTCCAAGTTCTTACCCAAGGCACAGTTCCTGGGAAAAGGCAATCAAAGGGAGAAATCAAAGATCTGTTGCCAACAGACTAAACGTACTATGATTACAGAGAAGCCTGAACCCAGCCTAAGATGCCTTCACAATACCTAAATTCCACATTTAGGTATTGTTATGTGACACATAAAATTGAGAGACCAGATCTTCTCTTGGAGATTTTCTTGATGAATGATAAAAAAAAATTCATAATGTGCTTGCATAGCTTTAAATCCTATTTTACAGTTTACAGTTTCAATGTGCACTACAATCCTGCGGGATGGGTGTACTCCCATTGTACAGATGAGTGTACAAATTAGATCATTTCCTTGGCCACTCATTGATTGAAATTGATAGGACTGAAACTCAAAACTATACCTTGTGTTACCTTGGTCATTTCTGCCTCTGGATCTTTTGAGTGAAAGATAAAAGTCAAGAGACTTTGGGTCAAGATCTACTATCTCTTGACCAAAGGTCAAGAGATTTCCCCAAGGTCACCTGATAATTAGCGGTAACATGTCAGCATTAAAATCCAGGTTTCATGAACTATCAAACAAGGGTTCTTTTCAATTTATTGAAATGCAGTTGAAAGAACGAAACTACCAAAGCCAGAGAGCTTCACAGCTCATTTTGTAAATGCATGGATTCCTAAACTGCACATGGGTATTCTGACCCCTCCAGGTCTCCATATCCTCAGGAAGGAAAGGACTACACTCTATCTCACAGCATAATCTACCTAAAGCTACTTCTGACTAACTGTGCAGCGTAATTCCTCACTCTCTTTTGACAAAATGTCTAGGTATTCTACGACTCTCCCTCCAAGACACAATAAGATGAAAAATTCCTGGCTTGCAAATGGCTTTTTGAGCAGAATTATCTTACCAGCTTATGGATTCGTAGATGAAAAAAAAATTAGGCATACCTTAAGCCACTCTGTAGTCTCTTTGGGTAATGAGGTTTTGTCGTACATACTATAATCTTGAAGTTAGAAAATAAACTGAAAGACCATTTTTTTAAACACCCAATACATTTATCCTCATCTATTCTTGGTCTGGGGTGCAAATCAACAGGAGTCACAGTTGAGAATAAACCACATGTGACCCAAGAACATCACCGGGGAAGAACCTTCATTGTTGATGCTAAAGAATGGAGCTGTCCCTTTATCATTTTTAGGTTGTACTTATCCCATCTAATTGACAAGAAAAAAAATAACGATTGCTCACGTCACCACTTCATAAGGAACCAACAACATAGGCAGAGAGCTAGCTGGACATTCACAGTAGTGGTTCTTACTAAATGTACCACCAAGGAAGAATACCTGCCACCAAAAATGCCTGTACCACCAAAGAAAAAGATCGTATTAAGACAATTCTGTTTTCTAACCGAGGTGCCTAGACAAGACAATCTTTGAGGCTGTTTCTAGCATTGTCCATCATTTTTAAACACTTACAGAATATTTTCTTAGAATGAAAGAGGAATGATACCTAGAAGTAATAAAAAAAAATTATTTAAAAATGGAAAATGTTAGCTCTTTATGAAAAACACACAACCTAGAATATTATACACACATATACACGAATACATACACACTTCCTAGCTTATTCCTAGTCATAGTCATAAATAGCTACGAATATTTACCAACTATTTTTCAATATTATTTTTGTTCTGAACACATGAGTATGTTAGTATAAGAAACATGACCCAGTAAATGAAGGCTTCCAACCCTGAGTTTCCATGAAAACTTGAGTTTGAAGAAACTAGGTCACAGTGACCCTTCTTTGTTCAAACTGTAAAAAACCTGATGTCATCAAGGTAACAACCACAAAAGAGGAAGCCCAAATGTAAATGGTTCTCAAAAGGGAATATTCATGTGTTCTAGACTGGTGTGACAACTAAAAATGAGGACGGCTTGCTTTCAAAGGACCTTGAAAAAGAGCATCCTTCCCCTCCCAACCTCTACCACCAAAATACTCCCTGACAACCTTGAAGTTCAAAGGGGATAAGTACAAAATTTTGGAGAACAAAAGCAAGTGAGAGAAATCTAAGACAAAAATAAAAGAAATTTTGGGAGTTGACCAAGGACCTAAATCTTTTATTGGCTGTCAGATTAACTCCACAGTCTACAACAAATGTGAATTGAGCACATTGGCCCTAAAGAAATAGTGTGAAAAAGACAAGACCTTGGTCCTCATGGAACTGACTACCATCTGGGGGAGAGAGGCAACAAATATAAATAGGTACCTAGGCTAATCACAGACAGCAAAGCCAATAATTCAGTACTGGGATATGGCCAGGGGCAAGGCAGGAGCCACTGCAATCAGAGTGGTCAGGAAAGGCCTCTTGCAGGAAGTGACAGCTGAGCTGAGAGCCAGAAGAAAAGGCATCAGCCAAGCAACTAGCTATAGGATGAAAGTTCCAAGTCAGATGGTGCCCCTGAGCCTACAGCATGGATGAGAATAGGAAGAGGGCAGAACTCTAATCAACCAAGCCCAGCTCTGCAAGAACACAGACCCATGGGGTCCTCTGCCTCCTCTAATGGAGCATGCCCTCCCACCAAAAAGCATGCAATGGCACGTTACCTAAACTCAGGAAACTGAGGCAGAGGGGCTTGGGTGAAAAAATGGGGAAAAAATATCCATTAAGGGAGGTGTATGGTAGGAGCTTCCCCTGGTATTACTAAATTATCCCCTCTGTGCCAAACAGGAAACTAGGTTCAGGAAAGTTCAGAGGCTTCCACACAGTTATGCTACTCTTTTTTTTTTTGTTTGTTTTTTTTTTTTTGAGACGGAGTTTCGCTCTTATTACCCAGTCTGGAGTGCAATGGCACGATCTCGGCTCACCGCAACCTCCGCCTCCCAGGTTCAGGCAATTCTCCTGCCCCAGCCTCCTGAGTAGCTGGGATTACAGGCACGCACCACCATGCCCAGCTAATGTTTTTGTATTTTTAGTAGAGACGGGGTTTCACCATGTTGACCAGGATGGTCTCGATCTCTTGACCTCGTGATCCACCCGCCTCGGCCTCCCAAAGTGCTGGGATTCCAGGCTTGAGCCACCGCGCCCGGCCACAGTTATGCTACTCTTAAAAGGATGGGCTAGGAATATCTGACAGGCATTTTTCCATTTTTTAACATAACACAAGCATTTGGCATGAGTTATAATGGTATACTATTAAGATTCATGTGAGCCAGGCATAGTGGTTAACACCTGTAAATCCAGAACTTTGGGAAGCTGAGGTGGGAAGAGCACTTGAGCCCAGGAGTTCGAGACCAGCCTGGATAATGTTGTGAGACTCCCATCTCTACGAAAAATTTAAAAATTAGCTGGATGTGGTGGCACATGCCTGTAGTCCCAGCTACTCAGGAAGCTAAGCTGGGAGGGTCCTTTGAGCCTGAGTTTGAGGCTGCAATGAAAAGTCATCGCACCACCGCACTCCAACCTGGGCAACAGAGCAAGACCCTGTCTCAAAAAAAATAAAAAATACATATGAACTGAGGATTTTTCATTTAGGATATTGACTAAGTCTCCAATTATCAATAGATAGAAAGTTTTTCCTTGTAGAATCTCTACAAATTATCTTCTTTATGAATTGATGCTAATTAACATTTCAAACCAATCTCTATATGACCTTCCAAATACATAACTCATAGAAGCCAAAATATAGAAGCTCAAATGTCCAACAATAGGGTAAAAACTGATGATGATACAGAAATAAGGCAGAAGCCTGCTTACAGTTTTAAATGAAAGCATGTAGACTCCTCATACATGGAAACCTGATAACTTAATTAATTTAATATTAAACAGAAAAAGCAGTGTATGACATAGAATGTATACACTGGTTACAACTTTGTGACAAAGTGCACAGACTTAACAAAGATGAGAAATAAATGGATAAGAATGTAATAAGAGAGGGCCATTTTCATTTAAGGCTGTTTAAGCTTACATAATAAATATATAAGGCACCTTTTAAGACAGAATGTCAAAGAAATAAATGCCTTAATAGGTATACTGTCTTGAATCTATCCAGAACACACTTATACTCTCTTCATCATTTGGAATTTTCAAAGTACAAATACCACTGAAGATTTTCTTCTTTTAATTCAATTTAAATATTGGAGACTTGTATTACTGAGCATTTTAATATTGACCCAATGGAACAAATGAGATTCCTGTTACCAAATATTAGTATAAACACTAAATACCAATCAAAATTTTTCATAGAGACCACAAACCTAGAGAGTCGTTGTGAAACACATTTCAGCCACTTATAACACAGGCTATAAAACTCACCCCAAGTCTCATTTTCTCTCATCCTGCAGTTTAATATATTAAAATGCTATGTTGATCATTTATTCTTTCCAAAATGATTAAAGGAATTTCATGAAATACAATCATTGATGGAGCTGTAAAATGTTGCCTATGTCATCTTGTGGTCCTAAAAATGCTTCAGGTTACCTTTTCAAGACCATCAACACGGTATTGGGATCCATTAATTATTCTGACACACCAAGATTCCGCAATGTCCTTCCTCTCTTTGTACTTAAGAATTTAAGGAGTTTTGTATTGATTGCCCATTGCTTAGCAAACAATGATCTGTTTAAGATGAACTATTAAGCATATATGCAAAATGCCTTCAGAAAATTTTTAACTCCATTTCAAGACAGTTGAGACAAATAAAAGATACTATATAGAAAAAATTTTAAGTTGCACCACAATTCAAATCTCATTTCCTAGACCCTCTATTTTATCCTTGAAAGTTGGAAACTCCGTTAGCACTGTCTATTCTGATTCACTTTAAATGATAAGTTTAAACGTATCATTTAAAACTGTAAATGATAAGTTTACAGTCCCTGAATCAAGATGACATAGCAAAAAATAAAACAAAGGATGAACATTGGAAATGTTCTAAAAATGCCACTGAACTGTATACTTTAAAATGATTCATTTTGTTATATAAATTTTACCTCAATAACAAAAACGATAAAATCACCAGTATATGTCTATATTACCAAGAAAATATAGTATTTATGTGGTAAAGAGACAATATAGCACATCTATGCAACAAAATTCTGAGGTTGTTCAACTCAAACATTGTAACAATAAAAAGCCACATATTCATGGTTTATATGAGAGATCTACTTCAAAAGAATATGGAGGAGGCTGAGAGCAATGGGTCACGCCTGTAATCTCAGTACTCTGGGAGGTGGAGGCGGGCGGATCACTTGAGGTCAGGAGTTTGCGAACAGTCTGGCCGACCTGGTGAAACCCCATCTCTACAACAAATAGAAAAATTAACTAGGCATGGTAGTGCACACCTGTAATTCCAACTACTCAACAGGCTGAGGCGTGACAATCGCTTGAACCTGGGAGACAGAGGTTGCAGTGAGCCGAGAACGTGCCACTGCATTCCAGCCTGGGCAACAAGGTGAGACTGTGTCAAAAAAAAAAAAACACAACAGCCAGGCACGGTGGCTCACGCCTATAATCACAGCATTTTGGGAGGCCCAGACTGGTAGATGACCTGAGGTCAGGAGTTTGAGACCAGCCTGGTCAACATAGTGAAACCCCATCTCTACTAAAAATACAAAAAATTAGTTGGGTGTGGTGGCGGGTGCTTGTAATTCCAACTACTTGGAAGGCTGAAGCAGGAGAATCGCTTGAAACCAGGAGGTAGAGGTAGGTTGCAGTGAGCCGAGATCATGCCACTGCACTCCAGCCCAGGTGACAGTGCAAGACTCCTTCTCAAAAAAAAAAAAAAAATACATACACATATATGTATGTGTGTGTATATATATATATATATATATATATATATATAATAGAGAGAGAGAGAGAATGTGAGAGGAAATGGGTGGTATAGCTGTAAAGACTGGCTGGAAGTTAATCATTATGGAACCTGGGCAATGGGTATAGGGAGTTCATGATATTATTCCCTCCACTATTGTGTATATTTAAAACTGCACGTAGTCAGCAGTTTTTTTAAAAATTCTATCTTTAGGATGAGTTTAATTCTGGAACTAAAAACACTTGTATAGCACTGGGTATTTAAGGAGCTTAAAGTGAATCAGAAAACCAGCAAAAATTATCTTACCTACTTGTTATAAGATATCTGACTCCTAATATTATCTACTGTTAACTTATTTTTTTAATGAACAAGGGAGCTTAAGTATTTCTTCAATGGTTTATTTGGACAGACTTTATACACAGCACATTTTATAAAGGGTAGTAATGTATTAGATCAGTACATACCAGAAGTATCATAGGCCTTTTCCATGTTGTTAATCCTATGATTCCAGAGAGTATCACCTGTAATGATAAACCATCATAAATATAGCAAATGGACCAATTCCAATAAACAAATCCTCACTCTCGAAAGTACATATTTATAAAGATACTGAAATTTCAAAGCATTCTAAATCAAACGTTTAATATTCCTGCTCAATTACAGGGTTCACCTCAGTAGACCACTTTGGACTTTTACTTCCATGCCCTCAAAGCTTTTTTTATTGACTTTGTATAATTTTGTTTTGTTTTGTTTTTAGAGACAGGGTCTTGCCTGCCACCCAGGCTGGAGTGCAATGGCGCTATCATGGTTCACTGTAGCCTTGACATCCTGGGCTCAGGTGATCCTCCAGCCTCTGCCTCTTCAGTAGATAGGACTACAGGCATATGCCACCACATCTGGCCTGCTTTTCCTTAATGTCAATTAAGAACACACAATCAGAAATTAGCCTCTCCCTCTGGTGAGTGAGGAATCACTATTTCTGTTCCAGCAGCACCAAATCTGCTGCCAGGTTCAGCTTCATAAGATGCATGTCTGGTGGCATCCTTCCCTTCATCAGGTACCCATCCTTTACAGGACAGGTAAAGTCTTCGAAATGGGAAACAAGGCCTTTCAGGATCTTCTCTTGCCCACTCTCAATCCTGGTTTTTACATACCCGAGCCTCTCCATGACATACCTTCCTTCCAAGTACACCTGCCCTCCCTCAGGCAGCCAGGCTCCAGGCATTCCTGGGCTATTTGCTTCTTTCTCTTTGCTGAAGTGTTCTGTCCTCCCAGCTTCCCTCCTAGCTGCCTGAGAATTTTACCCATCCTGCAAGGCTCCATTTCACAGCCACTTGCCCTGAGAAGCCCTCACTGATTCCACCACCCCACACTCGTGGAAGCCATCTGCACATACTTTATTTTTTCCAAAAACTCTATTGTAATAATTTAGGAATTTGTATTTGTTTTACCTACTAACTGTGAATTTCTGTCTTGTGGCTCTAAAGTCCTAGTTCCCAGAATTGCATCCTAATTGTTGGCAATTAATATATGTTCTAGAGCATTTATTCCACAAAGTGGGGGGAACTACTGTGAGAAGGAGCTCATGTTGCAAAATGACACTTCAATTAAAAACGAGCTAAAAAATCTCAATAAGGAAAAACCAGGCTGAGAGCAGTGGCTCACACCTGTAATCCCAGCACTTTGGGAGGCCAAGGTGGGCAGACGGCCTGCGCTCAGCAGTTCAAGACCAGCCTGGGCAACATGGTGAAACCCCGTCTCCCCTGAAATTCAAAAAATTAGCCAGGCATGGTAACGCTACTTGGGAAGCTGAGGCATAAAAATTGCTTGAACCCAGGAGGCAGAGGTTGCAGTGAGCTGAGATTGTGCCACTGCACTCCAGCCTGGGAGGGAGGAAGGGAGGGAGGGAGGGAAGAAGGAAGGAAGAAAAGGAGGGAGGGAAGAAAGAAGGAAGGAAGGAAGGAAGGAAGGAAGGAAGGAAGGGAGGGAGGGAGGGAGGGAGGGAGGGAGGGAGGGAGGGAGGGAGAGAGGGAAGGGAAAGGAGGCCAGTATTTTAAAAAAACAGAACTGGAAACCAAGGTCAGCCCTCTGGATAACATAGTTTGATAAACAATTGAGAAAGGATGATGAAAGTGATATTTCAGCCTGGTATATGCTGATGCCACTTGAGCACTTTCAGCTTTGTATAATAAAGTGTGTCTGCTGGATGCAGCTGTGAGGGTTTTCCTCTATAAGCACATTATGCTTATTCAAATCGCTCAAATGCTTTAATTTACAATCACTGTTTATCAACTACGAATCAGTAAGGATTGGACAGTGTCCCTTCAAATTCAAAACACAGGCCTGCTTGCAATATTCTCCATTCTCACTAGCTGACAGTAATTATTCTGCAGCATCAGACCAGCAGAGGACAAGTCTACCCTCTTATATCAAGAATCAAAAACCATGTATAGGCAGATAGGTGGCAATTTCTCTGTGTGCCATCTATGTCTAAAGGTACTACTACCTGCCTGCCTACCAGGCACTATAACCTTGCAATCCCTTTAAAATCCAATAGGATATTTCCTTACCCTAAACAATTTTTGCCTGGAGACACAGGGCAGGGCATATGTGGCTCAGAGTGTGTAAGTTACACCCACTTTACAAATTGGGACTGGAATCCATGAGATCCTGGGTTCCAGGCCCCCACTCAGCTTCTAAAGACTTAACTATGAGACCTCGGCCAAGTCATTTCACTTGTCGGGTCCTCACTCACTTCCTTAGAAATGCTGTAAGGGAAAAGGAAGCCATTTCTTAGTCTCTTCTAGCTCAAAAGACTTACCTTATAGTGATGACAGTAATTCCTCAGAAATCTGTGCCCCAGGGCACAGGCATGTGTGCTTGGGTATGTGTGTGCATGTGCCTGTGCTTGCATGTGTGTGCACACGTATGTGCATGTGTGTGCCCCCGTGTGTGTGTATCCCACATGTCCACCCTGGTGCCTACTGGACTTAGCTGAGGAAACGCAAGCTGTTTTGTGAAAACATAACTTAATATTTGACTGCCCTTAAGGGAAACACGAATCTCCCAATTCAGTAAAAAATATTATGTGAATTATTAGTTAGGTTTAACATTAATGCTACTGGTCTCCATTAATACAGAACACTGTGGTTCAGCTTTCTGGAATATATTTTTTCCATTAAAACAATATTATTGGCTGGGCGCGGTGGTCAGGAGTTTAAGACCAGCCTGGCCAACATGGTGAGACCCCGTCTCTACTAAAAATACAAAAATTAGCTGGGCGTGGTGGCGCGCACCTGTAATCCCAGCTGCTCAGGAGGCTGAGGCAAAAGAATCACTTGAGACCAGGAGGTGGAGGTTGTAGCGTGCCGAGATCATGCCACTGCACTCCAGCCTGGGTGACAGAGCAAGACTTCGTCTCAAAAACAAACAAACAAACAAAAAACAATATTATTAAAAGGAAGTGTCCAGCCCAGGCCATAAGCCCATAAAATATAGATAAAATAGAGATATGCCTAAACTATCCTTCCTATCTCCCCTACCTAGCCACATTACCCCACCCTCCTCCATGTTAATAATCTAGCATGTGTAGCCGGGCGCGGTGGCTCAAGCCTGTAATCCCAGCACTTTGGGAGGCCGAGGCGGGTGGATCACGAGGTCAAGAGATCGAGACCATCCTGGTCAACATGGTGAAACCCCGTCTCTACTAAAAATACAAAAAATTAGCTGGGCATGGGGGTGTGTGCCTGTAATCCCAGCTACTCAGGAGGCTGAGGCAGGAGAATTGCCTGAACCCAGGAGGCGGAGGTTGCGGTGAGCCGAGATCACGCCATTGCACTCCAGCCTGGGTAACAAGAGCGAAACTCTGTCTCGGAAAAAAAAAAAAAAAAAAAAAAGAAATAATCTAGCATGTGTACAGATTTTACATATGATTGTATTTTTCTCTAAATTATTACTATACACATATGTCTACTTGTATATATATATATATATATATATACACTCACAGGATGTGATTTTTTTTAAAAAAATCATAAAAGATATATTTTCCCTGCCTCTTCCTTTTCTCTCTCAATAAATACTTCATAGAAACCTCTTCATGTCCATTGGAATAGCTCTAATTCATTTCACTTTACTGGCTACATAACATTCCATTATGTGGCTGTACTCATTTCTATATTCATGGGCATTCATTCTATTTCTAGTTTTTTGCTCACACAAACAATGCTGCAGTAAACATATATGAACATATATCTTTAAAAACAATTGCTTTTATTTCAGCAGAAAAAAGTCCCATGAGTAAAGTTTCTAAGTTGAAAGGCATTTCTATCTTTTTATTTTAATAGATTATGACAGATTCAACTGTCATTTCACATGAGGTATCTCTGAAACCAAAGAACTAAACTATCTTTGTTTCTTCCTTTGGAGGGGTGGTATTTTGTTTGCATATGGTAGCAACAAACTATAGAAAACATAATTTTAAAAGTATGTACAAAATGTATATGACAAATGAGAAACATCAATAATCTCAAAATATATATGAGAAAGGTCTTTAAGTCCTCAGTGGGGAGAAATACAAAGTTTACTGCACAATATTAAATGAATAGCCAAGTAAGCCAAGGTATATATCAAGTCTATGGATTGAAGACAAACTAAGAATGTCATTTCCATTTAAATTGTTTTAGAGACTCAGCACATATTCAAGTTAAATCCCAATAGGACTCTTGTAAGCCACTGCTGTTTACAATGCTTTGAGAAACTACATTCCAGCTCCAGGCTGGAGCTGTATTTGCAACTTTTCATTCCTGAACCCCACAACAAAGGCACACACCTACTCTCATTAAGCTTCTCCCTCTCTTCAAGCCCAACGAAGCCTTGAGGCACTTGGGGAACCCTGTGAGTGGTGATGGGGAGAAAGGCAAATAGAGGAAGTAGGGCTGGATGATTAGAAGCCTCTAGAATGGTAATGGGAACAGAGGTGCTGCAGTTGGGAATAAATTTTTTAAGAGCTTAAGACTTAAGGAATGATGCTTACATTTCATCTGAAGCGAAGGTAGAATTCATGGATGGGGAAAGGGGTTGGGAAAAGAAGAAGAGAAGGAGGCAGAGTATTCAATGCTTCCACCTCCCTCAGAGGCAGCAGTAGCTGGAGCTCCATCAGAAAGGAGTCAAGAGCCGGGCGCGGTGGCTCAAGCCTGTAATCCCAGCACTTTGGGAGGCCGAGGCGGGTGGATCACGAGGTCAAGAGATCGAGACCATCCTGGTCAACACGGTGAAACCCCGTCTCTACTAAAAATACAAAAAATTAGCTGGGCATGGTGGTGCGTGCCTGTAATCCCAGCTACTCAGGAGGCTGAGGCAGGAGAATTGCCTGAACCCAGGAGGCGGAGGTTGCGGTGAGCCGAGATCGCGCCATTGCACTCCAGCCTGGGTAACAAGAGCGAAACTCCGTCTCAAAAAAAAAAAAAAAAAAAAAGAAAGGAGTCAAGAAGGTCCTTTAACAATGTCCTTTCATGGATCCCATTATGCCACAACGCTATTACATGTTTAACAGTCTTGGACCTGTGCGTACTCACTCACACAACACCAAAGTCTCCCAGAAGGCACTCACTCAGTTATGACAAGAGTCAATGAGTGAATGAATGAATGGAGACTGGAAGCAGGAGATGACCTTGCTTGAAGATGACTGTGTAAGCCTAAACAGATTTTTCATCGCCTGTGCTTCCTAAAAAAGTACAGCAGCAACAAAAATCAACTCCATCAGCATTATTTCCATCCAGCACAAGATGGAACTTGCCCTGAATGAACAGGTAAGAACTTATTTTCCAACATCAAACAATCTCTATATTATTATAATGAGATTTATTACAATTTTTGTTACACTCACTTATAACCCATTTCTTGCAGCTTACAGGAAAAAGCAGAGGGCTTTCCTTTTTTCTGATACCGCAAAGAAAGACTCTGAGATACCCCAGGGGAGAGTCATTGTTACCCACCATAAATGGTTAATGTGCTTTCACTTTCCAATGTAAAAATCAAATCGTTAAAATCAGAAGCTTATAATTCTACTGCCCTATTTCCCTTTGCTAATCCGTTAACATGTGTTACAGCAAAAATGTTCTGAATCATGTATCAAAAGCTGCTGCATATAAACACAGAGATTAAAAAGAGCCATGTTGTAAATGCCCCATGTTACTTAGTAAATAAGCAGAAAATAATTTGTCAAACTTCTCAACAACCTACACTGCCCTATAGCTCTTACGCTGGCAATTTAAAAAAAAAAATGTATGTGTATATGTGTGTGTGTGTTTCTTCCCTATCTGTCTAGCATAGCTCATTAAAATAAAAATAAAAATAAAAATAAAAAAAACAAATTGAGAAACTAGGCAACTGAATATTTCTTTTTTTTTTTTTTTTTTTTTTTTTGAGACAGAGTTTCACTCTCATTACCCAGGCTGGAGTGCAATGGCGCGATCTCGGCTCACCACAACCTCCGCCTCCTAGGTTCAGGTAATTCTCCTGCCTCAGCCTCCTGAGTAGCTGGGATTACAGGCACGCACCACCATGCCCAGCTAATTTTTTGTAGTTTTAGTAGAGACGGGGTTTTACCGTGTTGACCAGGATGGTCTCGATCTCTTGACCTCGTGATCCACCCGCCTCGGCCTCCCAAAGTGCTGGGATTACAGGCGTGAGCCACCGCGCCCGGCCGAATATTTCTAATGAAAACATGATAATAACTATAATGTCCTACAAAAATACTAGCCTATTCATTTTACGTTGATTAAATATTACCTCAACATTTAAAAACCACTGATAGAGGTTCCCGTGTATGCCAGGTCTGGTGCTTGAGTCCAGCCAGTATGCACTCTCCAATATACACTCGAGTTACACCTTCACAAAATCAGTCTTGAAGAAGTATCCCACCCATTTTACAGGTGAGTAACCAAGGCCGAGAGGCACAGAACTTATAAATATGACTCTGCTGATATGCAAAATGAAGGACCAAAGAAACCAATAAACTCATCCCAAAAATTATCTTTTAAATATCCCTTAAACACTAAAGTAGTATTTGATTAGTATAATAAAAAATATTTACTATCATTTAACTGGTAGTAACCATAATCTTTATGTTTGTTTTTTTCTTCGATCCATTGATTTTTCATTATGTTTAGTCCCTGCAATTTTTTTTTTTAAAGTTTACCCTCAAGTTTACCAATGTCTGTCTCTTTATATGAAAGTGAATCTTGGAAGAATCATAGACTCAGAGATGATCAAGAATTCTGATCAGATAGTGTATAAATGTAAACTTTCCATAACATGAAGTTTAAAAAAAAAAAAAAAACTCTGTCGCATACATAAATTCAAACCATGTGACACAAGGCTTTTTTTTCCTAAAGCACCAAGAGAGTCATGGTGCCTAATGCCATCCCCTTAAAATTGTATTTAGTTAATTGTTCTATAAATACAGTATCTCTGGCTTCTGTTGTCACTTTGCAAATTCTGAGGCCAACCTCAGGAATAAGTCTTTTACAAAAAGTAGGAATAACTAACAGTTACAAAGTTGCATATAGACCTGGGTTTAGAGGGTATGGGGAAGTATGGGAAAAAGACATATAGCAGAGAACTTGTCAGTTCCAAATCACTAATTTATTTCTCTGCTCTGGTATGCTCAGATTTGGAGACAAGGGCATACCCAGCCAGCAGACCAGGAGTATTAACCTTCACCTTCTGGTTGAAGGCCTTTTATTTTATATATATATAATTTATTTTTTGGTACTTCATCAAATACAACTGTGGCTTGACGGATATCTAACTGTATTTACCTCTGAAATGATTCACAACAGTAAACTGATTTCAGCCTTTGATTTGAGAAGACAAAAAAAGCTATGTTTGAGAAGACAACAGAGTATGATTTTATAAAGAGCAAATTCCTTAAAATATATGCAAGATTATTACTGGCCCATAGATTAGAGAAATGAAATGCATCCACCATTTGGCTGGATTTAGTCAGGCAAGCACAGTAAGTAGCATAATGGGTCTAATTCCTATCCTGTCTGGAATATCCATCCTTCTGGAGTTTCCCAGAACACTCAAAGAGGCCAGTGGCAGAGCCCACAGGCAGGGCCACCAGGGTGGGATTTTTTTTCTATATGAGGCACAAATTGTGGCCTTTGTCACCACAGCACAGCATGTACCTCAATAAGATCATTCAATATGAAAGTATTTCAAAAGGAAAGCAAACTGGCACTGGATGAGGTATACAACTTCAGGCAAGTCTCAAGGAACCTAATGTTCTTAGTGTTTTTATTCAAACAATTACTTTGGGTTCAATGAGTTCTTCGAATCCTTTTTTTTCAATTTGGTCTTGAATTGGGGTATGTGTGGAACTGTAAAAGCAGTTCTTACCATTCAGGACATGCACTGATTACAGATCTTATGAAAACTTAAAACTACCAGCATTGCCAGACTTTCAGATTTACATAGTGAGTTCATAGAAAGGTTATTTACAGCCTGGTGTGGTGGCTCACATCTATAATCCCCACACTTTGGGAGGCTGAGGCAGGAGGATCACTTGGAGATGGAAAATAGCCTGGGCAACATGGGGAAATCCTGTCCCTTAAAAATAAAAAACAAATAAATTTTTTTAAAAAGATATATAAAGAAAGGTTATTTACTTTGCTGTGCTCATCTTCCACATACATTCCACAAGGATGTGTTTCCAAGTCTCTCCACACTCAGCAAACTTCAAGGGTTTGGATGCCTTGGAAGCTGTGAGATTGTTAGGAGGCAGTGGGGAGTGGCCACCCGGTATCCATAGATACTGACTGGCAGCAGCTTTTCTCTGAAGTTGGGCACCCTTTGGCCCCAGGCTCAGCGTTCCTGGTTGGAGGAGGGAGGAGTGGGTCCTGGAGAGCAGACATCTCTCTAGCTAGCTGCCAGGTGCTCCAGGAGCTTTGGCCAGCTCATCCGTAATGACAGGTCCCGGTTCTCACAAACTGAATTCTGCACAGCAGCCTGCATGGCTCCAGGAACCCACTAGGGTTAAGGCCCTCCTTTAATGACCAGGTACAAGTGCCAGTTCACACACACCCTCTCATTACCTCCTGAATTTGTCTGGAGGTCGAGCCACCCTAGACATTTCACAAGTACGTGTGTCTTAATGCAGAATAAAACAAGCGATGTGCCCCAGTCAACCTGTCCCATCCCACAAATACACCTACTATGTGCCAGGCATTCTTGATACATCAGTGGACAAAAATGATCAAAATCCCTGGCCTCTCAGCACAGATGTTGTCAGTGCAGTAATTACTCAATGACCAAAAGAAGTTTAATCATTTTCCTCCCACTTTCCTGCCACCCACATCCTGGCCTTTCAATCTCCCAAAAAGCTGGGTGTCTTCGTTTAATCCTGTTAGCTTGACAGGGACAGTAAAATCCTTTAGCCTGCGCGCCACCGACACTACCCAGGTGCAACCCAATTCTCTCCTGAACTCGACTGTGGCAGAACATCTTTCTCCAGCTTCCAAAAACTTCAAGTGACGTGAGGCTCCCCCAGTTGCAGCCCTGGAGGACAACTAAGGGGTAATGGAGGGGATCGACCAGGGCCCCCTACCCCGGAGTGCGCCGGGGAGCGGCGCGCGCGTGCAGTACTCACCGAGGAGCCGGCCCAGAACGGGCACGAGTTCTTCACCTGCGGAGAGCTGCTCAGCGACAGCGCCCCGAAGCTGAGCGCCACCATGCAGCAGCCCAGGATCAGCTGCAGCAGCCCGAGCGACAGCAGCGGGCGGGCGGGCAGGAGCGCGGAGCCCGGGGCGGCGGCGGCGGCGGCTGCCCGGCGGGAGGGGAAGGCGGGCGGCGCGGCCAGCACCCCGGCGGCAGCTGCGGCCGCGCAGCGAGGCCGCGCCGGGGGCTGCAGCGCGCCCCGGGGCCAGCGCGGCCGCAGCGGGGGCAGTGGCGGCTCCTGGGCGGCGACGGCGGCGGCGGCTCCCGGGCCCCCGGCCTGCGGCCCACCCGAAAGCCCAGCCACCGGGCAGCAGGAGCCCGGGAGCACCACGGGCAGGGACATGGACGGACTGGGAAGGGAGCGGCCGGCGGCTGCTGGGAGGGAACGCGGAGCGGAGCCGAGGGCGCCGCACACTGGGCGCCGCGGGCGGGCTCCGAGGCCGAGGGGGAGGGAAGGAAATGCGCACGGCCCAACCACTTGCTGCCGCCGCGCTGCCCTGGCTCCAGCCGGCCGCACCCACCTGCCGCCTGGCGGGTCCGCCTCCCGCTGGCCCCTGGCGCACCCTCACTTGCACCCACGCGCACCCCGTGCTCGCGCTGCGCCGGGTCCCCGCCGAACCTGCGCCGGCTTCCTGGGGTCCTGGGAGGGTGCCCTGCCCCAAATATTTAAATAAGCCCCTCAAGCTAGGAGGCACCCCACGGCCAGGACGCGTCAGAGCCGGCCACCTACGGTGTCAGCGTCTGTCCCCACCCACCGAGCTGGGGCTAGAGAAGAGCAAGCAAAGCGCCGTGGACACTCGGGCCCCTTCACGGTCCAGGTCCAGCCACAAGAGAGACCCTGGCGCACTCTAATGAGAAGGGAGCCACCCCTTAAACTTTTGCCCCCATAAGGAAGGGGATGTCTGGAGGAGGGACTCTGGGGGCGACTCGACGGGAAGAAGTGTAAGCCGAGGAATTTGGGAAGGACGACGCCGAGCTCAGTTACCGCTCGCAGGGCACAGGACTTGCCTGGCCCGCATAGGCGCGGGGGTGCTTTCCCAGCACCTGGGTAGGAGCGGTAACGAAAGGACAGGGTTACCTTGGAAGCATCCAGCATCCGTAGAGAAAGTACCCGGGGCAGCCCGGAGCGCATGGCAAGAGTTACTACTCTCTGTCCTCTCATTGATTCATGAGCTATATCAGGCATCTATTAGGCATCACCTGGTAGAACACAGAACCCCCAAACTTCCGAGGAAATATCTTCATAGAATCCTAAGCTACTCTGCTAATTTATGAGAAATCTTTAGAGCTTAAAAAAAAAATTTATTCCTCTTTGCAAAATGAATTTTCTTAATAGCATACCTTTTCACCTCAGAATAATTCTAATGCGTAGAAAGTTTCATGCCTAAAATGATTATAATGGACTTTCTTTCCTGATAAGAACCAGAGCAGTGTTCTTTGCAGTTAGTCAGTTACCGTCTTAGAAAGCCTGTCTTATCATAAGGTTAGGGTATTAACATCCTCCTACCCAATAAACCAAGAAAAGCGTGTGTCAGTACTTATGCTCTGCATGTGGAAGCTGTATTTATATTGCTTGTTACTTTAACCCATAATGTGATACACTATCAATGTGCCCAAATTTACGTATACACTTCTTAAATTATTAAAGCACATGTCATTAATGGTGCCTAGGACTTCCTTTAGAGACTGCTCCCATGAATAAATTCAAATTCTGGAGGAAAACTGAAATGCCTTTCAAAATAAGTGTTTAAAGTCTGTTGATTCGTGCACTTTCAAAAAATGCCTTACAGTATATGCTCTGAAATTGCAGCTGATGTTAAATTAAAAGCGTCTTAGAGCTGAGGTTATACTCTATTTTATATACAAGCTTAACAGTATTTAATTTTTAACAATGTATTACACCTTGCAATATAGTAAGTCTGACTGAGTCTTAAGAAATTCTCTCAGCTAAACAAATCTATTTCATTGGCCAGTTCCTGACACCTGAAACTTACTATTAAAAATGTATTATTTGTGTCTAAGAATGTTGCTGTTAGAAGTCAGGGTATCCTCTGGCCCTTGCGGAGGGACATGATTATGACTGGAAAGCGGGTTTCAAGGGGTGCTGGTGACTATTTATTTCTTGATGTAGGTACTAATTACATGAATAAGGTTCATTTTGTGAAAATTCATGGAGTTATACTTATGATTTGTGTGTGTCTCTGTGTATATATTATACTTAAATACTTTAAAGTATTTCCAAGTATTTTATTCTTAACATTTTTAAAGCCTTTTTCCCCATGCAGAAACAGATGATAGCAAAATAATTGAAATTGATGATTATATCATCTTAGAGGCTTTACTCATAACATGACTAACATTTTAAAAGCTACTAAGGGATGTTGTATAGTCATATTTTTTTTTGTTATTGGCCACATTTATAACTGAGTTTCTTTTTCTGATTATAAACACAAATCTATGTAACACTACCCCAGCCTTTAAAATTATGCCAATACAAAGCTCAAGTATTTGGGCTTGGGATTTTTGTAACAAGCTTGATTCTTTGCGTCTCCCAAACACAGCTTACAATAAGTCTTTAGTTAGACCTGAGCAAGCTGTATGTAACTAAGCTCTTAGAGGATGATTCAGAGCCATTGA
The DNA here is from genome assembly GCF_009761245.1 of Sapajus apella. NCBI lineage: Eukaryota > Metazoa > Chordata > Mammalia > Primates > Cebidae > Sapajus > Sapajus apella. The sequence goes on from NW_022436964.1 coordinate 15,488,692, forward strand.
TTTCCATTTGTCTTAATTAAAAAAAAAAAAAAAAGTGAAGACTTTCTAAAACAGCCTGGCAATTTCTCAAGAAGTCAAGCATAGGGATGTTATTTGACCCACTTATTTCACTCCTAGGTATATACCCAAAAAACATTAACATAATCACACGAAAACTAGTGCACAAATAGCAGCATTATTCACAACAGCCAAAAGGTGAAGCAACCCAAGTGTCAATCAACTGGATGAATGGATAATCAAAACATGGAATATGCAGCCAATGGAATATATTCATCAGGAAAAGAGGAATGAGGTGCTCATCTATGCTACAACATGTAGAAACCTTCCAAATATTATACTAAGGTTCAAAATATCACATGTACCCCATAAATATGTACAACTATTATGTATTCATAATTAAAAATTTTTAGACATTATGTTAAGTGAAAAAGCCAGTCACAAATGACCACATATTATATGATTCCATTTGTTGTCCAGAATGAAGAAATTTGTAGAGACAAAGTAGCTTACCCGCTGCTTAGGGCTCGGGAAATGGGGAGATTGCAGGGGGATGATGGCTAAAGGATATGTGGATTCTTTTTAAGGTGGTAAAAATGTTCTAAAATTGATTATAGTGGTGACTGTACAACTCTGTGAATGTACTAAAAACCAGTGAATTTACACTTTAATGGGTAAATTGTTTGTAGAGTATGTGAATTATATCTCAATAAAGCTATCATCGAAAAATTTAAAAATAAGTGAAGAAGAACCTGTGAAAAATTTGCCCCAGATTCTTCATTAATGTAGGCCAAAGTTCAAGGAAACAATAGCTGTAGTGAGTTGTTTGGTAGAACCCAGCTGCCAGTTTTCTTCAAGATCAAAGCTGAGCTCCAAGCAGGTTCTGTACACCTTTCACCAATGCTTCCCCTCACTGTCCCTCATTTTCCACTCCTTGCACTAGGAGCCTCCTCCACTGAGGAGTTCAGGCTTTTTGCCCAGATTTCTTGGACACCAGGTTCAAGCGATTCTCCTGCCTCAGTCTCCTGAGTAGCTGGGATTACAGGCGCACGCCACCACTCCTGGCTAATTTTTGTATTTTTAGTAGATACGGGGTTTCACCATGTTGGTCGGGCTGGTCTCAAACTCCTGACGTCATGATCCCCCAAGGATACCTTTAAACAAACTCCTCAGCTCCTTCCACACTTCTCAGAAGACCCCAGCTGTCAGCTAATTAAAGGAGTCTGTTCCACATCAGAGTGAGAGCTGCCGAAGAAACTTTTCTCAAAACCTCTTCCCTGGCAAGATCTTCCAGGTCTTATATTTTGCAAAAAAAGGAAGTGCTTCTCTGAATTAAGGCATAGCAGACTCTAGAAGGCTCAGTTAATATGGTGGCTGGAACAGCTTCTCAAACTGTGCTCCACAGACCACAGGACCATGCCAGGGCGGGGAAGGGGAATGTCAGGTTCATTCACTTCCACCCACACCTGTGGGATTAGATACTCTGGACTGAAGGCCTAGAACCTGCGTTTTAACAAATGTAAAGAAACATTAGCAGATGGTACTATGTAGACTCCAGAATTTTTATATGGGAATGCTTTTATGAGAGAGGAAGGTGGGGGATTTGGGTTGAAAGCAAACATACATGTAATATGTTGGTGGGAGGGCTTTGCTAGCCCCCAGTGGGACTCCACTGCCCAGGTGATCTTTATGCACAGGAAGGAGTTAAGACTACTAGATTCTAATGGGAAGGGTACTGCAGGAAAAACCAGATGCTGGGTTCTAGCTTCTCCTCCACTCTGTGCCCTTGACCCTGTCAGGAGCCTCTTGGCCTCAATTGCTTCATCTTTAAGATACGGGTTTGTGAGGCTTCATCTGCCAGAGGTTGGGCTATGCAATCATTTTGATACCTCTAGGCCTGCAGTTTTGAAGTTCAGCCATTCTCATCGCCATGATTTCTCAGCTGGCCAACAAGAGAACAAGGACAAAGAAACGCAGGTAGATTTGGGTGTAGAATAAATGTGTAGAGTCCAAATTCCCTGACAAAACCCCAAACTCACTTTTCTAAACCTTAAGGCCTCAGGTTCCATGGTCTTAAGTTTTTCCCTGAGGTACTGTGTTGTGGGAGAAGTCATGCGAGGGAAATCGATGCGTGATAAAAGCAATTAGAACATTTCACTTTGTAGAGAAAAGGCTGTGTGAGGTTTTTCTTAATTAAGAGAGAGAGGAAGAATAAAAGAAAGAAAGAAAGAAATCCTGAGTAGTGCTGGGCAAATCAGGCACCAGGTTTTTCTGAAATAATGGTGCAGGCTGGTTGTTGAGGATTCCTAATGCTTCTGACCGCAAGACAGACTTCTTTGTCAAACAGACAAGCTGCAGCCATATTTTTCCCATTGTCAAATACTGAAAACTTCTTATCAAGCAAATCCCACAATAAGACAATTCAATCCAGCTGCTTTAAAAATTATTCTTGTCTGACCAATTTCTAGAGTAGATAAGCTACACACACACACATAATAAAGTATGTCCTACAAATATGCGAGTGTGTGTGTGTGTGTGTGTGTGTGTGTGTGTGTGTGTGTGTGTGTGTATCTATGGGTAACCTTATATCAGAGCTTCCTGGAATTTCAAGTTTCTGTAGAAGTCAAAGCTGTAATTCACCAATGGAGGCTGTTTCTTTGTTCTGCAGAAATGTCTTGAACCGGACTTTTAGTTAATCAAATGTGAAGCACAGACCCCCTGAAACAGATATTTAGGAGACAGCAGTATGTTAACAACAGAGGTTGTCTTGTAATAGTTTGAGCAGAGCTGCCCATTCCCAACGAAGGAACTCTTTGTCTAAGGTGCTTGTCAGACTCACCAGCGAAACTTCAAAAGCTATATCAAAGTCTAAGCCTCCGGTTGAGGATATAGTGATGCATAAGGCCTGCAGTGGGGTGAAGTCTGGACAGATATTTGCCAACATCTCTCCTAAGGTTTGAGATGCACAGTGCTCTAAAGCCGTGTCTCAGAGACCAGTACTCCTTTCCCAGCTAGGGGTTTCTAGCACCTGCATGTGTGCAGTGTGTGTGTGTGTGTGTGTGTTCTTCTTTCCGGCAACTATTCATGAAAGAGAGGACCTCAGCCCCCAAGCTGCCAGTCAAGCTGGAGAAGAGGCCATAAGACAGACTTGCCTTGGGCTTCGCACAGCCCGTGTAGACTGAGCCGTGGATGAACCTGTAAGATGCTAGGCTTTTTTAGGATTGACAAACTCTAACTGTGGAAAATGTACAAATTTACTGACTTTAAAGTATTTTAGCCACAGAGTCACCCAGGGAGAGGGAAGTGGGATGTCCCTAAGAGGAGAGGGTGTAACTGCTGTTAATCCGCCTGGCAGTGGTTATTCCCAGGAAAGAAAATGAGAACTGAGGAAAGTGGAGCTGAGGATGTAGAAACAGCCTGGGCCTTCTGCTAATCCTACCTACTGATTTTGACTGCCTGCCATATCCGGGCTTTGTATACATTATTTCTAATGAAACAGCTCTATCAAATAGGTCTTTGTTTCAATTAGGCCAGAAAATAAGAGAAAGGAACAGAGGGAAATTTATTCACCTTTGTGTTTCTTGCACCCACAGTTTCTATCTGCCCTTCTCAACAACCCCTAGGATAGCAGAAAAAAGATTTCTGTCTGATATGGTTTGGACTTGTGTCCTCGCTCAAATTTCATGTCAAATTGTAATGCCCAGTGTCAGAGGAGGGGCCTGGTGGGAGATGATTTGATCACGGGGAAGACCTCCCCCTTGCCCTTCTCGCAATAGTGAGTGAGTTCCCATGATATCTGCTTTAAAAGTATGTAGCACCTCCCGCTTCTCTTTCACCTGCTCCAGCCATGTAAGACCAATCGCTTTTCCGTCACCTTCTGCCATGATTGAAAGTTTCTTGAAGCCTCCACATCAGGTTTCTTGTACAGTCTGGGAAACCATGGGCCAATTAAACCTCTTTTTTTTTTTTAATAAACCACCCAATCTCGGATAGTTCTTTATAGCAATTCGAGAACAGACTAATACATTTTCCAAGTGATTTTCTGATATGAAATCCCCCTTCCAGCTACTCTGATCCAAGAAATGGGCTGCCCTTGGTAGCAGATGTGAGTTCTGTGCAGTAGAAAGCCTTTCACCTTGTTCTCATTTAATAAATTGGCATCCTGACATAGATTAGTCTTTTGTGCCAGGTGCCTTTTTTCTTTGGGGTGCTTAAACTTACTGTTCCATCTGTTAAGAGCATTGTTCTGTGCCTAGCCCCTTGGTCACCAACACCTATCCACACATTTCCCCAGGGAACCCCTACTCATCCCTACATTACAGATTGAGCTCATTTTGCTCAAGAAGTCTTCTTTGATATCCCCACAAGGCACCCCTGAGACCAGGGCCTCAGGTCTCTGGATCCCTAGGTCAGAGTTGTTTCTATTTCACTATGCTGAGGTTCTGAGTCGATGTCATACATGTCGGGGACACAGCTTTGTTCCAATCTGGGCAGCATGGTGCCTTCTGGGCTCTCACAGTCACTGTCAAACCTAGACACTGCATGTGACATGAAGTCCCTTGGGGCACCGTAATGACTTAGAGAGCGTGTGGTGTGATGAAGGAGCTCTGCCTGGAGAATCTAGACCTTTTGGTCAGATTGATTCCATTGCTGCACCAGGGCCTTTGAGTTGGCTGTTTTCTCTGTCTGAGAGTGCTTTTCCCCCAGATATGTGTCTTATGCCTTCACTCCATTTACTTCACAGAGAAACATTTTCTGGCTTCCTTGTCAAATTTGTCACTTCTTCTCCTTTTTACTCCCTATCCCTTCATTCTGGATTTCTTCCTAGTAAGTATCACCATCTGACATTAGGTTGTTTATCACAGTCTCATGACAGTATGACAAATGTAAGTTCCATGAGGGCAGGGACTTTGTGCTGAATAATCTGATATTCTCATCTCACAGAGTGGTGTCTGATAAATAGAAATCAATAAACTTTTACTGAATGAATAAATGAATGGATGGTCTTTGCCTTTTTTCTTATTTAGAGTTCTTAGACAAGTCACATCACCTCTCCAAGCTTTGGTTTTTTCCATCAATGGAGGTATGGTGGGGAGAGGATAAGGAGAGGTTTACCCTGGATTATGCCCAAGGTCTCTCCAGCTCCAACAAATACTTCTAAATGCCAGGAATATTTAGACCTTTGCTCTCTTCTTGATGTCATTCAATGATTCCTTGGTCTTCTCTGAATAGGAATATCCTGATTATGAATCATCACCATAAGAAAGCACAAAGAAAGATGTGCGTGCGTGTGTGTGTGTGTGTGTGTGTGTGTGTGTGTGTGTGCGTGTGTAAGTGAAGCTGAAAGGGAACTCAGGGCCCCAAAGCCCCGGTGTCAGGCTACCTGCCACTGGAATATCAGGTGTTCCATTCACAGATGCTATGTTACCTGTCAGCCTCAGAGCTCTAACCCCAGAGAGCGGAGACCATGTCCCCTCCTCAACTTAAGGGCTTTGCCGCTTAGGATATAACTGAGGATAAGCTTGACAATGAAAGACCTCTGGGAGGATCAAGGTAACTACCAATCAAACCATGTTTGCTGGGATGGGGAGGGTGACTGGAAGCTTAAGGTGGGGGTGGGGGCAGGGTGGGGAGTGGTGCATTGCTTTCAGCTTCTTGGAAGTGGCGGATGGATGCAGTCTGGGGAAAACCTCTGAAGATGCTGCGGAATGAGATTTTAAAATAAGGCCATTAACCACAGACCTTGTAAGCAGAGCCCCCAGTGACAGCACAAAATGGAAGGGTAAAAATGCTGAGTGGACTTAACCACGAGTTAAATCTGAAGCTGCTTTAGAAAGCAGTGGCCTGCCGGGCGCGGTGGCTCAAGCCTGTAATCCCAGCACTTTGGGAGGCCGAGGCGGGTGGATCACGAGGTCAAGAGATCGAGACCATCCTGGTCAATATGGTGAAACCCCGTCTCTACTAAAAATACAAAAAAAATTGGCTGGGCATGGTGGCGCGTGCCTACCCAGGAGGCTGAGGCAGGAGAATTGCCTGAACCCAAGAGACGGAGGTTGCGGTGAGCCGAGATCGCGCCATTGCTCTCCAGCCTGGGTAACAAGAGCGAAAACTCCGTCTCAAAAAAAAAAAAAAAAAA
>NW_022436964.1:15494924-15507006 GCF_009761245.1 Sapajus apella
AAAAAAAAAAAAAAAAAAAAAAAAAAAGAAAGCAGTGGCCTGTGGAGCAACCACACAGAACATTAAAGAATCAGAGGGAGTGAGAAGATAGTTACTGGACACTTATGTCTTTTAATGTTAATGTCTTTTTTTTTTTTTTTGAGACAGAGTTTAGCTCTTGTTACCCAGGCTGGAGTGCAATGGCGCGATCTTGGCTCACCGCAACCTCTGCCTCCTGGGTGTTCTGCTGGCCTTCAAGTCCTGGTTCCATCTGTTCTAGCTACACATCATACTTTCTGCAGTCAAGTCGTTCAATTCTTCCTTTAATTACATGGAATATCTCAGTGTCTTTTGAACAAATTCTTCCTTTCTATCTACTTTGACTTAAATTTATGCCTCTGGCCACAAAAACATTTTAGTATTCTCAGACACCATGATAAATTCATGTATAAGTTTTATAGCAGGAAGACCGGAGGAGGAGGTGCAACTCCTTTATTGTTTGACCTATGTGGATGGATGTCTGTCACTTAAAACTGAAAGAATACTGAGGCAGTTAGCTCCTGCAAAAATGATCTGTTGTGGAAAAGTGAACAAAGTTCTGTGGAGTGGCTCACTGTGTGCGAAAGGACTCTGGTGGAGGGAGAATCAGAAGAGCTGACATCTCTTCTTGTCCCTGCCACTAACTGCCTATGTGGCCTGAAGTACAGCAATTTACCTCTCAGGATCTCAGAGTTCACATAAAGCTGGCCTCAACCCACCAAAACCAGTAAAATGTGAGGCCTGGGTCAGGTCTCAAAGGATCCTCTTGGTCATAAAAATCAAAGACTTTGTCTAAACTGTTAGTGTCCTGACATAAATATTTCTTCCCAAAGAAGACACAGGGACCTATATCTAATGCTGGCTTCATTGTAAACACTATCCTCATCTCTCCTAAATTTTCTTGACAACAGCATAGAAGATAATATGTATATCAATTCCTAAGGCCTCTGTAATAAATTACTACAAACTTTGTGACTTTCAATAACAGAAATGTATTCTCTCATAGTTCTGTAGGACAGAAGTATGAAATCAAGGTGTTGGAGTGGCCACGCTCCCTCTCAAGGCTGCAGGGGAAAACCCATTCTTGCCTCTCACAGCTTCTGGTGGCACTGGGTGTTCCTTGGCGTGTAGCTGCATCACTCCAACCTCTGCTTTTATCTCCACATGGCCTTCCCCTCTCTGTCTCTGTGTCTTCTCTTCCGTCTCTTGTAAGGATACTTGTTGTTGGACTTATGGTCCACCCTGATAATCCAGGATAATCTTAACTTAAGATTCTTAACTTCATTACCTCTGCAGAGATCCTCTTTCAAATAAGGCCACATTCACAAGTTTTAAGGATTCAGATGTGAACATATATTCTGGTGGGGGCGGGGAGAACCGTTCAGTCAGGAAAGCATGTGTGAAGATCATGTGAAAAAGCCCTAAAAGAAGCCCATGGCTTAATATATGTTATGGGCACCATCAATATGACCTAAAAGAAGACAGAAAATAAATTATCACCAGCTGAATATTCCCTTCCTCCACTCTGTCATGTTAATAGCCCGCCTGTAGAAAATTCCAGAGTTAAAGAAGTAGCCAGGTAGCTCTCTTTTTGTTGTTGTTTTAAACAAAAGATCTCAAAGTGGGCCATATCGCCCATCTCATTGTTTGCTCCTTCCACATAAGTGCTAATGTGTTTGATTATATTCTGCTCCAAATTCCTCTACAACCACTAATCAGAAATACACAGAGAACTGACTGGATCCAAACAGTTCTTTCCCCATGGCCTCATTCTTCTTGAATTCTAAATGCCTGTTGAAGAGAAGCATCAGAGTGCTTATCTTCTGAAAACAAGCTGGAGAGCAATCACCTTGTCTTTTCAAAGAAGCCATACTGTGCCTGGCTTTCCCATTCCAAAAATAACATAGAAATTCTTAGAGACAGTCATGTGGCAGAGAACCAAGAGTTGGAATGCAAAGCTTTTGTGTTTCTTGTGGAAGGCCTCTTGAGTACTTAAGTAGTTACATTCCATCTTCACAGGAAGCTGAAGAGGGGCAAATGCAGTAAGGAGAGTGCTTAAGGCAGGCCTGGCATTTCTCTTCTGTGAAATGCCGAGTTTGGTCATATCCTGAAGAAGTTAGGGTGTCCTATGAGAAGTGTTGGCACTGCTGTAGTCTGTGAGGCTACCTGCAGGGAATCCATGTCTTCCCAAAAATCTAATCCCCAGCTGCCTAAACTTCCCCAAATTCCCAGCTGAACCCTTTTTTCCTCCTCACCGCCCTTACTCTGCAGAATCACATGACAGCCCAACATCGTTACTTCACCTAGTGGTAAGTATTCGGATCGATTTTTTCCATTCCCTTTCCTACTGTAGTCTTTCTGTCAGAGGCGTTTGAACCAGAGCAACTCCATCTTGAATAGGGACTGGGTAAAATAAGGTTGAGACCTACTGGGCTGCATTTCCAGGAGGTTAAGCATTCTTAGTCACAGGATGAGATAGAATATCTGCACAAGATATAGCTCATGGGGTGGGGTGGGGGGGGGCAGGGCATAGAAAAAGAAAAAAATATTAAGAAAAATAAGATATAGTTCACAAAGACCATACTGATGAAATAGCATGAGGTAAAGAAGCCGGCCTAAACCCACCAAAACGAAGATGGCAATGAAAGTGACCTCTGGCCCTCCTCACCGCTCATTCTACACTAATTATAGCATGCTAAAAGACATTCCCACCAGCGTCAGGACACTTTACAAGTGCCATGGCAATGTCAGGAAGTTATCCTATATGGTCCAAAATGGGGAAGAACCCTCAGTTCCAGGAATTGCCCACCCCTTTCCTGGAAAATCCGTGAATAATCCATTTCTTGTTTAGCATATAAACAAGAAGTAACTATAAGTATTAATAGTGGAACAGCCCAAGCTGCTACTCTGCCAATGGAGTAAACATTCTTTATTCTTTTGCTTTCTTAATAAATTTGTTTGCACTTCACTCTATGGATTCTCCTCAGATTCTTTCTTGTGTGAGATCCAAGAACCCTCTCTTAGGGTCTAGATTTTCCAGTCTTCTTTCTGGTAACATCTTCCTGGTGACCATGAAGGGACAACACTGAAGAGACCCTTGACCCGGAGGAAATAGACTACAGCACCAACTGGCCAACTTCGGGTAACTGTTGGGGTACATTTTACCCAGGTAAAGGATGGAATTGGGTTAGATGCCCAACTTAGAGGAGTTAGAGCTGCTCCTAAGACAGTGTGGGTTAAAGGACCCTCTTAATAAAAGGTAAGGATGCTTGACCGAACTCTGGTTCGACGCCCAACTTAGGAAAGTTAGAGTTCTTTCTATGATTTAGGGGGTTAGAGGCCCCTGTCAGTAAAGTCCCCCTTAGTTAAAAATGGAATTGGCATTACAGGATGTTAACCACTCTTCTCTTTGGATTAATTTGCCTTGCACTCTTTGCTGATGGCTGTGCATGACAGGAGTAGGCATGTACAGGACATAAGAGTCTTTTCCTCTCCAAAAAGGGGAACTTGAGAGCTGACAGAGCTGCTGGAAAAGATCCCTTCACAACTGACGAGCAGCCACCTAGACTTTAGATTCAGCGTCGCTGCAATGGGTCTTTCTCCGGCAACCTGAGTTCTTCACCTCCCCACCCTGCTGCAGACACTGCTTTTCTCCCTTTCACTCCTTTCCCTTTCCTATCTTCTCTGTTATTCAGGGTGACCATCTTGCCCAGAGACCACATGTTGAAACTCGTGGTCAGAGGTTGGATGAAAGATGACAGGGTCCATCCAGGAGCAAGTTTGAGCCTTGCCAGTTCCATTTTGGGTGCTGAGCGGAGTGGCTACTGTAGCGAACCTGGTATACTTTGTGCTATAAATTTGTCTTTCTGTATCGCTCTGTCCTAAAGAGGAGTACCTTAGAATAAAACATGGGCTTAGGACCTCAGTAACAAACTTTGCTGCAGGTCCCAAAAAAGCTGGATGAAGTTTCCCTCTCATCTCGTTTCATATCCTTGGGAGCTTGACCTTGTAACCACATGGTGGTATTTTCTCCTGGTCACCACCATCCAGCTGACAAGAAACTTGGAATTCATGTCATAGTTTGCCCTAAAAATTATCTTGATCATTTAGAAGGCTTTGCGAGCTCTAGACTCCACCTAGGAAAAACAATGGAAACCGCCCAGTGATGTGGCTTAGTGGCTAAGGCTTTGTCTTTTCACAATGACAGCCTGAGTTCAGGGTTCAATTCCTGGCTTAGGGGATGAGTTCTTTCTGGTTTGATGTCTGTGTGATCTTTACCTTTTGTTGATTCTCTTCTCGTCCACAAACTGTCTGAAATTTTCCTTTCTCTGTGCACCTGGGAGATTACCTTTGGTAAAGTTCAAAACCTCGGAAATATTGGCCATTTGGCCTGGACAAAGTCAGGTAATAAGAGATTTAAAAGAATTTTTTTTTTTAGAGTGCTGTGTTTAAAAGTCGGCTTAATTAAAAGTGGATATTCAAGCTGTAACAGCCTGGATCTCCTTGGAAAAAAGCAGAGGAGGCTCCACAGACCTCGTTTTGAGGAAAACCTCTGTTTTTCTCATGGAACCTCAGAAATTGAAAGCAGACAGATCCCTCTCAAAATCTAAGACTCTGTTCTGTTTTGCCCTGCATTATCTGATGGTTTTGACTTTTGGGGATTTCAGAAATTGCTTCACATTATGAGAGAAGTCTGGTGTGTAATAACTATGTAGGAAATATACTTTTGGGGATAGCTAATGGCAGTTATGGGGGAATGCAAGGTTCTTTCATGTTTGGATTAAAGAATCATGCTCCTGGCCACCTGGAAAGTAAAGAAATGTCCCCACCCTGCACTGAGAGATAACACTCCCATAGGAGATGGGCTGATTCCCCCTTTTTGAAATCCAGGATCTGGTATAAAAATGGGACCCTGAATTGTGGGGGATCTGTTTTGCCTTCCAGCTATGCCTGCATATTAGGCCCTAGAAACTGCGTGCCTTTTTTTTTTTTTTGAGACGGAGTTTCACTCATGTTACCCAGGCTGGAGTGCAATGGCGCGATCTCGGCTCACCGCAACCTCCGCCTCCCGGGTTCAGGCAATTCTCCTGCCTCAGCCTCCTGAGTAGCTGGGATTACAGGCATGCGCCACCATGCCCAGCTAATTTTTTGTATTTTTAGTGGAGACGGGGTTTCACCATGTTGACCAGGATGGTCTCGATCTCTTGACCTCGTGATCCACCCGCCTCGACCTCCCAAAGTGCTGGGATTACAGGCTTGAGCCACCGCGCCCGGCCGAAACTGTGTGCTTTAAAGAGAAAGATAAAAACCGGCAAATGAAAAATCTTACAAGTATTGGATCTTCTTCTGTGGATTTACATGTGTTGTGTGTGTGATGTTTATATAGGAAAGAACTCTGATTAATTAGCTTAAAGGTAATAAGCACTGAAATCAAATATTTTGTCCAAAAAATAAAAAAAGAAATGCCTTCGCATGACTTTAGTAAGCTTTGGAAAATAAAGACAATTTTAAGAATTATTGGTTAAAAAAAAAAAAAGACATTTGGTATAAATTAGGCAGGGTGCTAAATGCTTTAGGGTCATAAATTGCTTCTTTGACTTTTGAAAATTGTTCATCTTATCTACTTTGGAGCCATTAGATTCTAGGTAAGGCCTGGGGACATGTGGAGTTAGCCATGCCCCCTAGCTATGCTGGAAAGAGTCAGATCTTACCTACATTTCTGTCTGGTGTCCTAGACTCCACATCTAATACATAATTAAAATCCCTTACTTAACCAAGGTTTTCACTGAAAGTAAAAGTTGCTAAGAGTTAACATTGTGACATATAATCGAAGACTATCAAAGAAACCATTTGACATGCAGATTGTGTAAGGAAAGCAAAATGGGCTCCTGGTGAAAGATTATAAGAAGTCATGGAGATATGATTTTTTTTTGGCCTACATTAAAGGGTTAAAGGATTGTTTTAAGTTAAATAGGATATAGCTGAAGGCTTAAGCAAGTTGTGGAAGGTTCATGAAAAATTAATCTTGTGAAAGAAATTCTGTGTGTGAACATTGGCTCAAGTTAAAGGTATTCAATTTTTCTGTAAATTGAACATTGGAATAAAAGCACAGCAGGTTTTTCTTAGAGCACTAATCTGTTCTTTCACAAAAATTGTAAAGGGTTATAAAAAGTTTTTAGTAATCTTATCTGATGGTCAAACTGATTAAAATTAGATAGATGAGTCCATGAGGTATTTATGAAGAACTTTTAACATTAATAGTAAACTAATCTGAAGGTGAAATTTTGCTTTTTCTCTTGAACAAGATTTTCATGTAATATTTTTAAAAACTAAATATTTGTGTTTGCCTTTTAAATAAACTATAGGAAAAATAAGAAGAAAAGAGACAAATTCAGATGGCTCATGCTGTCTTTACTGGGTCCCATTTAGAAGGCTGGTTCTCTCCTCTCTCAGTGAGTATGAGCTTTTATCTTTTTAAAATATTTGAGCTATCATTTTGGCTAAATGAATAGCTTATGGTGACCTGGAATTCTATTTTGTAATATTAAGCATTTTAAACCTTTGATATTTGACAAACTTTCCAAAATCAACTAATAAATTATGTCTTTTTTCTGACCTAATTAACCTTTCAGATATTAGGTCTCTTAAAGGCCAAAAATCACATATTTGGCTTATTTGATATAAAAATTATACAGAAAGCATTGTCAAATATGAAACGGCATTTGGCTTTCTTTGGGTTATATTTGCATAAATATGTTATTGGTTTGTGTTCCAAAATTATGGGAAACTCCTATAATTCTGACATGACTTAATATACATTATCAGTAATAATTATAATTGTTATGTTAAATTATTGTGTGCCACAGAGGTAACAAATTTCCTTGTCAGTTGTGTCTTTGACTATGGATGCCCTAAAACTTTTCATCGCCCATAGACAATTGTCTTGTTTTGGTCCTCTTTAGGTGAGTTTTTAGTCAACTATAGGACTTTGACAGGTGCTCTAGAATAAAGGTTTCTGATAACTTTGGAGACTGTGGCATTAGAATAAAGGAAAAAGCCTCAGACTCTCATGGAGAGCAGAATGTATACAAATATCAACCAGGACAGGATTTGCCACGTGGACTGAACTAATAGAAGACTGAAGTAATATTTTTGACTTTTTGCTTAAAATGTTGCTGATCCTTTGTTTTGTTACTCAGAGCCAAGAAAATTTTTGAGCTATTTACAGCTTTTAACAATTGAGGAAAGTATACTCCTGTGAACAAAATTTGGAGCATACAGGTATTGATTGACTTACGACCTATGCAACTTACGACCATTCGACTTTACGACCACAATCGCTAGCCATGACTGCCCTGCATCTGGCAGCACAAACGTTGCCCAGCTGGGCCTATGACAATGCAGACCAGCTTCCGGCAGCACTACCATCTCCGTGTGCACCATTTCAACTGTACATATAGCCTACTCAACTTACGACCAAATCGTGTTACGACCAGTCTGCTGGTCCCAATCGTGGTCGTAAGTCGAGCACTAGCTGTATTTGTTTCTCTCTACCTTATTTCTCCAGAATTTGGAAACTATTTGAGAGTATTGTTAATTTATGGCAATATAGTTTTGCATAAGTGCAATCAGAATCTGTTTTCTTTGTAACAGGACACAATTGGAGATAATGATTATTTTCCCAAGGCTTTGACTGTAAGGGTGTGCTTTCCTTTAAGGAATCAAACTTGACTTACAGAGCCAATAAAAGTCTGTTGGGAAAACTGGCCTCATACCTTATCTACACAGTTTCTGTACAGGGTTCCTGTGTTAAGTAAAGAATCTCACTTTCTAACAGGCCCAGGAGCCCTAAGTTATCTTGGACCTCAAGAGGAGAGGAATTCACTCAACTCGTAAGTATTGGAGGGTATGAACCCATGGCTGGGCTTGGCTTTAAAAAAGTCTTATCAGAGATCCCCTGTAGAATAGAGTTTCATCAAAGCCACTTTAAAAGCCTATATGAAAAATAATTATTCTTGCTGCACTTTATACAAATAATCAGGCCAAGTATAAGACTAAAGCGTATTTTTGCAAACAAATCAGTCCCATTATGATTTGTCTTTAGAAAAAATGGGAAACTAGAGAGAGAAAAAAATTGTTTCAAGAACACTATGGTACACCTATTATTAGATTCTAGTCTCATCAGTTGTTTTTAAGCTTTTTTTCTGCAATTTAGACTAATTCTGCTTAGTCTCGTGAACCAACCAGTGATCTCTGGCTGCTGCTCAGAAGAAACAAGAGGGATGAGTGATGAAAAACTCTGGGTCAGTATTTTAATTCTGAACCTGTATTGGAATCAGCTAGCAATCCCATATCAGCTTGGTTTCAACAGTTTCCCAGTTCACGGAAAGCCTTCTTATTTAGTTTACTGGGGATAATTTTGCTTATTTTGCCTTACTGTTGTAGAATATATTGCTATTGAACTCTGGGTAGGAATGCAGGATCAGCTTACTCAATGTTTTCTTAAACTGAGCACTTATTAATCTTCCAGATATCACCTTTCGTCAGAACTCAGTTATGAATTGTCCTTGCCACACCAACGCTTTCTGACTATGCTCCACTCTACCCTGAATACATGAGACCCTAATAGTTAGCCAGGTATATCAACCTAAAGGAGTTACAGAAGATGGATTTTCATCTCTCTACAACCCTTAGGATTAAGGGTTCCCTTCTAAATGGAAGGGGGAAAAAATATCAGAGGCATTTGAACCAGAGCAACTCCATCTTGAATAGGAGCTGGATAAAATAAGGCTGAGACCTACTAGGCTGCATTCCCAGGAGGTTAGATATTCTTCCTCACAGGATGAAATGGGAGGTCAGCATAAGATACAGGTCATAAAGACCTTGCTGACATAACAGCATGCAATAAAAAAGCCAGCCCAAAACCACCAAAACCAAGATGGCAATGAAAATAAACTCTGGTCATCCTCACTGCTCATTATATGCTAATATAAACATTAGCATGCTAAAAGACACTCCCACCAGTACCATGACAGGTTACAAGCGTGATGGCAACATCAGGAAGTTATCTGTATGGTCTAGAAGAGGGAGAAACCCTGAGTTCCAGGAATTGCCCACCCCTTTCCTGGGAACTCATGAATAATCTACCCCTTGTTTAGCATATAATCAAGAAATAACTATAAATATTAACAGTGGAGCAGAACAAGTTGCTGCTCTGCCTGTGGAGTAGCCATTCTATTCCCTTACTTTCTTAATGAACTCACTTTCACTTTATGGATTCACCTCAAATTGTTGTGGTGGTCTGGAACCGAACCCTCAATATCTTCAAGGGATGCCTGTATCTTGAAGGTCATGCCTATAGATGGATTTTTTAATGTGCCAGAATTTTCATTTGCTCAAACTTTCATTTTTTCTTCAAACTTGGTGGTTTTGTGAAGTCACCACAATAAAAATGTGTATGTGATGGGTCCATGCAGAGAGCTGAGAAAAGTCATTTACAGATCCCCTTGCACAACCCAAAGCTCCTGATCACCCAAAGCACGATGAATGGGTCCCGTGTGAAAGAGAGCTGCTTTAAGGGGGCCAAGTGGAACCAACAATGTGATTCCCATGCTCCTACGCGGGCCAGGATGGGAGCCATTGCATTTGCTGGTAGCCGGTTGTATGCTCTTTGATTTGATCCAGTATCTGTTGTAGAAGAGGCAATGTCTCCTTTAAGACCCACCTTTCAACCCTTGGAAGGCCCAAAGACAAGTTAATACTTGTTGATCAGTCTTCTCCTGCCAGGCAATTTAAGATCAGGGTCCTTTCAAGATGTTCCACTTCAATTGTTTCTGGTCCCTAAAGAACCTTTTGCTTCAGATCCTTTTGGTAATGGATGGTGTCTTTTCATTCTCCCTGCACTGCCCAGAGCCCCATATGAGATGGAGGATCAGGCCCTTCAAAGTGTGCGGGACAGAACAAAATGCCCACATCTAGCCTCACGTTGAACTTTTCTTAATGACTACTGATCTGCAAAACGCTGATTAAACAAAATTAGAAAACAAGAAAAAGGTCTCTGTTCTGAATTTTGCATCAAAACATTTTTGTTCACATTATTGAAGGTGGCAGAAGAAAAATATTGCTATGGCTTTCCACTCCCATAAACATATCTGCTCTGGTTCCAAATCAGAAATGCTTTTCTCTTATCACTTCCGCTGCTGGGAAGATAACAAAGCAATTTAGGGCCTACTAGAGAAAGTAGACTTGACCTTGGCACAAATCTCTTCGTCAAGAGACACAGAGGCTGAGCTTTCTCTGAGCAGTGTCTTTGAATATCTTAGTTGACAGTATGATCAAAGCGTTGCAAGACTGCCAGTTCCAAGACAACTGTGGGATTCAGGGTGTTTGCCTCACAGACTGTGCATGAGTGTGGGCCAATACAATGTGCAGGAAAGTGAACTAGCTCACAAAAGCTGAATTTAAGGCTTGCAAGACCCAGGGAAGGGATCTAGGTAAGGAGTAGGCACAGCGTTTCATAGACAAGTCCCTGAGGCAAAGTGAGGTACTTCTTGTCAAAGGTATTGCTGTGGAAAATAACAGACAGGGAGTGTTGCACTGTTTGCAATCCACCTGATGACCTAAAACCTTGTCTTTGAACAATGTCTGGTTGTCTGGGAGCTATGTACCAGGACTGCACTCTCCTGGCCACTCCTGGCCATTCCTTAATTACCTTTACATCCGGGTTACTCCTTTGAGAGACACATCCAGAGCAAACTTCTTGAAACCACCTACTGTGTTGTTTTTATTGCAGGAGTGATTTTGAAGGTATTGTCCCTTTTACGTCACATAAGGGCCTCCTGGGAGCAATAAGAACAGAAATTCTGGGAAAGGTTCTACTTCTGGATAGCTGAGTTTTTTTAAATTTTATTTTAATGACTGTGTGGTTCTTGGTATTGATGCCATTGTTTACTTTGGTTTCAGCTGCTGGGAAACTCAGAGTCAAACCTGAATCCTACTACTGCAAAGAGCACAGGACCCTCAGGCAAACATTGTATATACCCAAGTGGTCCCTGGTGCCACCTTCATTTACTGCACCAGGTTTTCTTTCTTGTGATGATGTTCTCTCTCCCTCTCTTTTTTTTTTAATCCTGTTTTACTCTGCACATTTCTGCAAGCCACAAAACCACTCCTTGAAGGATGGATAACATATAAACAAGGGAACAAACAAATCAGACAGGTAATTGATAGAAATAACTTGTTTTAAAATACTTTTACCTCCTTTTTGGAGTTGGGAAAGGAGTAATCTTGCCTTGTCTGTCTTTAAATGACTGTGTTTGCAAACTAACATCTGCTAGGTTGAGTGAAGAATGTGTTTTTAAGTGACCATTGGTATTTTTAATTTCTGAAGAAGGTGACTATTGGCCTTCTTCCAAATGATGTGCCATGAAGAACTTCTACTGAGTTCTACAAGAGCATTCTGGGAGTGTTTCTCAAGACAAAGCTGACTTCTAGGTAGCTATGGGGAGTGCCCACAAGCCTGGGCTGCAGTGAAAGTCAGCAGGATGGACTGGAAGAGCCAGAAGTCTGTGTGGGAAGTATCAGCCCCTTCCTGCTGCTTCCTTCCCTTGGTTGAGGTAAATGCTCCACTTCTTTCTCTGGGCCTCAGTTTTCTCATCAGAATAATGAGAAGAGATGCTTACTGGTTAGGTCTGCTTAGGAAGAGAGAAAGACAAGTATAGAACTTGCCCTGGAAGAGCAACCCAAGCCTAGCTGACCCACATGGAAGGGCAGCTCTCCCTACTTCCAAATCTTTCCCTTTCTTCCTTTCTTGCTTGCTTGCTTGCTTTCCTTCCTTCCTTCCTTCCTTCCCTCCTTCCTTCTTTCTTTTTATTTCTTTCTCTTTCCTTTCTTCCTTCCTTTCTTTCTTTCTCTTTCTTTCCCTCCCTTCCTTCCTTCCTTCCCTCCCTCCCTCCCTCCCCCCTCCCTTCCTCCCTCCCTCCCTCCCTCCCTCCCTCCCTTCTTTCTTTCTTTCTTTCTTTCTTTCTTTCTTTCTTTCTTTCTTTCTTTCTTTCTTTCTTCCTAT
>NW_022436964.1:15507106-15583307 GCF_009761245.1 Sapajus apella
TTTCTTTCTTTCTTTTTCTTTCTTTCTTTCTCTTTCTTTTTCTTTCTCTTTCTTTTTCTTTCTTTCTTGATGG
This sequence comes from Sapajus apella, assembly GCF_009761245.1. Taxonomy (NCBI): domain Eukaryota; kingdom Metazoa; phylum Chordata; class Mammalia; order Primates; family Cebidae; genus Sapajus; species Sapajus apella. The sequence goes on from NW_022436964.1 coordinate 15,507,180, forward strand.
AGTCTTGCTCTGTTGCCCAGTATCCATTCAACTGTGGATGAACATCTGGGCTGTTCTCACGTTTTGGCTATTATGAATAATGCTGCTATGAACCCAATGGGTGTACAACTATCTATTTGAATCCTGTTTTCAATTTTTTGGGATAGATGCCTAGAAATTAAATTGCAGGACCATGAACATTGTTGTTCTTGTTGTTTTTCTGAGATGGAGTCTTACTCTAGCCCAGGCTACAGTGCAGTAGCATGATCTCGGCTCACTACAACCTCCGCCTCCTGGGTTCAAGCTATTCTCCTGCCTCAGCCTCCCAAGTAGCTGAGATTGTAGGTGTGTGCCATCACACCTGGCTAATTTTTTGTATTTTTGGTAGAGACAGGTTTTCATCATGTTGGGCAAGCTGGTCTCGAACTCCTGACCTCAAGTAATCTGCCCACCTCGGCCTCCCAAAGTGCTGGGATTATAGGTGTGAGCCACTGCGCCTGGCCCCATGAACATTTTTTAAAGTGTTTTTATTGCTGAAAATCTTTTGCAGCCACCAGAGTAGAGAGGACAGGAAAAAAGTCTCATGTACCCATCACCCAGCTTCGACCATTACCAACTGATGGCCAGACTTGTTCCCTCCATACTCTACTCCCTCCACCACTAGAGCTCTTTAAAGCAAACTGAAAACATCATCATCATTTCACTCATAAATATTTGAAAGTCTAATTCTAGCAGAAATGATTTAGATGCTTCTTAAAGAGTAAGAAGCCTAATTGAGTGCCTAATTATTAAACACTGATATGGTTAAATACTCATTGAATAATTAGTCATCATTCTTTGAAACTATGTTTAAAATTGCAGCCTTTTCAATAAATGTTTTATTATTTTCAAACATGCTACAGGCTAGAGAAAACTGAACAAAGAATCCCAATGTGCCGTCACCCAGCTTCAAATTCTAGCCATAGCAAAATAATATTCTCTTTAAAAATGTAAGCGCTAGGTTGCTCAAATGATACGATGACACTTTATTCCTCTGTAGGAGAGGACAGGGACTGGAATGGAAGTGACAACAGGGAGAACCTTTTAATTCTGGAAAGGTGTATTACCACTAAAAGCACGTATTTTAAAATGACTGAATCTTTGGCATAAATGGTCATAAATATCGGTCTGAGTTCTCAGCCACAATGTGAGTTGTGGTTTATCTGAGCTCACCTGTCTTTCCTGTCTAGCCCAAGTCTGGGTGACTTTCAGCTTTCCCAAGCTAGATAGTTATTTACAGAAAGAACAAGTTGACATTAAACTAAAGAGAGTGACTCAGAAGTCATCTCTCCTTTTGTCATAAGCACAGAAAATGTGCAGTCACAAATTGATGTTGTACAGATAGATGTCCAACTTTTTATTTAATTAGGAATTTGTACAAATAATTTTATAGAGAGAGGCATTTCCCAGTTACTTGGTCAATGATTTCGTCCCTTGGCTTTTATTGCAGAGCAAATCACTCCCAAAATTTAGTGCCTTAGAACTCTTTCATCATCATGATGAAATAGTTTTCCTTGTTAGATATCAAAACCTATTTATATGTCATTAATTCTAGGCCATTTTATTATCTTTGAAGTGAGGCTGCCTCTAGCAATCTATGACATTGTATAATTTGTTGTTCACCAGCAATCGTCATGACATTTGTTGCTGCCATGACAAAACTGAATTTCATCATGGCTGTTCACATTATCATAACTTCAATTCAATTGTGTGCATTATTATATGTATGTGTTGCGTTAAGCAATCTTCAAAAAGATTACAGTACAATTCTTCATGGAAATGAGAAGTTATTGTGTATCTAGAAAAGTGCTGAAACAGATCAGTTGGGTAGAAAATTGTTAATTGTGAAACAAATGTTCATTGTTGGAGAAATGACCTTGATTAAATAGATATTTCCCTTGCAGAGTTTTGCTTTATGAGACCCAAGAAAGAATTAGATGACATTGTGTTACATTTTGTAACTCAGATGCATACAAAAGAATTGCCCAACACATACTAAGATACTTCTCAAAATGGGAGTCAGAGCTTGACCAAAAAAAATCTGTAATCAATAGTTCAGCATTGAGAAATGCTACATCACAAATGCTCCTGATGGCTGCAAGTAGCAGAAAACTTAAAATAACATCAGTTCAACAAGCTGTAAGTTCATTTTTCAGTGACATAAAAGAATTTCAGAGGTAGCCTGTACAGGATTGGCAGATAGCTTCACAAAGTTATTGGGGATGTAGGTTTATTTTATGTTGCTGCTCTGCTATTCTCTACACACGACTCCACCTCATGGTGTAACATCACTGCTTCAGATCCAGACATCATGTCCACATTCCAGATAGCTGATTGATGAAGTAATGAAGAGAGAGAAAGGGGTAGATACCAACTGACTTTTTAGAGAACTTCCCAGAAGTTGTCACACAATATCTACTCTAATTCATTGATCAGAACTCCTAGTTATAAGGATTGCTAATAAATGGATTCTTTATTCAGGTAGCCATGTGTATTAGTCTGTTCTCATGCTGCTAACAGGGACAAACCTCAGACTGGATAATTTATAAAGAAAAGAGGTTTAATGGACTCACTGCTCCACATGGCTGGGGAGGCCTCACAATCATGGCTGAAGGCAAATGAGGAGCAAAGTCACATCTTACATGGCAGCAGGCAAGAGAGCATGCGTAGGGGAACTCCTCTTTATAAAACCATCAGATCTCATGAGACTTATTTACTTTCAAGAGAAGAGCACAGGAAAGACCTGCCCCCATGATTCAATTACCCCCCACTGGGTCCCTCCATGACAAGTGGGGATTATTACAATTCAAGGCGAGATTTGGGTCAGGACACAGAGCCAAACCATATTATCATGAACCTAACTAAAAATCAGAAGTTCCTGCCGGGCAAGGTGGTTCACACCTGTAATCACAGCACTTTGGGAGGCTGAGGCGGGTGGATTACTTGAGGTCAGAAGTTCGAGACCAGCCTGACCAATATGATGAAACCCCATTTCTACTAAAATTACAAAAATTTGCTGGATGTGGTGACGTGCGCCTGTAGTCCCAGCTACTCAGGAGGCTGAGACAGGAAAATCGCTTGAACCCAGAATACGGAGGTTGCAGTGAGCCAAGATCATGCCACTGCAGTCCAGCCTACGTGACAGAGCAAGACTCCATCTCAAAAAAAAAAAAAAAATCCGAAGTTCCATTACTGAAGAAGAATAGAAGAATGGGTTTGGAAAGCCAGCAGTCTCAACCACATGAAAGTTTTCAAGTTTATTGGTACAAAACTATAGCAGTCTTTTTATTTTTAAAATCTCAATTGCATCAGTAATTATTTTTAATACTTTGGTCCTAATATTTTATATTAGTGTCCTTTATGTCTTTTCTTGGTCAGTCAGGCTAGCATTTTGTCTGTTTCATATTTTTTGTCAAAGTAACACATTTTAGTATTGTTAATCTTCTTTATTAATTCTTTCTGGTTTTTGCATTTTTCCTTTATTATTTCATTTTATTTGCTTACTTTAAGTTATTCTGTAGTTCCTCTAGCTTCTTGAATTGGATACATAACTCATTTATTTTCAAACTTGTTTTTCAAAAATAACAAGGAATTAGACTATGAAATAATGAAAAAATATATATTTGGTCTCTGTCTCCTGGTTCCTGGTACAGAGCTCCTAAGCCTTTGGAATTTCCTGGGTGATAGGAGTATCTTTTGTTCTAGTGAAGTGACTCTTAGTGAGCTCTTGGATGGCAGCTGGTCACCAGAAAAACCAAGCATAATTAGAAGCATGGAACTTTCAGCCCCAACCCCCATCCTCCAGGAAGGAAAGAGGGGATGGAGACTGAGTTAATAGTCATGCCTACCTGATAAAACCGCTGTAAATATCCCTGAGAGCTTCTAAGTTTTGGAACACGTGGAGGTGCCTGGAGGATGGAGCAGCCAGAGAAGATATGGAAGCTCCACACCCGTTCCCACCTGCCTTGCCCTATGCATCTCCAGAAGACACCTGACTATCCATCTGCATCCTTTGTAATATCCTTTATATAAATGGGTAAATGTAAGTACAGTGTTTCCCTCGGTTCTGTGAGCTGCTCTTGCAAACTAATTGCACTTAAAGACAAGGTCATGGTCGCCTTGACATGACCAATGACCAAATGACCATGACCCATGGTCAAATATGACCTGGGACTTGTAACTAGCATCTGAAGGGGGGACAGCATTGTGAGAGTGAGCCTTTAACCTGTGGGATCTGACAGTATCTCCAGGTAAGTAATGTCAGAATTTAATTACACTGTAGGTCACTCAACAATGAAGAATTGATTGTTGTTGGGGAGAAATCCCTACACATTTTATTGATTAGAGATGAAGTATTCTGTATCGAATGTATTGGGAGTTAGAGTAGGAAAAATGGTTTGGTTTTCTCCTATCTCAACAACTATATATACGGTTTTAGAGGCAATAAGTTTATATATACTACCTTCCTAATCACTTATTTCTACATACTATGTAATTCCCAGTGATTTCCTCCTAAACTCAAAAAAGTTATTCAAGAGATCATTTTAAAACTTCCCAATACATGTGTGATTTTAAAATGTCTTTCTAATTTAATTCCATCATGATTAGTAAAATGTCATCTGAGCTGAAATATCAGTCCTTTGGAAATATGTTCAAACTTCCTCTGAAAATAGTGAGTTGGCAATCTTTTATAAATAACCCATGTTATCGAAAAAATATCTAAAGCAAGTTTGCTTGTTAATTTGATTAAATCTTTTAAATCATTTTTTTAAAGTATATATTTTTATTCAAGGTGTGGTAAAATCTTTCAATATGTTTGTGGATTTCTTGTCTTCATTGTTAGGAAAAGGTAAATCAAAGTCACAATGAGATAACACTTCATACCCACTAAGATGGACATCATTTTTAAAAAGACATAATAACAAGGGTTGGTAAGAATGTGGCAGAATTGGAGCCTTCATCTATTGCTGGTAACAATTCAAAATGGCGAAACCAATTTGGTAAGCAGTCTGACAGTTCCTCAAATGTTCACGTAGAGAATTGACCCAGGAGTTATGCTCCGAGGTACATACCCAGAAGAAATGAAAACCAATGTTCACATAAAGATGTACACAAATGTTCATAGCATCATTATTCACAGTAACCAAAACATGGAAATAACCTGAATAGCTATCAACTGATTAATGGATTTAAAAAAAAAAACAGTATATACTTATAATGAAATATCATTCAACCATAAAAAGGAATTAAGTACTGATACATGCTACAACATGAATATTGAAAACATTATGCTAAGTGAAAGAGGCAAGTTGCAGAAGATCATCACATTGTAAAATTGCATATGTTTGAAACATTCAGAATAGGCAAATTCATAGAGACAGAAAGTGGATCAGTGTTCCCAGAGTCTAGGGAGATGGGGAGACTGTGGAGTGATGGCTAAGGAGTGAGGGGTTTCTTTTTGGAGTAATGAAAATGTTCTAAAATTCATTATGGTGATTGATGCACAACTCTATGACTATACTTTAAAAAAACACTGAATTATATACTTTAAATTGGTGAATTATAGGATATGTTAATTAAATCTCAATAAAGTGGTTAAAAATCAGAGGAGTGGAAATTGTACACTAAAAAAATCTGTTTAATGCAAATGAAAGCAAGAAGCATGCAATAACATTTACAAACTTTAAAAACATTATGGTTACTGAAAGAAGTCAGATGACAAAGAATACATGTTGTCCAATTTTGCTTATATAAAATGTCTAGAAAAAGCAAAATGATAGGAACAGAAAGCAAATCAGTGTTAGTCTGTGGCTCAGAATGACAGCAAGGATTGACTGTTCACAGCCATGTGGGAAAGTTTGTGGGTGATGGGGGGGCTCTAACCCTGGCCTGTTGGCTGGTTGTACAACTGCATGGATTCACTGAAACTCACTGGACTGGGCATGAATATTATGGCGTATAAGTTATACCTCAATTAAGCTGTTTCAAAGAAGAAATAAAATGCTTTCCAATTTTTACAGTTGATAATTAATTATATTCACTGATATACTGTTTCAATTTCTATCCACTTTATCTTGTTTATCTTTTTAGATTACCTTTACTTCCAAAGTGGATGCATCACTTAATAATTCTTTTGGCAAAAGTCTGGGAGTATTAAACCATCTTAGTTTTTGTGTATCTGAATAATCTACATTTTGCTCTCACTCTATTTGATGGTTGAGACGAATATTAAAACTATGGATTTCATGAAAAACAGTTTTTCTTACCCCTACTTATTGGAGTCAAACTCCTGGCTGACTATGCCTGTTCCCAAAAGTAAAGACCAGCAGGTCTGTGGTGCCAATCCCGCTATGGTTCTGCATTTCTGTTTCATTTGTTCTGCTCTCAGCGTGTCTTTGCACTTGGATATGTCTTCCATACTTTCCTTCATTAGGAGTCATTATCAAACATGAATGGTCAGCCAAGATCACCAAACACTTGAGGAAAGCCTCTCACACATGAAAGAGATTAAGAAAACAAAAGGAATAAGGATCTCAGAGGAAACAGACAATGAAGAAAGCAGGAAAAGATTAAAGCAAAACAAAACACTTATTTTCAGTGTGATGATAGACAATGATAAACTGGAAGAGGATATCTTTAAATAAAGAACAAGAAAGTGAACTTGGAAATTAAAAATATAGTGTCAGCAATACATTTTTACTAGAATATTTAGAAGATAAAATTCAGAATATCTCAAGAGCAAGAAATAAAATAAGTTTTTGAGAAACTGATGTTCTTTTGGTAAACAAAAAAATTTGAGAAAATCTCAGAAAAAACACAAAGACAAAAGAGATGAATAATAAGAGAAAAAATATGAGAAAAACTAGAAAATGAATTTAGGAGATCCAGTATCTTAAGAATAGGAGGTCCAGAAACACAAAAAAGAAGAAAATTAACGAAGAATTTTTTAAAGTCAGAACTGACAAACCTAAGTCTTCAGACTGAAAGACCCACAACATGCCCAAGTGCAATGAATAAAAAAGTCCTCAGCTGGGCACAGTGGCTCATGCCTGCAATCCCAGCGCTTTGAGAGGCTGAGGCAGGAGGATCACCTGAGGTCAGGAGTTCGAGAGCAGCCTGGCCAACATGGTGAAACCCTGTCTCTATTGAAAATACAAAACTTAGCCAGGCGTGATGGTGCACACCTGTAGTACCAAGTACTCAGGAGGCTGAGGCAGGAGAATCTCTAGAACCCAGGAGGCGGAGGTTGTAGTGAGCCAAGATTGCACCATTGCACTCCAGCCTGGGCAACAGAGCAAAATTCTGTCTCAAAAAAAAAAAAAAAAAAAGTCCTCACCCACAAATGTATCTTTTGGAAATATTAAAATATCAGACATGAAGTGCCTAAGAGCATCCCAAGATCCAAAATAGATAAACTGTTCACACACAAAGAATCAGGAATCAGAATGGCCCTGGTCTTCTAGCATCACTGGGTACTATGTTTTCAACTTTAATTCTACTCCCACATTAAAACTGAAGTGTAATGGGAAGAGCACCTTAAGAAGTAATAAAGGGCCAGGCATGGTGGCTCATACCTGTAATCCCAGCACTTTGATAGGCTGAGGCAGTGGATCATCTGTCAGGAGTTTGAGACCAGCCTGGCCAACATGGTGAGATCCTGTCTCTACTAAAAACACAGAATTAGCTGGGCATGGTGGCACATTCCTGTAATCTCAGCTACTTGGGAGGCTGAGGCAGGAGAATCACTTGAACTGGAAGGCAGAGGTTACAGTGAGCTGACATCATACCATTGCACTCCAGCCTGGGCAGTAGAGTGAGACTCTGTCTCTAAATAAATAAATAAAATAAAAAGTGATTAGGTCACGAAGGCTGTTTGAATGGACTAATGCTGTTATCTAGGTTCTGGGTTAGTTGGCTTGGGAATGGACTCCTGATAAAAAGGCTGAATTCTGCCCAACTTTCTCTGTCTCTCTCTCGTGATTCCTCACCACATGATGCCTTTTGCCATGGGATGCCCCTTGCATGAAGCTGGCATCATACTCTTGGACTTCCCAACCTCCAGAACCATGAGCCAAATAAAATTCCTTTTTAATAAATTACCCACCCAGTGGTATTCTGTTATAGCAGCAGAAAACCGACAGAGACAAAGACCATCTCTTATCCTGATGTTATGTTTGCTAGAACTCTGTTTCAGGCATGGGTATTTTATAACCTCTCAACACACACACACACACACACACACACACACACTTTTTTTTAACAGAAATAACAGAAGGTATAGGGGGTATGGGGAGTTCGAATCAGTTCATACCTGTGTGCTTTAGCATGTCCAGCTTTTGGCTTCCCTTAAGGCCTCCTCCAACTCATACACATCCAGTCCTTCTTGCTTGGTTTGCTAAATCAAGATTTGTAGAATATAATGAGCTGAATACCAAAGAGTAGTGGCATCATCAGCAATGTTCCCCAAAGAATCCTAAATCATCCTAATTCTTGTCAACATTGTTATCATCATCTTTTTTGTGACCAAATGATGCTTATTCCTGTGACCAAATGACGCTTATTCATGTGAAGTGTAGCTATGAACAACTTCAGAATACTCTGCTGTTTTTGCAAATTTATGCCCATCTTGCCCTGGGTTCATTGAAGCAGAAGCCAAGGCAAGGATCTCACACAGGTTGGTCTATGTGAGAGGGGATCCAAGGGACTCAGAGGAAGGAAGGAGCATGAGACCCCGAAGAAGAAGAAACCAGCACTGTCTATGGGTGCATTTTTGAGGTTGCCACTCTGGGCCTTGGAGCTTGAGCCCATGGAACTTCTTAAGAATCTTATAGACATTCTCCTCTGTAGGAGAATATTGGCTGGCATTCTTTGGGCACTTCTTGTGTTAGATATGTTCCAAACACTTATTTAATCATCACACCACCACCAAGAGGGGGTTTTAAATAACCCCCATTTCACAGATGAGAAAGCTGAGGTTCGAAAAGCTTACATTGCCCAAAGCTACAGAGTGAGGCAGTGAGGGAGCCCCATCCTCTAACTTCAAAATAATTTGCTGCTTTACAGCAGCACTTACTGTGCAAAGGGGGCAGAGAGCTTCATCAGTTTTTCTTAGAAGCTTTTAGAAAATGCAAAAATATCCTTTTGGCCTCAACCCAAAATGCCTCTGAGGAAAGACTTGCAAAGGTGCAATAGAGAATTATCTGGCAAACTTAGAGCCAGGGTCCCCAGCTGGAAGCTGAGAAGAAACATTCCCTGGAGCTCTCCATAAGCTTCTCGAGCCCATACTATTTGTGTGATGATGCAGCTGACAAGATTTCACAGAAATATGTGGGAGAGCAAAACCACAGGCGGATGGCAAACCGAGAAGCAAAGAATGAAGCTGAGTTTTAGGCCTCTTAATGAAGCCCTGGCAAAAAGCAAAGTTCCTCCCAGCCCACGGCTGTCACCTTCCTCCATCAGTCAGAGTCCTATTCTTAGCTTGAGGTATCTCAGTTGTCACAGAAGAGAACTCTCCACTGGCTGAACAATTACCATGGCCCAGAATAGCACAGTGAAGCGGGGAAGAACAAGTGCAGGCACTGCTAAATTGTTAAGTGAGAGAGGGTGGGTAGGAGGGAGACTCTGTGAATAGTGAGATCTTTTTTTTTTTTTTTTTTTTTTACTTAAAGAAAAGGCCAGAATAGCCAGTTTTGCTGCAAGGACAGTGCTTTAGGGGAGGAGAGGCAAGTTCAAAGCCAAAAAAACTTATATTCATCATTTATTGTGTCGTTTATTTTGCTAGATTTAAAAAGTAGAAGTAACTTAGTTAGGAAATTAATGTAGTCTCATTGTTAAGAATTCAGATGACCAGGCGTGGTGGTTCATGCCTGTAATTCCAGCACTTTGGGAGGCCAAGGTGGGTGGATCACCTGAGGTCAGGAGTTCGAGACCAGCCCGGCCAACATGATGAAACCCCATCTCTACTAAAAATACAAAAAATTAGCTGGACATGGTGGCAGGTACCTGTAATCCCAGCTACTCAGGGGGCTGAGGCAGGAGAATCTCTTGAACTTGGGAGGTGGAGGTTGCAGTGAGCCAAGATAGGGCCATTGCGTTCTAGCCTGGGCAACAAGAGCAAAACTTGCTCTCAAAATAAATAAATAAATAAACTCAGACATACAGTAAAGTGTAGAAAAGAGAGTAAAAATCACTAGTTATCCTATGATCCAAAGCTCAGAGCTACAACCATTACTTTTTTTTGTGATTGTTTGTACTCAACTACTAGTATGAGTAGAAGGAGCTATGGCAGCTCCTTTCCCCTTTCATCTAGGACAAGTTTCCCCACACTTCCTTTGGGAAATGTCCTCTCCCCACCAGTGCTCAGGCTGGTGGTGCAGACGTTGCCTCACTTTCAGCTCCACGTTTGGGTCCTCAATGATTTATGTCAATCATCATAGCCCATTGCCCTGGCCAAGGAATTTGGCTCCAGATCAGTCATGTGACATAAGCCAGTCCAATCAAAGTGATATTCACATCTGTTTCTAGGATATTGAAGCAAAGATACTCTCTACCTCCCTGAATGAGGAAATATGTAGCCCTAGGAACTGTTGGGATCATGAGAGATGAAGCGACTCCCCAGCATGCAGAAGAGACGGAAAGAAACCAGGCCCGCTGAGACATTATTGAGCCCCTGGAAGCCCCACCTTTTCAGTTTCATAATCAATAACTTATTTTATTATTAAATGAGCTTTGAGTCAGGTTTTCAGGTACTAGCAGCTGGGAAAGCATTCTAACCGTGGTCAGTTCCTTCAGACATCTTTCCAGCATATTCCCTACCTTCCACCCCACCTTACCCTTTACATAGAGTTTTATGAAAAAAAATAGGTTTCTTTTCTTTTCTTTTTTTTTTTTTGAAATGGAGTCTTTCTGTCATCCAGGTTGGAGTGCAGTGGCACAATCTCAGCTCACTGCAACCTCTACCTCCTCGGTTCAAGCAATTCTCATGCCTCAGCCTCCCGAGTAGCTGAGATTACAAGTGCCCACTACCACACCTGGCTTAATTTTGGTATTTTTAGTGGAGATGGGTTTTCACCATGTTGCCCAGGCTGGTCTCCAACTCCTGACCTAAAGTGATCTGCCTGCCTTGTTAAAGAATAAGTGTGCTGATAACCTTGTTAAGTTCTATCCTATGTAGCTGTTAGACGTGCCATGCTTACAGACACATAGTACATTCTATGTCCTTGTACTTTAACAAAGATATCTGTGGTGGACGTGCTCACAGGCATGTCCCAGCTCTCCATTGCTTTTGCCTGTTTTTTCAAGTTATTAGCCAATCGGGTTTTAGTTTAGATTGTGAGGTCTGGCTCCAGCCAACCGAGATCAAACAGCAGTAAGGACAATCCCAAATGCATAAGAAATAAATATGTATGCTTTCCTTTGTTTGTTGTATTCTCATGGCAAGATGGCTAATGAGAGTACCCTTCCTGCAGTCCAGGAAGGAAAAATTGCATTGCTGAAAGATCGTTTGTCTCAGTGCTAATTTTCTTTGCAGCACCAAGCATCTATTTTTAACAAGAACAGACCAGAAATCGTCCCTCCACCTACCCTGAGACAAATGCACAATTGACTTTTCAGTTACTCCCTCTCTTCGCATTTCCTTTATTGTATGCAAAATGTAGATTTACTGAGCACTAATCAGAGCCTCACAAGAACATAACCATTTGCCTCCCTGACTTCCCTCCCTCCTTAATTTCCCTTCTTCTTGTCCTTTTCCCTTTAAAAATGGAGCTTCCAAAACTCTCTTAGGAAAGCACAGGTCGCCGTTTTTATTTTTCCTGGGTGCATCCTCAAACTTTGGTTAAATAAACCTCTATCAATTGAGATACCTACCTTCGTCACTTTTTTGGTTAACAGAGGGGACTCCTCTCAGTCAAGTTAGTCCAAGTGCAGAAGACTAGGCAATTAATTTCCTTTCGCCTCTGTCGCATGCATATCTGTTGATGAATAATTAGTGTTTGATTTAGGAGATGTTAATTAACTTAGTCCTAAAGGGGAATACAGGCACGGGGAACCCTGCAGCTGTACCTAAAATTATCTAATCTCCTGTTTATGTGCTAGACAACATTCTATCTCTTTAGAGAATTATCAGAATGCTTTTTCCAAGACTATGTCCGCAAACCTAATCTAACCTTTGCTAAACCTAACCTAATTTAATCTAGCCTAACCTAACCTAACCTTTGTTAACGCAGGTGAATAGCAATCTTTCAGAAAGCACAGCTTTGCGAAATATTATTCTAAACCACAAAAATATATTTCCCATCCTCCCCTGAATCTCTATGTCTTATTCCAAGCTTTTTAAACTGTATTAGCCACAGAGAACAGGACCTGAAAATATGTGCTCATTAGTTCCCCCTAATGGGGCCCGGTGACAGAGCCCATCTTGCAGAGGAAGCCGCAGACCCACCCAGGGAGCTGCAGAGTTCTTCCTGCATGCACGTTCAAAACACTGGCTCTCCTTAGGGCTATGTGGGTGTTGCACGTTGCATGGAACTCAAAGCAGAAAGAGGAAGCATCAAAGAGGTGAGCAAGGGTTGCAAACTCAGTGCCCTGAGACATTAGGAGGGCCATAAGAGTGAGTCAGTCTGGGTGGGTGCTGTCTGTACAGGGCAGCAGCCACCCACCTCGAGCCTGTGGTTGTCATACAAAGATGAATGCCAAGCACCACCAAACCTACCTTTATATATATATATATATATATATATATATATATATATATATATATATATGGAGTCTCGCTCTGTTGCCCAGTCTGGAGTGCAGTGGTGTGATCTCGGCTCGCTGTAACCTCCACCTCCTGGGTTCAAGTGATTCTCATGCCTCAGCCTTCCGAGTAGTTGGGACTACAGGTGTGCACCATTATGTCCAGCTAATTTTTTTAATTTTTAGTAGAGATGGGATTTCACCATGTTGGCCAGGCTGGTCTCAAATTCCTGACCTCAGGTGATCAGTCCACCTTGGCATCCCAAAGTGCTGAAATTACAGGGGTGAGCCACTGTGCCTGGCCAAAACTTACCATTTTTAAGAGAAAACCCCAAATCTTGACTTGATTTTTGAATTTAAAAATGTCATCGGGCACGGTGGCTCACGCCTGTAATCCCAGCACTTTGGGAGGCCGAGGCGGGTGGATCACGAGGTCAAGAGATCAAGACCATCCTGGTCAACATGGTGAAACCCTGTCTCTACTAAAAATACAAAAAATTAGCTGGGCATCGTGGCGCGTGCTTGTAATTCCAGCTACTCAGGAGGTTGAGGCAGGAGAATTGCCTGAACCCAGGAGGCAGAGGTTGTGGTGAGCCGAGATCGCGCTATTGCACTCCAGCCTGGGAAACAAGAGTGAAACTCTGTCTCAAAAAAAAAAAAATGTCATCACCTCACGCAGGCCAAATACATAGTATTTCAAGCTATGTTAGTTCCATGGCTTCTGTCAGTTTGGAGACTCAGCTCTAAAGTGCTATTTAAAAATGTAAATAGAAAATAATAAGACATGATCAACAAATTATTTCAAGAGATTCTCCAGAAGGAAGCTATAGATGGAAAGAGAGGAACACTGTACTCAAAAGTAGGAAACTGTTTTGAATCTAGACTGTATGTGTGACTTATAAGCTGAAGGACCCCAACCAAGTTACAGAACTAAGGCATGATTACTAATAAAATGGACATCGTCACACCTGCCATTCTTACTATGCAGGGCTGTTACAAAGAACAAATCAAACTATATATTCAGGAAATTTTATTATAAACTCTAAAGAATAAAGCAAACTAAAAAATTTATAATGTTAAATGTGAAGGCAGAGGATAAGTTGAATTTAGTACATAGTGTCTGTGTTTATCTGCACACAGAGACAGTCAATAAATATTTAATTGGCTTAACATGCCTTCCTGTTATAATCCAAATCTAGAGGATTAATATGACCTACAAAATAGTTTGAATGATTACTAAGCATTATAATTCCATAATGACTGATTAGTGCTAAAACTATTTATTAAAATTCCCAGACTTAGTGAAATTACATGTTAGTATGTAGATTTTTGTCTGGTAGAAATGAAAATAATTTCTGTCTACTGAAAAAGATATTTACGAAGATTATAATTTACTGTTCTATAAGTAATTAATCAGTTTTGTATCAACTCAAAGTTCTTTTTTTTTCCTTTTTTTTTTTTTTTTTTTTTGAGCCGGAGTTTCACTCATGTCACCCAGGCTGGAGTGCAATGGCGTGATCTCGGCTCACCGCAACCTCCGCCTCCTGGGTTCAGGCAATTCTCCTGCCTCAGCCTCCTGAGTAGCTGGGATTACAGGCACGCACCACCATGCCCAGCTAATGTTTTGCATTTTTAGTAGAGACGGGGTTTCACCATGTTGACCAGGATGGTCTCGATCTGTTGACCTCGTGATCCACCCGCCTCGGCCTCCCAAAGTGCTGGGATTACAGGCTTGAGCCACCGCGCCCGGCCTCAACTCAAAGTTCTTATCCCAATATTTCTTAAATTGCTCACATTAATATTACCTAGTTCCTCAAATGCTCTTTAAATGAGTCTTAACATCTTACTGGTTCCCTCATTTAGTGCTGAGTTCATTTTATACTTGCATGAGAATCATAATTTTACCCCTTTGAAAATTACACATTAACATTAGCCTGGTCAAATTAAGATCTTAGCAGATTTTTCTCCACTTCTACTAATATTTTTCAGTTTATGTTGTCCAGTGATGTCAGTGTTGAAGTTTAAACTCCGCGTGATGTTAGAAAATCATTATGTCATCAACCCTATTTTGTCATAAAGGCAGATAGTGCATTTCAATTTATTTCTCTTTTTATTACTTCACTCCATTTTTCTAGTAAACGTTTCTGGAATATATATATATAGGGCACTGATGAGGATGCATAGATGAATACAGATACACCTCCCTTAATGGAACTTTTTTTTTTTTTTGAGATGGAGTCTTACTCTGTCTCCCAGGCTGGAGTGCAGTGGTGTGATCTCGGCTCACGGCAACCTCTGCCTCCTGGGTTCAAGTGATTCTCCTGCCTCAACCTCCCTGGTAGCAGGAACTACAGGTGCATGCCACCATGCCCAGCTAATTTTTGTTTTTTCATTAGAGATAGGTTTTCACCATGTTGGCCAGGATAGTCTTGATCTCTTGACCTTGTGATCCTCCCACCTCAGCCTCCCAAAGTGCTGGGATTACAGGTGTGAGCCACTGTGCTGGGCCCAATGGAACTTGCAAGCAAGTAGGGGCCGGTCACAGTGGCCCACACCTGCAATTCCAGCACTTTGGGAGGTCGAGGCAGGTGGATTACCTGAGGTCGGGAGTTCGAGACCAGCGTGGCCAACATTGTGAAAACCCTGTATCTACTAAAAATACAAAAATTAGCTGGGTGTTGGTGGTGTGTGCCTGTAATCCCAGCTACTTGGGAGGCTGAGGCAGGAGAATTGCTTGAACCCAGGAGGTGGAGGTTACAGTGAGCCAAGATCATGCCATTGCACTCCAGCCCGGGCAACAAGAGCAAAACTCCATCTAAAAAATAAATAAAGAAGAAGCAAGTGGGAAGCAGATTGGTGCATCAATATCTAGAATGCCAGAGGCTATGGATGAAGGGCTATGGGAGCTTACTGAAGAAGTCAATGATAAATTTGATCGGAGGCATCAGAGAAGGATTGACAGAAAACGTGACACAGTAACTGGACCTAGAAGGATGAATAGGATTTTAAAAGATGGTAAAGAAAAAGGAAGGATATGCCCCAGTGGAGGGAGCTGCAGAGAATTCAAGGACTGCATTGAGGACAAGGGCTTCCATGTAATTGGATCATACATGACTTTTGCAGGACAAAGTTACATGGAAAGGATTTGGAGGTTGTTACATAACAACTCACCCCCAAACTCAGTGGCTTCAAACAACCCTTGTTTATTATTTCTCATATATCTATGGGTTGGCTGATCTAGGCTGGACTCAACTAGAGTGCTTCTGTTTTCATCTCTCCCGTCGTTGGCAGAGGTGCAAGAGAACAAGTCATATGGTTAATCCAAAGCCAAAGGCTGAGGAACTATATCCTGATTTTTAGTGGGAGAAACTGTAAAGTCACATGACAGAGGACATAGATACATAGAGGACATGGGGAATGAAGAACTGAAGATAGTGATGCAATCTACCATAGGGACAGATGGTGGAAAATCATCGTGAATGCTGCAACAAAATTCAATTCGTTCTAGGCAAGGGGAAGTCATCACTGTTTTTCAAGCAGGAGGGAAACATTCTCAGATCTAAGTTAGAAAGGTGACTCTGCCTGCTAGCTGAGTGTAGGATTAGAAAGTTTACAACCATCTGAACTAGGGTAGTGGCTGTGGGAAAAGGGACAGAGGAACAGGTTAAAAATAGTTATTAAGTATAATAAAGTAGGTCATCATTTGGAGGAAGCGTAAGAAAATCAGAGACACCACTCAGGTTTCTAAATTGGTATGGCAAAACCATTGACAGTGATAGGAATACCAGCTGCTGTTATTGAGCGCCACTTTGTGCCAGTCACTATTGCAAACATTTTATGTATGCGATTTTATCAACATGCCACAGGAAACTTAGAACATCATGTTAGTTATAATTTTCCATTCCTATTCTATAAATGAGAAAACTGAGGCTTAAAACATTTGAGTAACTTGCCCAAGGTTTTACAGCTTATACCTGACAGAGCTGGAGTTTGAATGAAAGTCACTTTGATTTCAGAATCTGAGTTCGTAATTTTTGTGGGCTGCGTCAGGAGGATGGGGATAACAAGGAAACCAGCTTTGGGGAGGGACTAACATTTCTGGGGTAGGGACTTCTTTCGTGATTTTTATATTCTGACTCACCATATTACTTTGAGTAATAAAATGCCAGTATATAGATGTATAACATCATTTTAATATTTTAAAATACTTGGTGTGAATAATTTACATATTAGATTTGCCCAGAGAATCATATGCTTCATTGTGACTCAAAGCTGCATTCATTTGGACAGCATTCAGGATCTGTCCCTCCCCTGTTTAAGACCCTTCCAAACTGTCTTGCTGTCATCCCCATTTCCCAGGCTTCTCATGAAATGGAGCCGTGTTTCCTACGTGAAGGGATCATTTCCATTTCCCACAGATCCTATGGTGGGCCCCTCTGTGCTTTTTAATGGAAATGTGTGAGAATGGCAGAGGGGCAGAAGGCAGGGAATTAAAGCAGAAAAGAAAGAGCGTGTGGTGGGAGATGAGGGAAGGAGGGGGAGGAGGACGGACGGGGAAGTTTCTGTTGTGTTCCCGCCCTCCCCTCCTTTCTTCCAGGACCGGGTTCTCTCCATTCCTCTCTCCACTGAGCCTCAGAGATGGGTCTCCTGGACACTGGACCCTCTATACTTGCAGCTTCTGCATCCTCAGGGCCAAAAATATTCTGGGAAAAAATACCAATAAAAAATACAACAGCACTGGGGCGCAGAGGCTCACGCCTGTAATCCCAGCACTTTGGGAGGCTGAGGTGGGTGGATCATGAGTCAGGAGTTCGAGACCATCCTGGCCACGGTGAAACCCCGTCTCTACTAAAATGCAAAAAATTAGCTGGTCGTGGTGACGAGCGCCTGTAGTCCCAGCTACTCACGAGGCTGAGGCAGGGAAATCGCTTGAGGCAGGGAAATCGCTTGAACCCAGGAGACCGAGGTTGCAGTGAGCTGAGACCGGGCCATCGCACTCCAGTCTGGCTGGCAACAGAGCAAGACTCCATCTCAAAACAAAAAATGTAACAACAAAAATACAAAAAACACAAATAGAAAAACAATACAGGATAACAATTTACACAGCATTTATACTGTATTGGCTACTATAAGTAATCTAGAGATTATTTAAAGTATACAGGAGGATATATGTAGGTTATATGCAAATACCACACCATTTTACTTATTTTTTTGAGACAGTGTCTTGCTCTGCCACCCAGGCTGGAGTGCAGTGGTATAGTCATAGCTCACTGCAGCCTCATATTCTTGAGCTCAAGCCATCTTTCCACCTCAGTCTTCAGAGTAGCTGGGACCACAGGCATGTGCCACCATGCTGAGCTAGTTTATTTTCATTTTTTTCTAGAGGTGGAGTATCACTATATTGCCCAGTGAACTCCTGGCCTCAAGAGATCCTTCCCCCTCAGCCTCCCAAAATGCTGGGATTACAGGCATGAGTCATTGCACTCGGCCTACCACACCATTATATCAGAGACCTGAGCATCCCTGGATTTTGGCATCCATGGGAGATCATAGGAAACATCCTCCACAGATTCCAAGGGACAACTGCATTCTCAAAGCTCACCCTCTGTCTCTCAGGAAACTTTATTTCTGTTTTTGTTTTTTGAGATAGAGTTTCACGCTTGTCACCAGGCTGCACTACAATGGAGTGATCTCAGCTCACTGCAATCTCCGCCTCCTGGTTTCAAGCGATTCTCCAGCCTCAGCCTCCTGAATAGCTGGGATTACAGGCACACACCATTACAACCAGCTAATTTATGTATTTCTAGTAGAGATGGGGTTCGCCATGTTGGCCAGGCTTGTCTTGAACTCCTGATCTCAGGTGATCCACCCGCCTCGGTCTCCCAAAAAATACTGGGATTATAGGTGTGAGCCACCAAGCCTGGCCTGTTTTTGTTGTTGCCCAGGGCGGAGTGCAGTGCTGCAGTCTCGGCTCAATGTAGCCTCTTCCTCCTGGGTTCAAGCAATTCTCCTACCTCAGCCTCCTGAGTAGCTGGAATTACAAGTGCTTGCCACACACCTGGCTAATTCTTGCATTTTACTTAGTAGAGACAGGGTTTTACCATGTTGGCCAGGCTGGTCTCGAACTTCTGACTTCAAATAATCCACCTGCCTTGGCCTCTCAAAATGCTGAAATTATAGGCATAAGCCACCATGCCCGACTCATTTTTAAGGCTTTTCTACTCATTAAAATTAAATTTTCTCATCTCTATTTAAAACAAAATATAGGCTGGGCGCAGTGGCTCTGTAGTTCTGCAGTCTTTACTTTCAGCACTTTGGGAGGCCAAGGCAGATGGATCGCTTGAGCCCAGGAGTTCAAGACCAGTCTGGGCAACATGATGAAACTTCTCCTCTATAAAAAATGCAAAAAGTAGCCAGGCATGCTGGGGGCTGCTGTGAGTTATGACCATACCACTGCACTTCAGCCTGAGCAGCAGAATGAGACTCTGTTTCAAACAAACAAAAACCCAAACAAACAAAAAGGGGGAGTTAGGAGGAAGTTGCATCCTTTTTACGACCTAGACTTGGAAGTCACCAGCATCACTTCTGCAGTACCCTATTGGTTGGAATAGTTATAGCCCCCACCTGAATTTGAAGAGAGGAGAATAGATCCCATCCCTGAGTAACAAGAGTGTCAAAGTCCCAAAGAGCGTATGATATGGGACAAATATTGGTGTGGTCCTCTTTGGAAGATCCAATCTTGCATACCAGGCAAAGAGATGAAAGACTAAGGAATAACATGAAGGATAACCAGAGAGGGTAAAAGCATCGTTTGTTCTAGGAACTATAAATGGTTTGGAGAAGCAAAGATGTCTAGATGCCTCCCAATATGCAGAGAGGGGTGTACAGAGGAGAGTGGTGAGGGCTCTGGGAGAGCTAAGGTGGGCAAGAAAGCTTCCCCTGTCATGTTAAGAAAGCTGGGATTTATCTTGATGATGGTGAAAGTGGAGGGCTATGGTTACAGTCACATTTTAGATTCAGATTTTTAGATTTAAAATGATCACCCTGGTGACACTGGCTTAACTTTTTGCCCAAGGCCTATGCTACTGTAGTGCTTCTGAAGCTTTAAAGCACATTAGAATCACCTGGTGGTCTTGTTAAACCATGGATTGCTGGGCCTCGAAACCCCAGAGATTGTAATTCAGGCCAGGCGCTGTGGCTCTCGCCTGTAATCCCAGCCCTTTGGGATACAAAGGTGGGAGGATCACGAGGTCAGGTGATCGAGAGCACCCTGGCTAACACGGTGAAACACCATCTCTACTAAAATTAGCCAGGCATGGTGGCATGCGCCTGTAGTCCTAGCTACTTGGGAGTCCGAAACAGGAGAATCGCTTCAACCCAGGAGACAGAGGCTACAGTGAGCCAAGATCGCGCCACTGCACTCCAGCCTGGACGACAGAGGTTCTGGCTCAAAAATAAATAAATAAATAAATAAAAGAGATTATGAGTCAGTAGGTCTAGAACAGGACCTGAGAGTTTGTATTTCTAACAAGTTTCCAGGTGATGCTGAGGCTGCTGTCCCAGGGACCACATTTGAGAATCACTGCCCTACGATAAATCCTATCAAAATATCTTGAGTAGAGCATGTGAAGACTGGTGAAATCCTCCCCCACCCATAACCTGACAGGTTCTAGGATCTGTCTACTTAGGGCTAAAAGCAACCAAGAGGAAAAGGCACAGTGTACCACAGGGTCCCTCAACATCTTCTCCCATGCCACAGTGCCTCAGCTTCTTACTAAGTGTTCCTGATTCCTCTTGACTACCTCCAAGAAACTGGAGAAGGACAAATTCTTGTGAAGACTTCATCTTCTCTGATCTGGTACTCTAGGTCTATTTCTTTGGCCAAAAAGATGGAGCAAGGACATCAACTTTGCAGGGAGCAGGGGCGGGGTGGGGGGCATTTGCTAGTGCCCTTTCTATGCCAGAACTTGCTAAGCATGCTAGTTAATAATGAAGCAGTGCTGGGCATAGTGGCTCACGCCTGTAATCCCAACACTTTGGGAGGCTGAGGTGGGCAGATCACCTGAGGTCAGGAGTTCGAGACTAGCCTGGCCAACATGGTGAAACCCCATCTCTACTAAAAATACAGAAATTAGCCAGGCATGATGGTGGGCACCTGTAATCCCAGCTACTCAGGAGGCTAAGGCAGGAAAATCCCTGGATCCCAGGAGGTGGAGGTTGCAGTGAGCATAGATCGTGCCACTGCACTCCAGCCTGGGCAAGAGAGCAAGATTCTGTCTCAAATAATAATAATGATGATGATGATGATGCAGCTCTCTCTGTGTATATAATGCAGTTCTGGTCATGTGAGCAAGGGCCTCACACTTGGTGTGGCAGAGTCTGAGACCATGGCTGGCAACAAAACACTCCCCTTTGATGCCTATGGGTCCTCCCTTTATGGCTTCAAGGAGGGCTTCTCCATCTTGGCAGTATTTTGGACTGCATAGTTCTTTGCTGCACGGGTGGAGGGCTGTCCTGCACATCATAGGATACTTAGCAGCAACCCTGGCCTCTCCCTACTAGATGTCAGTAGAACACACCCACCCCACAGCTGCCCATTGTGACAATCAAAAGCATCTCCAGATAGTCTGCAGACGAGAAGTAATTTCTCCAGGCCTGGCATATACATAACGGTGCTTAATAAGCAGCTTCCTAGAATTAATTAAACACAGAAAGATGTCTCTCATCCAGAACAACCTGGACCACCTCCTCCACCCTATTTTTGAAGGCCCTGTGCAAATGCCACTTCTTCCATGAATACTTCCTTGGTTCCCCCTACTTCTAGCTCTATATAATCTCCCACTCGGGACTCACACCTGTTAGTTTACATTCCTCTTGACACTTGTCATTTAGCATCCTAAGTATGTAAATGTGTCTCTCTTCAGGATTCACAAAGTGGCTTTGGAAGAACTTTAGTACCTTCCCATCTTCTTTGCCATGAAACATGTACACAATTGACATTTCTTTTTCTTTTCTTTTCTTTTTTTTTTTTTTTTAAGACAGTATCTTGTTACCGTGGTTGGGCTGGAATGCAGTGGCTATTCACAAACACAATCATAGCTCACTGCAGCCTTGAGCTCCCAGGCTCAAGTGATCCTCCTGCCTCAGCCTCCTGAGTAGCTGAGACTACAGACATGCACTGCCACACTCGGCTCACATTTGACATCCTCTAAAGCATATATAAAATGTGAAGAAAACGTTTGCAATTTGTATCCCTTTGCAATATGTATCAGAAGTAAAAGTCTCTTTCAAAATCTATTAACAATAGTCCAGGCACGGTGGCTCATGCCTGTAGTCTCAGCACTTTGTAAGGCCCAGGCGGGCAGACTGCTTGAGCCTAGTTCAAGACCACCCTGGGCAACATAATGATACCCCCTTTCTACAAAAAGTACAAAAATTTAGCTGGGTGTGGTGGTACACACCTGTATAGTGTCAGCTAATTGGGAGGTTGAAATGGGAGGATTGCTTCAGCCAGGGAGGGGGAGGTTGCAGTGAGCCAGGACCGCACCACTGCACTCCAGCCTTGGTGACAGAGTGAGACCGCATCTCAAACAAACAAATAAATAAATAAACACAATTAACAATAACATTTATTGTGCGCTTAACAGGAACCAAGCCCTGTCCAAAAAAACTTTACACGGCTTACCTCATTTTATCGTTACTACAATCCTATGAAGTAGGAACTTTTATAAACCTTATTTTATAAACAAGGCACAGAGAGGTTAATTAACTTGCCCACTGGTCACACAGGTAGCAAGTGGGTAGAGAGATTTACACAAGGCATCCATCTCCTGGCCCCACATGCCCACCTGCTGTAACCCACACTGGGGGCCAACAGCTTCAATTCATAAATGCACCCACTTCCCAGCAAGACAGCAGCTCCCGAGTCCCTTCTATTTAGAATTTCTTAAGCGGCGGGTCACCAGGCTGCAGTCTCCCCGCGGTCAGGGGTCCTGGTTGCACTCCGTGCTTTGCACAAGGCAGGCTCTCCATTTTTGTTAAATGCACGAATAGGGCTAAGCTGGGAAGTTCTTCCTGAGGTCTATCTAACGTCTGGCTGTTTCCCCACAGAAGACCGCCTGCGGCCTGTGGCCACCAGGGGTCGCCGCAGCGCCTCCGCGCTGGAGGGCGGAGCGGGCCGCAGACCGGGAGCAGCATGTGGACTCTCGGCCGCCGCGCAGCCGCCGGCTTCCTACTCTGGCCGTCGTCCCCCAGCCCGGCCCAGGCCCGGACCGTCACCCGGGCCCCGCGGCGGGGGGAGTTGGCCCAGCTCTGCGGCCGCCGCGGCCTGCACACCGGAATCGCAGAGGCCTGCGCATCCCGCCGCGCCGTGAGTATCCGCGCCAGCCACCGCCGCGGGCCGCACGCCGCACGCCGCACGCCTGCGCAGGGAGGCGCCGCGCACGCCCGGGACGCTCCGAGGACGCTCACCCCCCGGACCCCCCGCGAGCTCCGGTGCCTGGGGGCATGGCGGCGAACGTGCTCCCTGCGGGCCCGGCGGCAGCGGCCTTGCAACTCCCTTCCCTAGTTATCCTGGTTGCATTTGCACTGGCTTCTGCTTTCTGATGGAAAGAGGGACGTTTTTTCCTGCTGTGCGACTGCGAGGCACCGCACGGGCGAAGGCCTGGCAGGCTGGTGGAGGGGGCCGGTTCCGAGGGGTCTGCGGCTGTCTCCATGCTTGTCACTTTTCTGCGAGGATTTGTTTCAGTAATTTTAATATACGATATCTGCTAGTCTATACATACACATGTACATAACGTGTGTGTGTATCTACATGTATAGGATGTGTGTGTGTGTGTTTGCGCGCAGGGACGCACACGCACGTATTTTCAAGCCTGGATTTTTTTTTTTTAACCAAATACTTTGATGGAGGGAGGTGAAATTTCAGTGCTGTAGAGTAGTTAGAGCAGCAGGGTCCCTGGCTTTTGGAAAATGACCCGACCTGGCTTCCAAATTCTGCCCCACTCGGCAAAGCTGTGTGATCTTGGGGGATCCCCTAACCTCTGAGGCGTGGCTTTGTATTCTGTATGGAGAAGATAAAGATGACGCCCATGCTGCGGACCTGGTGTGAGGATTATATAGGAATAACATATGTGAAGTCTTCAGCACTTCAAATTAGTTCCCCTTTCTTCCTTTGGGGAAACAAAGAAATATCTGACCTAGTTAATGCCAGGACTTCAAAGGAGGACGCCCAAAGAATGGCTGTGGGGATGAGGAAGATTGCTCAAGAGGAGGACGTGGTATTTAATGAGGATCTCGAAGATGCCAAGGAAAGGGTGGAGAGTGTTCCACGAGGAGGGAACGATCTGAGCAAAGTCCAGGAATGCGGAAGGGGATCCCTTCTGAGCGGCTGGTGCGCGCATGTGTTGGGGGAGATGAAGGAGGCAGGCCATGTCCAACCCATATTTGTGTTGGGCTCCGGAGTTTGTACTTTAGGCTTAAACTTCCCACTGACACGTGTTATTTGCCCCACATTGTGTTTGAAGAAACTTTGGGATTGGTTGCCAGTGCTTAAAAGTTGAGACTTAGGAAATGAATTTCCTGGCAGGGCGCAGTGGCTCACGCCCATAATCCCAGCATTTTGGGAGGCCTAGGCAGGTGGATCACCTGAAGTCAGGAGTTCAAGACTAGCCTGGCCAGCATGGTGAAATCCTGTCTCTACTAAAAATACCAAAAAAAAAAAAAAAAGAAAGAAAGAAAAGTTAGCCGGGCGTAGTGTCACACACATGTAATCCTAGCTGCTCCGGAGGCTGAGACAGAATTGCTTGAACCCGGGAGGCGGAGTTTGCCGTGAGCTAAGATCGCTAACTGCAAGATCCAGCCTTGCTGGCAAAGCAAGACTCCATCTCAAAAACAAACAAACAAAAACCATAGTAATAGCCAGGCGCGGTGGCTCACACCTGTAATCCCAGAACTTTGGGAGGCTGAGGCAGGCAAGTCACCTGAGGTCGGGAGTTCGAGACTGGCCTGACCAACATGGAGAAACCCCGTCTCTCCTAAAAATACAAAATAAGCCAGGCGTGGTGGCTGATGCCTGTAATCCCAGCTACTCAGGAGGCTGAGGCAGGAAAGTCACCTGAACCCGGGAGGCGAAGGTTGCAGTGAGCCGAGATTGCACCACTGCACTCCAGCCTGAACGACAGAGTGGGACTCCGTCTTAAAAAAAAGAAAAGGAAAAAACATCTCCTAATAACTCTATTATCACTTCAAATAATTAAAGTTGAAAATCCAGGTCCTCAGTCCCACTAGCCACATTTCTAGTGCTCAGTAACCATGAGGGCTGTTGACCGCCACACAGGACAGCATATTTTGTACATGATCGGTTTCTCAGCTCTGGCTACTCAGCAGAACCCAGAATCCACAGAAATGGCTTTTAAGAGCACAGCTCCACAGCCTCCAGGCCCAGGCTTACCCACCGGAGGCTGGGAAGGACTCTGGTTCCACGAGGCAGCCTATGTTTTTTGATGGAGGGATGTGACGGGGGCTGCATCTTTAACATTTCCCCTTAAATACTAGAGACAGCTTCGAGGAGGAGATAACTGGATGTGTCTTAGTCCATTTTCTGTTGCTTATAACAGAATGCCCGAAACTGGGCATTTATAAAGAAAAAGAATTTTTTTCTTATTGTTCTGGAGGCTGAGAAGTCCAAGGTCAAGGCGCCTTTCTTGCTAGTGGCGACCTTGCAGAGTATTGAGGCGGCACGGGGTATCACATGGTAAGGGGCTGAGTGTGCTACCTCAAGTCTCTTTTCCTTTTCTTCTAAAGCCTACCTAGTTCCAATCCCATGATAACCCATTAATCTATGAATGCATTAATATTTGGATTAATTATTGGATTAATATCTTTGGATAATCTATGAATGGATTAATCAATTCATGAGGGAAGAGCCTTCATGACCCAGTCACCTCTTAAAGGCCCCGACTCTCAATACTGCCACATTGGGAATTATGTTTCAACATGAGTTTCAGAGGTGACAGACATTCAAACCATAGCATGTGGCCTCATATATAACTCAGTAAGCTCCTGAGGCATCCAATTCTGCATGCCTTGGACAGCTTTTAGACATCTGTCCATTTTCCTAGAGGGACAAGACCATCACCCATGACCCTATGACCTTTTGACTTTAGGCCTAACAAGCAGGTTATACCCTCACTCACTTTCAAATTATTTTTATTGCCTTGCAGACAATTACACAAGTTTATACATTTAAAAAGATATATAAATATTTATACTACTTAAAAACTAATAATAAATGCTGTGGTCTGAATGTTTGTGTCACCCCACCATTCATATGTTAAAACCTTGTCACCAAAGTGATATTAGGAGATGGGACCCTTGGGAGGTGATGAGGTTTGAGGGTGGAGCCCATGTGATTGGGATTAGTGCCCTTGTAAAATAGCCCAAGGGAGCTTGTTCACCCTTTCACAGTGATAAGGCATCATCTATGAACCTGGAAAATGGCCCTTGCCAGACACCAGAGCTGTTGGTGCATTGATCTTGGATTTCCCACCCTCCAGGACTCTGAGAAACACATTTCTACTGTTTATAAGCCACCCAGTGGGTGGTATTTTGTTATAGCATCCAAGCTAAGAAAATAACAAATACTTGTATCCATGATACTAGGTTAAGAGAGAGAATTTGTTTGTTCCTCAAGAGGCCCTTGTGCTCACCCCATCACTGCCCCATCCTCCCTGGAGGAATCTGCCAGCCCGAATTCTGTTAATCATACCCTCCTTTTCTTAGAGCTTGACCTTCTCTGTATCTCCCTCAAGCTATGTATTATTTATATACAAGGCGTTCTGCTGTATCAATTCTGCTATGGCTAGTAAGGACTGGTCTGGATGGCCAACAGAGAGGCCAGCTTTCCTTCCCAGGTGTCCCCTTGTTGCCCCAGGCCCTGTCAAACCACAGCAATTGAAGAACGAATTGGGACTATGCCTTATACGGGGAGTTCAACACAAAATCGGTTCAATACTGATTCTGAACATGGTCATCATTGATGTATGCAGTTGTCATTTATTTATTTTCACTGCTGGATAGTATCCATTTCGGTGAATATATCACACTCTATCCAGGCTCCTTTAGGTGACGTTTGGTTGATTGTGGTGTTCTTTTGTTATGTTGGTGCTGCTGTGAGTGTCCTTGTGCATGGACAGAAGTTCCTTTCGGGTGAATTCCTCAGAATGGAGTTGCTGGGCAAAGGGCAAGCCAATAATGTACTCATTTGATGCCAAAAGTATCTGTACCAGTTCATCCTCCCCCTGCAAAGCATGAGTCCTGATTCACTCTTCAAGTGCTGTGGTTTGACAGGGCTGGGGATGACAAGGGGACACCTGGGAAGGAAGGCTGGCCTCCCTGCTGGCCACCAAGGCCAGTCCTTATCAGGGGGTGGGCGATGACTGGGTCAGGTAGTTCCTGACCCATGGACCTGAGACTTTAGGCCCAGAAACTATCTAATATTTCCTCAAATGCATCCCATGAGCCGGCACTGTGTGAGCGAGCACACACATCTGAAGACTCAAGCTAGGCAAGCCTACCATGATATGTGGTCCAAGGGCTTGTGGGTGACTTGGAGTTAGAGGGAGACGTGGCTGCCGGGTGGCTTTAAAAAGAACACTCATCTTATGACCTTGACCTCTGAGCTCTGCCTCTCTCAAGCAGAACAGAATGGAGCCTCCCCTAGGCGGAAGCTGAAGTTTGCCTCTGACCTAGGTCTCCATGCTTTTGTTCAGAGCCTGAACACCCTCAGGCTCTGTATTTGGGGTATTTCTGTTCTCTTGTTTTATGCTCACAGTTACTAGGTTTGTTGTGAGTACCATGATCCCTTCCTTCAGAGAAGGAAACTGAGGTTCCAAAAGGCTTAGCAGTTGCCCAAGGAATGTTAACTTGGCAAAAGCAGGTAAGATATAAAGCAAGGAGTATTTGGCAATGGTTCTTTTTTATGATTAAACACAGTCGAAGAAAGACTTCTATTTCTGGCTGTGAATGAGTAATCTACATTGACCTACATTTGACCAAATCTCCCACCAATAACAACCATCAAATCTCTATTAAATTAAAACACACACACAAAACAAACAAACAAACAATAAAACAAAAAAACAGCCGTGTGAAGGTATCAGCTAAGACAACTAAGGTTCAAGGGTCTGGGATCCTGGAGAGAAGGGAGCTTCCCCAAGGTGAACCCGACATTCTCAGACACTTTTCCTTGGATGTTTTGAGCACTGCTCTGATTCCTGGAAAAACAATTCCTTCCTCTATGCACAGACTCTGGGACCAGACAGCTTGGGTTCCGTCCCAGCCCTACCACTTGATATCTCTGTATCTGTGTAGGCAAGTGACCCTTTGGTGCCTCAGTTTCCTCATCTGTAAAACACAACTACAGTGGATCCTCATTCGTTAAGATTCTGTATTTGTGAATTTGCTCACTTGCTAAAATTTGTTACCCCAAAATCAATACCCCTGGCCCTTTTGTGGTCGTTTCAAAGATGTGTTCAGAGTAGCAAAAAAAATGTGAGCTCCTCCAGGTGCATGTTCCCAACCAAGGTCCGACAAAGTGCTGCCCTGCCTTCTTATATCAGCTGTCATAGTGCAAACAAGTGTCCTTTTCATAGTCTGGTTAGTGCCATGTTTTTCACATTTTTGTACTTTTTTTTTTTTTTTGGTAGGTTAAAATTGTCTCGAAGTGCAATGCAAAGTTCAGCATGAAGAGGCTGTGATGTTCCTCACAGAGAACATGCATGTGTTAGAGAAGCTTTGTTCAGGCATGAGTTAAGGTGCTGTTGTCCTGAGATCAATTAATGTGTTACTATTGTTTGAGACAGGCTCTGTTGCCCAGACTGCTGAAGTGCAATGGTGTAATCATAGCTCATTTATGGCCTCTACTTCTCTGCCTCAGGCGATCCTCCCACCTCAGCCTCTTGACTAGCTGGAACTACAGGTGCACCCCACCACACCCAGCTAATGTTTTTTATTTTATTTATTATTTTATTTTATTTTTGAGACAGAGTTTCACTTATTACTCACGTTGGAGTGCAATGGTGCGATCTTGGCTCACTGCAGCCTCCACCTCCCGGGTTCAAGCAATCCTCCTGCCTCAGCCTCCTGAGGAGCTGGGATTACAGCCATGTGCCATAATGCCTGGCCAATTTTTGCATTTTAAGTAGAGGCGGGGTTTTACTATGCTGTTCAGGCTAGAATTCCTGACCTCAGGTGATCTACCGCTTCAGCCTCCCAAAGTGCTGGGATTACAGGTGTGAGCCACCGTGCCCAGCCTCATGTTTTTGATTTTTTAAGTTGAAATGAAGTCTCTCTGTGTTGCCCAGGCTGACCTCAAACTCCTGAGCTCAAGTAATCCTCCCACCTTGGCCTCGCAAAGTGCTCTGATTATAGGGTTGAGCTACCATGCCCAGCCAAGATCAATGTTAATGGATCAACTATATATATATATTACATAAGATGTCTTTAAACAGAAATAAGGTTATGTATTGATCGACTGTTAACAAGGTTGTGACTGGCAGCTTACAAGGACCTAGCCTTATATTTCTCCTATAACTAATTTACTCATTAAGTGTTTGTGGCAACTTTCTAGCACAAAACTGTCAAGAATAAGGACTGTAATAAGAGTATGTCCGTCACAGGATTGTAATGAGGACAGTCCATTTATGTAAAGGCTGAGAGCAGTGTCAACAGATGGAGAACACTCTAGAATGTGTGATAGCTTAACGGTGGTTATCATGGCTGCACTTTCACTTTTCCTTCAGAGCCATGTGTTTCTAAGGTCTGCGCTCTGCCCCCCACCTCCCCTTCCTCTGCCCCCCAGCCTGTTTCCTCCTCCACTCACTTCTCAGCCCTGTGCCTTCTGCCTTCTCTTTTCTGAGTTTGCCAAGGGTACTGCTGGCTCAAGAGCAGTAACTAACAGTCTCTCGCCCCTTCTCTCCATAGCAACCAGTGACCTTTGGAGAATGTAAATCTTATCACCAACCTCTTAAAGCCCTTTGGTGCCTTCCCAGGAAGACATCCAGCTGGGGTTCTTGGCAAGGCCCGAGGCCGCCCCCACCTCGCTCCATCACCTCCGCTGTCACGTCCCCTGCATCTCACCACTCCAGCTGCGCCACTCTTGTGCCCCACTGGCTCTTGTCTGATTATTTCCTTCATCTCCCCAGCTGGTCAGCAGAGCTGGTGGTAATCAACTCAGACCCTGTTGCCTGTATGTCCAGCAGTTAGGGACTAAAAACAATTCACAGGTCACATTCTCTCCTGCAGATCATGCTAATAAGATCTGTCAGACAGCAGTCAGAGCCAATCCTCTGGACTTCAGCAGGCTCCTGCCTCTTGCTATTTCCTGTTGCTTCTCTTAGTGACCTTTTAAGAGCATTGTGGATGCCTCCCAGCCTCCTGCTAACCACCCTGTAACCTGAACAGCCTGCAACAGCCCCCCCAGTAGAACTTTCTGATGTGATGGAAATGCTGTGTTTGCGCCACTAGCCACCTGTGGCCACAGGGTTCTTAAAACTGCTGGTGCAGTTGAGGAGCTGATTTGGTTTTATCTCCAACAAATTTAAATGTAAATAGCTACATGTGGCTTGTTGGCTAGCCTGTTGGACAACACAGGCTTAGAGAGACACAGGGAGAACTCACTGTAATGCACTAAAACAAGGTCAACAAAATCCTAAGAAATATTCCTGAAAAACTTTAACATAGGGCTGGGTGCAATGGCTCATGCCTGTAATCCCAGCAGTTTGGGAAGCTGAGAGGGCAGATCACTTGAGGCCAAGAGTTTGAGACCAGACTGGCCAATATGGTAAAACCCAGTCTCTACTAAAAATACAAAAATCAGCCAGATGTGGTGGGGGGCACCTGTAGTCCCAGCTACACGGGAGGCTGACGCACAAGAATCACTTGAACCCAGGAGGCAGGGGTTTGTAGTGAGCTGAGATCGTGCCACTGCACTCCAGCCTGGGTGACAGAGCGAGTCTTTGTCTCAGAAACAAAAAACAAAAACAAACCAAAAAAAAACTTGAGCATGATTATGTAACTGAAATGCAGGTTAGTTGCTTCCCGGATGCAGAGTCCAATTAACAAGAGGAGCAAGGCCTGGTACCAAAAAAAAGTAAATTTATTCTGAAACTAGCTTGGGTAAAGGGTACAAAGTGTCCTCCCTTTCTTTAAAAGTGTGGGTTCCCCTTTGGAACAGAAAGTGGACGCGTTTTTTTTTTTATAAGATAGGAGGGGAAGGGCACAAGGGCAAGTGAGGGGGGTCCCTCTGCTAGCTCCATGCCTACTCTATAGGACAGTTGATTTGGCACCTTCCTGGGTATAAATGAGCTATGGCAGCAGCCAAGTGGGCATGCTTTCAATATGCTCTGAGGCATCCCTGAGGGTGGAAGTTCCAGGCCACCCCCTGGAGGTGAAAGTTCCAAGGTGGGTTTACTTTGGTCTGCAAATCTACTGTCAATTGGAGGAGAGATCTGTGCTCTAGAAAAGCTTGCCCTGCAGGGAATGTCCGTTGAGGGGGAGGTGAAAGGTTATATTTGCATTGCTGAAGGGCTAAGAAGGAAACTGGGAGCTAGGGGAAAGGAGAGGAGAGGATAAATTTTTTTAAGAAAAGTAACACATTCCCCTTTTCTTAGAAAAAATGGGACACTTTCGTATGTAGAAGTATCAATATATAAATTATGCATTAATGGATTGTAATTCACTGAAAAACTAGTAACGTACTTCTTAACTTTGACTTTCAGAGGTTGAATCTTCGTGGCCTCAACCAGATTCAGAATGTCAAAAAGCAGAGTGTCTATTTGGTGAATTTGAGGAAAATGGGAACTTTGGGTCACCCAGGGTAAGGTAAAACACCTTCCATGTCAGAGATGTCTTCCTCCTTCTCTTCCTTTCCCATAAGAACCTGTTTTCTTCCAACCGCAACAATCGTAGGTGTCTTTTTATATGACTGAGTATCCACCACATTATTTTTCATGAAATAGTGTTAGGTTGTATGGGTGTGATGTAATCCATTTAACCTATCCCCTATTGTTGGATGTTCAGGTTGTTTCCAGAGTTTTGATACCATTTTATTCAATATCCTAATAGTTAGGGCAGGCCATGCTGCTATAATAATAGACCTAAAAATGTAATGGCCCAAACCAATGTTTGTATCCTCCTCTCTGGCCAGTCCAGGGTTGGCATCCCTCATGAAATGAATTAGGATGTGGTGGCATGTGCCTGTAGTCCCAGTTACTTGGGAGGCTGAGGTGGGAGGATCGCTTGAGCCCGGGGGTTCTGGGCTGTAGTGTGTTATGACGATCAGGTGTCCGCACTAAGTTTGGCATCAATGTGGTGACCTCCCAGGAGTGGGAGACCACCAGGTTGCCTAAGGAGGGGTGAACTGGCCCAGGTCGGAAAACGGAGCAGGTCAAAACTCCCGTGCTGATCAGTAGTGGGATCGCGCCTGTGAATAGTCACTGCACTCCAGCCTGGGCATCATAGCGAGACCCCATCTCTAAAAAAAATTTTTTAATAATAAAAAGAAATGAATGAGAAACTACACTCCTTCCAGCTTCCAGTTCAGTCCTTATCTGTCAGTGCCATACTGCCCTCTGCGTTGTTGAGTCTCAGTCACCTTGTCCAAGTTCCATTTCCCAGAAAGGACTAGAAGCACAGAAGGTCTGGAAGTGCCACTTGTTCCTCACTGACATTCTGGTGAGAAGAACTTAGTGGCATGGCCTTAGCTAACCGTAAGGGAAGCTGGGAAATATAGTCTAGCAAGTGCCCTGGAAGAAGCCAGCAATGATTCCCGTGGAAAGCTGTCAGGCATGGCTGCAGCCTACTCCCTGCCAACCTGTATCTGCATGACCCTCCTTCCACACTCAGATGCATTTACCCCCAGCCCCAAGAAAGCCAACCGATGGCCATGTGGTCACCGCAGCTACCTCCAAGTCCAAGATTTCCAGGTGACAGGCAGTCTCCTCTTTCTCAGCTTTAGGAATGACATCTTCTGACCTACACACAGAAACACGAGGACACACACACACACACACACACACACACACACATGATAGAGAGGAACAGTATAACTGCAACTGTAACTCCATTCAGAAAAGAGTCACAGCCCTGGCCCCCACCCCGCAGCAGTGGAGCCCTGTCGGCAGCACTGGCAGT
The DNA here is from genome assembly GCF_009761245.1 of Sapajus apella. NCBI lineage: Eukaryota > Metazoa > Chordata > Mammalia > Primates > Cebidae > Sapajus > Sapajus apella. The sequence goes on from NW_022436964.1 coordinate 15,540,129, forward strand.
GGAGCTTGCTCCTCCACAGATCCCTGCTTCAGCCTCCCTGGGAGCTCCTGCTTGTCTGTTACTTTCCTTGGCCACAGGGGAGGCAGGCAGTGGGAAGTGTGCCCTCCTTGGGGGCGAGCAGCCTTCACTGTCTACTTCATGCTGATAACAGTTTGGGGTTCCACAGCCTGTTTTAAGACACCAATAGGCTATTTTAGGCCAGACTCATTTTTCTTCTTCTTTCTTTCTTTCTTTCTTTTTTTTTTTTTTTTTTTTTACGAAATCTTACTCTGTCACCCAGGCTGGAGTGCAGTGGTGCCGTCTCATCTCGCTGCAGCCTCCGCCTCCTGGGTTCAGGCAATTCTCCTGCGTCAGCCTCCTAAGTAGCTGGAATTATAGGCGTACACTGCCACGCCCAGCTAGTTTTTGTATTTTTAGTAGGGATGGGATTTCACCATGTTGGCTAGGCTGGTCTCAAACTCCTAACCTTAGGTGATCTACCTACCTAGGACTCCCAAAGTGCTAGGATTAAAGGCATGAGCCACCACGCCCAGCACAGACTCATTTTTCTTTGAGAGTAGAGTTTTCCCTCAGGCAGTCCTATGTGCCAGGAACCACATCCAAATTTCCTCCCTGGATGGGAGCCTCAGGCTGCCTTATCTCCTTGCATGCTCCCTTACCCAGCTCTGTCAGCCTAAGGACAGGCACCTTGAGTTTATGTTAGACGATAAGATTGGGGACCAGCAATGCCCTCAACCTGGTTTTTGCAGCAGGATTGGGTCCCTTGTTTTGGCTCAGTGGGAAGCCTTTGCTGTTCAAAGCCTTAGTTTCTCTGGCTGGGCATAGTGGCTCATGCCTGTAGTCCCTGCACATTAGGAGGCTGGGGCGAGCGGATCACCTGAGGCCAGGAGTTCAAGACCAGTCTGACCAACATGGCGAAACCCTGTCTCTACTAAAAATACAAAAAATTAGCCAGGAGTGGTGGTGGGCACCTGTAATCCAGCTACTCAGGAGGCTGAGGCAGGAGAATTGCTTGAACCTGGGAGGCGGAGGCTGCAGTAAGCTGAGATCGTTCCATTGCACTCCAGCCTGGACAACAAGAGTAAAACTCTGTCTCAAAAAACAAAAAAAAAAAAATGCCTTGGATTTTCCCTTTGACTTTCCATGTTGCAGCATTTTATCTCCAATGCTCCATTTCATTCCATCCACTTGCAGATATGCCAGTTCTCTCCTGGCTTCCTCTTTTCTTGTTGCATCTGCTAAAAGCAATAAGAAGCCACCCATATTCAGGAACCTTCTAACTGTCCCCAGAGCTATATGCTCAGTAGGCATACTGCTGGCCCTCCAGGTTATCTGAGACTCAGATTTCCAGAGGGCTTTGCATGGCTCACAAGGTCTGAAGAGCCTCTGAGCCTCCCAGCCTGCTGTGTCTGTTCATCGACCCTGCCACAGTCTCAAAGGGGCACTGCACACTGCACACTGCATGTTTGAGGCTTTTGCTTTGGTGGCACCCATTTCCAGCCCCAGCTTCCAGCATTCCTCCCCCAGCAGACTCTCTGCTGTTTTCCTCTTACCCGTTCCAGCAGTCCTGGGAGGCTGGCTAGGGCCCTTGCAGGATGCCCCAAGTCCAGCTCCTTCTGGCCTGTGGGAAGCAACCCTTGACCTGCCATGTGGAGGAAGATAGCCTGCTTCTGCCAGGGCCCAACTGTCTGCCGGCAGGTAACCTTCCAACCTCTTCACTTTGGACTTTATAACTGTCAGGTATAAAGCTAGTTGTATTTTTATGTTTCTCAGATTCTTCAAGACACTTATCAACCAACCTCTCCTACCCATTCTGTTCAGCTCACTCTCAGAACACACCGTATCAGGCCACCCACTCTTTTTAAAGGACAGCCCCTCACCAATCCAATCAGCTAGCCTTCCCCACATTGTTTCCTTGAAGTGGGTAATGGACTGGGTGGGGAAGGGGGGTCATATGGCAGATCTGTATGTCTTTTTTTTTTTTTTTTTTGAGACAGAGTTTCACTCATGTTACCCAGGTTGGAGTGCAATGGCGCGATCTCGGCTCACCGCAACCTCCACCTCCTGGGTTCAGGCAATTCTCCTGCTTCAGCCTCCTGACTAGCTGGGATTACAGGCATGCACCACCATGCCCAGCTAATGTTTTGTATTTTTAGTAGAGATGGGGTTTCACCATGTTGACCAGGATGGTCTCGATCTCTTGACCTTGTGATCCACCCGCCTCAGCCTCCCAAAGTGCTGGGATTACAGGCTTGAGCCACCGCGCCCGGCCTAAAGATCTGTATGTCTTACAGTAATTGTCCAGCAGCTCCTGGTGTTTTACGTTAGGTCCCTTGGAAACTTTCAGTTAGTAGAGTTGTCTGATACATATCTTATAACCTATAGATGTTAATATATCCTCACATGGGCACAAAAGCTCTTACAAGAATGTTTATTATAATAATATTTTTATTGTTATAATTTACATGCCATAAAACTCACCATTTTGAAATGTATAATACAAGGGTTTTTAGTGTATTCACAAGGTTGTGCAGGTATCACCACTAATTCCAGGACATTTTTATTACTCCAGAAGGAAACCCTGTTTGTATTGGCAATCATTCCCCATCCCGCCTTTCCCTAGAACCCAGCAATCACTAATCTACTTTCTGTCTCTGTGGATTTAAAGTAATTTTAAATATGAAAAATAGTATCTATAAGAAAATGTATTCAGTCACAAGCATACAGCTTGATGAATTTGCAAAAACTGAACATTCCCATGAACATATTCATGTAAGCTCAAGAAATAGAATGTTACTGGCCCCTGCAAGCAAGCTGCCTGCTCACTTCTAGTCATCAACCCTTCCCTCTCTTGCTTCTAGTCATTTACCCCTCAGAGTAACTACTGTTCTGATTACCAATAGCATAGATTAGTTCTGCCTGTTTTTTTACTTTATAGAAACTCTCATTAAGTATAGACATGTTTGTGTATAGTTTCTTTCTATCACAATGATGTTTGTGAGATTCATCCCTACTGTTCCTATAGACAATTCTATTTTGCAGTGTAGTATTCCATTATATGAGAATACCACAATTTGTTTTTCTACAGTATTGCAAAGGAATACTTGGGCAGTTTCCAGTTTGGTGCTATAGGATAGTTATGATACAAATATTTTAGTATAGTACATGTCTTTTGGGGAACCTGGGTACACATTTCTGTTGGTTGTACCCCCTAAGAGTAGAATTGATGGGTCATAGCTTGTAAATGCATTCAACTTTAGTAGATACTGTCCAACAGTTTTCCAAGTGATTGTCCAATGTACTTGCCTATCAGCAGCATCTGAAAAGTCTAGTTGTTTCTTTGCTTGGCCAGCTCTTTTTTATTTTATTTTATTTTACTTTAAAGACAGCATTTCACTTTGTCATCCAGGATGGAATGCAGTGGCGTGATCACAGCTCACTGCAGCCTTGACATCACTGGCTCAAATGATTCCTCCCACCTCAGGCTTCTGAGGCACTAGAACTACAGGCATGTGCCACGCCCAGATAATTTTCCAGTTTTTTGTAGAGACAGGGTCTCACTCTGTTGTCCAGGCTGGTCTCAAACTCCTGGGTTCAAGTGATCCTTCTGCCTCGGCCTCACAAAGTGCTGGGATTACAGGTGTGAGCCACTGTACCCAGCCCATGGCCACCTCTTGATACAATCTGTCTCTTTTCTTTTCTTTTCTTTTTTTTATGTGAGAAGTGTTAAATAATATTTATTTGATATTACACATAAACCACACTAAAATGTCTTTCAATAAGTAAAATGAACCATTTAGATACAGAAAATTCTAATTGGATTGGCACAGTTAAGGCCAAAACTATAGTAGACATTGCTACCTTACCTTTATCCCTTGCCTTTAAGACACAAATAAACACAAAATACATGTGAATCTTGCCTGGCTCTGAGATAATGAAGGAATTTCCCCCAATATTTAAATATATTTACATAACCAGTTATATAAATCTAAATATAAAAACAATCTCCAATAGGTTTAAGATGGCATTCACCATCTTTGTGAAAAGTTGAACATTACTAATGAAATCTGATCATATCTTTAGTAGAAGTAAACAGTGATAGCATTAACTGAATCAAATTACTTTTTTTTTTTTTTTTTGAGATGGAGTCTAGCTCTGTTGCCCAGGCTGGAGTGCAGTGGCACCATCTCGGCTCACTGCAACCTCCGCCTCTGGGTTCAAGCGATTCTCCTGCCTCAGCCTCTTGAGTGGCTGGGATTACACACCACCATGCCTGGCTAATTTTTGTATTTTTAGTAGAGACAGGGTTTCATCATGTTGGTCAGGCTACTCGCGAACTCTTGACCTTATGATCCGCCCACCTCAGCCTCCCAAAGTGCTGGGATTACAGGCATGAGCCACTATACCCAGCTACTTTTTTCTTTGAGATGGAGTCTCACTCTGTCGCCCAGGCTGGAGTGCAGTGGCACAATCTCAGCTCACTGCAACCTCCACCTCTGGAATTTCAGCCATTCTACTGTCTCAGCCTCCTGAGTAGCTGGGACTACAGGCATGTGCCACCATGCCCAGCTAATTTTTGTATTTTTAGTAGAGACAAGGTTTCACCATATTGGTCAGGCTGGTCTCAAACTCCTGACCTCAGGTCATCTGCCCACCTCGGCCTCCCAAAGTGCTGGGATTACAGGTGTGAGCCATCACACTCAGCTGGCGTTCTTTATATATTCTGGATGAATCATTTTTCAAATGTATGTAATGCAGATATTTTCTCCCACTTTGTGATTTGCCCAACAAAATTTGGGCAAAAGCAAAATTTTAATAACAAAAGCAATGGAAGCATCCCTTGTGTCCAGCTGAAGAGGACTGGATAAATAACATAAAATTAAATATTATAAAAATCCATAGGTGCTAATATAGAACAATTTCTAAAACATAGTGAAAAATGCAAAATGTTTCATTTGTGTATTTAAAAGAATATAAAAATAGAAGGATACAGAAAGCCTTTTTTTTGAGACAGGCTGGCTCTGTCATCCAGGCTGGAGTGCAGTGGCTTGATCTCAGCTCACTGCAGCCTCCGCCTCCCAGGTTCAAGCAATTCCTGTGCCTCAGTGTCATGAGTAGCTGGGACTGCAAGGTCGCACCACCATGGCCAGCTAATTTTTGTATTTTTTACATTTTACTTTAAGTTCTGTGATACATGTGCAGAGCGTGCAGGTCTGTTACATAGGTATGCATGTGCCATGGTGGTTTGCTGCACCTACCATCCCATCATCTAGGTTTTAAGCCCCGCACACATTAGATATTTGTCCTAATGCTCTCCCTTCTCTTACCCCCCGCCCCTGACAGGCCCCTGGTATGTGATGTTCCCCTCCCTGTGTCCTTGTGTTCTCATTGTTCAACTCCCACTTATGAGTGAGAACATGCGGTGTTTCGTTTTCTGTTCCTGTGTTAGTTTGCTGAGCCAGCTTCAGCCATGTCCCTGCAAAGGACATGATAATTTTTGAATTTTTAATAGAGATGGGGTTTCGCCACATTGGCCATGTTAGTTTCAAACTCCTGACCTCAGGTGATCTGCCTACCTCAGCCCCCCAAAGTGCTGGGATTGCAGGTGTGAGCCACCTCCCTGCCTGGCCCAGAAAATTAATTGTAGTTGCATCTGGGGATGGGGGCTGCCTGTTTCTTTCTGTAATCCCTTCTGTGCTGTTTAAGTTTTTACTTTGGGCTGAGCAAGGTGCCTCATGCCTATAATCCTAACACTTCAAGAGGCGCGTGGATCCAGGCACCACTGCCGAGGCGCATGGATCACTTGATGTCAGGAGTTCGAGACTAGCCTGGCCAACATGGTGAAACCCCATCTCTACTAAAAAATAAAATAAAATAAAATACAAAAATTAGCCAGGCATGGTGGCTACATGCCTGTAATTCCAGCTATTTGGGAGGCTGAGGCAGGAGAATCATTTGAACCCGGGAGGCAGAGGTTGCAGTAAGCTGAGATCATGCCACTGCACTCTAGCCTGAGTGAGAGAGTGAGACTCCATCTTAAAAAAAAAAATTTACTTTTTGCAAGTTGTTTTCATCAATTTAATAAATTTAAATAAAAAACAAAAGTATAAATTTGATATTAACAAAATGGAAGCATTTGGTAATCATATATTTTGGGTTTTGTGCTTCCCCTGCAGCTCTCTAGATGAGACCACCTATGAAAGACTAGCAGAGGAAACGCTGGACTCCTTAGCAGAGTTTTTTGAAGACCTTGCAGACAAGCCATACACATTTGAAGACTATGATGTTTCCTTTGGGGTACCTCTCAACTTCTTTTAATTTTTCTGTTTCTCCCATAGAATTTTAGTTCACTCAAATGAAGAATTCCCCTCTAGCAGAGCTAAGCATCAAGTAGCATGGAGTTGTGGGTAGGATTAAAAGACTAGAGTTTGGCTGGGTGCATTGGCTCACGCCTATAATCCCAGCACTTTGGGAGGCCAAGGTGGGCGGATCACCTGAGGTCGGGAATTTGAGACCAGCCTGACAAACATGGAGAAACCCCATCTCTACTAAAAATACAAAATTAGCCAGGCATGGTATATGCCTGTAATCCCCGCTACTCAGGAGGCTGAGGCAGGAGAATCACTCGAACCCAGGAGGTGGAGGTTGCAGTGAGCCAAGATCGCATAATTACACTCCAGCCTGGACAACAAAAGCGAAACTCCATCTTAAAAAAAAAAAAAATACTAGGGTTCAAGCTGCAGCATACCTCTACCAGGCTTGTTGTGATGCTGGGCAAGTCACTTAGCCTCTCTTACCCTCATTTTCCAGCTTCACTGGATACCATGAAGACAAATCAGAGAGGGGCCTGAGTGTGTGTTTGTCAAGCAGGCATGCATAAGGAACACCAAACTAGACCCATAGTTCTTCAGCAGGAGTAAGATAACTGCCCAAGTTATTCAGATTACAAGGACGTGAGCCCTGCTTCTGTGAGACAGTGATGGGGTAGGTCGGGGTACATTTCTGGGAAGCATATTTTTGAAAAGCTCACCTGGGATTCTAATATGTATTCCCAGGTCTCATTCCTAGAGATTTTGATTACTTGGTCTGGGGTGTGGCATGGTCTGAGCAGGGCATGGATTTTTAAGCTCCACAGATGATTCTAATGTGCAGCTAGTATGAGAACTTTTTTTTTTTTGAGGGAGTCTCACTCTGTTACCCAGGCTGGAGTGCAGTGGTATTATCTCAGCTCACTGCAATCACCACTTCCTGGGTTCAAATGATTAGCCTGCCTCAGCCTCCCAAGTAGCTGAGATTACGGGCACCTGCCACCACACCCAGCTAATAATTTTTGCATTTTAGTAGAGACAGGGTTTCACCGTGTTGGTCAGTCTGGTCTTGAACTCCTGACTGCAAATGATCCGCCCTCCCTCAGCCTCCCAAAGTGCTGGGCTTACAGGCGTGAGCTATCATGTCCGGCCTGGTGTGAGAACTTCTAAGTTGGATGAAACATTAGCCCCAGATCTTAGAAGCCAGGGAAGTGCTGGTCTTTATCGACTGGCCACCAGGTGGCAGATTTGAGCAAGGGTCTGCCTTTTGGTTTAGAATTATTGCTTAGGCCTTAGAGTAGTTCTTTTTTGCCAGTGGGAGAAAATCCCTCGAAGATGGTTTTGTTTGTTTGTTTTGAGACGGGAGTCTCTCTCTGTCATTCAGGCTGGAGTGCAATAGCGCGATCTCGGCTCACTGCATCCTCCGCCTCGGGTTCCAAGCAATTCTCCTGCCTCATCCTCCCAAGTAGCTTGGGTTACAGGCATGTACCCCCACACCCAGCTAATTTTTGTATTTTTATTAGAAACAGTGCTTCACCATGTTGGCCAGGCTGGTCTCAAACTCCTGAACTCAAGCAACCCTCCCACCTCAGCCTCGCAAAGAGCTCGGATTACAGGCATGAGCCACCACTCCTGGCCCCTTGAAGATGTTAATCCTCTTGATGGCAATTAACTAATACCAGGAAATGTATAGACAGGGCTTTAAAAATGCTGGCACAGACAGCCCTAGAGGTCCGGGAACCCTTACAAACTAACCTGCCAACTTGAGCATCCACAGACTGATTAGAGGTGGGAGAGTTAAGGGCCTCCTCTCCCCTAGCCTCCACTAGAGCCTGTAGTAACTGCAGGAAAACCAAGTCTCAGGCTAAACTCTGCCCACACATGCTATGAAATGAATGACATTAATGTCCGCTCTTCAGGTTTATATGAGGATCAGTTAAAATGACATAGGTAAAAGTACATCCTAGCAAGTTGGTATCTACTTTAGAAATGTAGGAGGTCGTATGTGTGTGAAGCCTCCTGACTCAACATGCCACCTTATATGTGTCTGTTTCTACAAGTGAGCTGCTGACACAGTAATCACTATTTTTGCTCCTGCTAGATAGGGCTGATCTTAACTAGGAGGAGTCCATAAGACTCACCAGCTGTGGCCACTGCCTGTGCTGATTGGCTAGTGTCTGTGTCTCAGCAGCTGCTACATATTTTGACAATCCCCCTGCACTTAAGGCCATGCACACTCCTAAAATAGACTCAGATTGTCTAAGGAATAATGATAATGATGAAGAGAAAGCCCTCTTTATCTGGTCTATTTTTAGTCAGTTCCAAAAACATTAAGAATTTCTGCTGAACTAATGCAGCTAGTTTCTTTCCTGTTGCCACTTTCCTTCCAAAATAGTTCCAAGATCTGTGGGGGAAAAATTTTAATTATAGTGAGTGGACTGGTGGGAGGAAGTTCAGCATTGGGGTTTTCTGCCCTGTGTACCTGCCCTTAACTTGGGCAGATGGCATCACAGTGCGTGGTCATCATCCACCATCTCACACTCATTCACCATTTGACCAGTTGGTCATTCATCCGCAAATGTCCTTTTTGCAGGAGGAATGGAGGTGCTAGACCTGCAGATGCTAGCATAAAAAGACAAATCTCCTGCCACCAAGGTGCTTAAAGTAGTGGTGGTCAGGGAACAAGCAAGCCGACAGGCAGCTCTGAATGCAGAGGCAGGAAGCACCATGAGGCAGTGGCACCCACAGAGGGGCAGCAGGGTAGAGGTGAGCGGGTCTTATGTGGGGAGGGAGGAAGTGGACTGCAGAGAAGATGCCAGTGGGTGGAAATAGCTTGAGAGCTGTGCAGCTAGAAGGGTTCTCACCTTTGTTTTATTAATATGCCCTTTGTGGTGGGGGAAAGGCCAGGCGCAGTGGCTCACGCCTATAATCCTAGCACTTTGGAAGGCCAAGGCGAGTGGATCAGGAGGTCAGGAGTTCAAGACCAGCCTGGTTAAGATGGTGAAACCTCATCTCTACTAAAAATACAAAAAATAGCTGGGCACAGTGGCAGGAGCCTGTAATCCCACCTGGGTGGCAGAGATTGCAGTGAGCTGAGATGGAGCCACTGCACTCCAGCCTGGGCAAGAGTGAGACTCCATCTGCAAAAAAAAAAAAAAGAAAAAATGCCCTTTGGGAAAGACTGGCCTGATGCCTGGAGTTACTCAAAAGATTTCCAATTCTAATAGGAAAGAGTCAGTTTTGGCTTCAGTGATTGCATGTACACCCCCTGATTCACTGTCTGCTGAGGCATTGTGGTGATGGACACAAGAGTGGAGCCCTTGAGCTCGCATCAGCCCCGAGTTCTTGCTCTGAGTCCTCGAAGGAGGCAGGAGAGAGATCATGGGAGACAGGCATGGTGAATGTGACTTGCCCAGGGCCCACCGCTGATCAGTGATGAGACCGGACCTGGAACTCGCCTCTTATACTCAATCCTCTGCCCTTTCTGCTGAATGGTGGCCCTTCTAGTATAGGGCGCAACACACAATTGTGGCATTTAGGAGCCCCAAAGAGGACAGATTACCAATGATTGTGTGTTGATTCTTTGAGCTTGTTATCTCATGGAAAAATAATTTATAAAACTCTGGCCGGGCACTATGGCTCGCCCCTGTCATCCCAGCACTTTGGGAGGCTGAGGCAGGCAGATCACGAGATCAGGAGTTTGAGATCAGCCTGGTCAACATAGTGAAACCCCGTCTCTACCAAAAATACAAAAATTAGCCTAGTGTGGTGGCACGCACCTGTAGTCCCAGCTATTTGGGAGGCTGAGCTAGGAGAACCGCTTGAACCCAGGAGGCAGAGGTTGCCGTAAGCCAAGACCACGCCATTGCACTCCAGCCTGGGTGACAGGGTGAGATTCCGTCTCAAAAAAAAAAAAAAAAAAATTTTCTGTGTATGGGCTGAGTGGAAAATGGGGAGTGAGTGTTAATGGGTGCAGGGTTTCTTTTTGGGGCAATGGAAATAGCCTGGAATTAGATAGTAGTGGTGTGTGCACACTTTGTGAAATACTAAAAACTCCTGAAGTGTACAGTTTTAAGAGACATTTGTTTATTTATCTTTGAGACAAGTTCTCTGTGTCACCCAGGCTGAAGTGCAGTGGCGTGATCACTGGTTTTGTAGCCTCAATCTTCCAGGCTCAGGCGATGCTCCCACCTCAGCTACCGAGTAGCTGTGACTATAGGTGCGCACCCTCACACCCAGTGAATTTGTAATATTTTTGTAAAAGCAAGATTTCACTATGTCGCCCAGTCTGGTCTTGAACTCCTGGACCCAAGCGATCCTCCCACCTCGGCCTCCCAAAGTGCCAGGATTATAAGCATAAGTCACTACATGCAGCCTCAGTTTTAAGAAACTGTTAAATAAATGAAATATAGTCATACTAAAAAAGTAAAAATGGATTTCAGGAAAAAAAATGTTTTTTAAACAAACTTATGTATAGTATAATCCTAGCCCTTTTATTTTTTTTTATTTTTTAAGACAAAGTTGCCCAGGCTGGACTGCAGCGGCGGGATCTTGGCTTACCGCAACCTCCACCTCCCAGGTTCAAGTGATTCTCTGTCTCAGCCTCCCAAGTAGCTGGGTTTACAGGCATTTGCCATCATGCCTGGCTAATTTGTTTTTTTAGTAGAGATGGAGTTTCTCTTGGTAAGAGTGAGTCTTGAACTCCCGACCTCAGGTGATCCGACCACCTCAGCCTCCCAAAGTGCTGCTCCCAAAGTGCTAGGATTATAGGTGGGAGCCACTGCGCCCAGTAATCCTAGCCCTTTTTAAAAAATCCTTTCAAAAACTGGCAGTCAAGTCATAAAAGGACAAATACTTATGATTCCACTCATGAAGTAGTCAAAAGTAGTCAAAAATCTTAGAAACACCACCACAAATATATAATTTTTATTTGTCAGTTGAAAAAACAGATGAGTCAAAATTATAGAAACAGAAAGTAGACAGGTGGTTACTAAGGGCTGTGGGACAGGGAAGTTAGTTTCTAATGGGCATAGGGTTTCAGTGTATCTCTGCTGCTGTGTATCTCTGCAAAAAAGTTCTAGAGTTATGTTGCACAGCAGTGTGAATATACTTTACCATACCCTTAAAAATGGTTAATATGGTAAATTTAACTTTATGTGCTTTTTACAGTAATAAATTTTTTTTTTAATGGGGCCTAGTACAGTAGCTCACACCTGTAACATAATCCCAGCACTTTGGGCGGCCGAGATGGGAGGATCACTTGAGGCCAGAAGTTTGTAACCAGCCTGGTCAATATAGTGAGACCCCATCTCTACAAAAGAAAAATGTTAAAATTACCCAGCCGTCGTGCCTGTAGTCCCAGCTCTCAGGAGGTAAGGGCTGAGGCTGAGAATCACTTGAGCGTAGGGGTTTGAGGCTGCAGTGAGCCATGATCCTGCACTACCGCAACCTGAGCAACAGAGCAGAACCCTGTTGTAAAAAACAAACAAAAACTGGCAGCTGATACCTAAGAGTGAATATCTTTTATCGCTAAAAGATAAAAAAAGTAAAAAAGACACTTTTTTAGAAAGAACAGTGTCTTTGGACCCATACAAACCTGGATTTCAGATTAGCTCTGCCAATTACTACTAAGTACTCTTTACTGTGAACCTCTGTTTTCCTCATCTGTGAAACTGGAATAATGAATCCTACCTCCAACAATTGTAGTCAAGTTGGAAACAATTTACACAAAGTGCCGAACACCTAGCATGGCACAGCAGGAACTGAGCAAATAGTGGTTAATGTTTTTATCAGCGTTTTCGTTTTCTTTATGCTATCTGCGTTGCTGACATCTGTATCATTTCTATACATTTCTTTTTGAATCAGAAAAAAAGTTATTAAAAAAATAACCCAGTAGTAACCCTTGTCCCATTCCTATCAGTTATATTATTATTGTTACTACCTCTGGCATTTAGATAGCTTTGTTTGTCTTAGAAGAGCATTACAAACAAATAACCTCTTTGTGTTTGGGGTTTTTTGTTTTGTTTTGCTTTGCTTTTGAGACAGGGTCTCACTCTGTCTCCTAGTCTGGAGTATAGTGGTGTTATCTCAGCTCACCGCAGCCTTAACCTCTGGGGCTCAGGTGATCTTCCCAATTCAGCCTTCTGAGTAGCTAAGGCCACGGGCGCAAGCCACCACGCTAGGCTAATTTTTGTATTTTTAGTAGAGACAGGGTTTTGCCATGTTGCCCGGGCCGGTCTGAAACTCCTGGGCTCAAGCAATCTGTCTGCCTCGGCCTCCCAAAGTGCTGAAATTTCAGGCATGAGCCACCATGCCTGGCCTAAATAGCTCTCTGTATTTGCAAAAGTGTGTTGTGAGAATCATTCAGGGCCTCTCAATTGGATGGAGACTCTAGAATGCACAGAAAAAGGCTGCCACTGTGTATCTCTGCAAGTCACGCACAAGATGAGGAACAGCAGGCTCCCTCCTGCTTACCAGTTTCAGTACAGAGAACTGAGCCCTGTAGCTGTCTCTTTCATACCCCACCCATTCTAAAGAGACCACAGGCCTTAGGAGTAAAGGACTCTTGTTGAAAAAGAGTGTTTTCAAATTTAAATGAGCATTTATTGGTCAAAGATGGATCAACCAGTCTTTTGAAAAATTCAGGGCTCTTTGGAGAAAAATAAAGCCTTGGAGGAGTGTCTGAGTAGCTTGATAGATGCGTGGGAAGGGTCTGGAAATAAAAAACTTCATCTGGAGTTTCTGCCTTCTACCAACAGAGCCGAAGCTACTGCTCTTCTAAGATAAGCAAAGCAGGTGGTTTGAGTACTTCTTTCCTTTCTTTTACTTCTTCTGTAATAGACTTGTCATGTCTGATGTTTGGGCTGATGTGGTACTCTAATAGAGTTAGAGTCTGCATTTTTTACTGTTCTCTGGTATGTTGTGGTTGATAACAGGGCAACAAACCAGCAGTCCCAGATGCCAGCACCAAGACCTCAGACAGGTCACTTAGCTCTCCAAGCTTCATCACCATTCTCACTTTGCAGACCTCACAGGGAACAGAAAAGCTCTATAAGATACAACATCATTATGACTAATCCTATTCTGATTCTGAAAGCAAAGCTCTTTCTACACAAACTCCTATTTCTAAATGCTGAATTAAACATATTTCTCTATGGTGTATATTGTATACTTGTAGAAATGGCAAGTGTTGAGATAAAACATGAAGCATTGATGACAAAGTGCTAACTTTGTCTTGTTTTAATTTCTTCATGCTTTTTTCTACCGAATTCCCTAGAGTGGTGTCTTAACCGTTAAACTGGGTGGAGATCTAGGAACTTACGTGATCAACAAGCAGACGCCAAACAAGCAAATATGGCTATCTTCTCCATCCAGGTATGTTGAGAATTCAGCATCTGTAATCCTTAAAGACTTCCACAATGTGACATTGTGGACCATTTAAGAAATGTTGGCTGAGCACGGTGGCTCACACCTGTAATCCCAACACTTTGAGAGGCTGAGGTAGAAGGATCACTTGAGGTCAGGAGTTCAGAACCAATCTGGGCAATACAGTGAGTCCCTGTCTCTGTAAAGAAAAGAAAAATAAAGTCACGGTTAAGCATGGCAGCTCACACCAATAATCCTAGCACTTTGGGAGGCCATGGCCTGTGGATCGCTTGAGCTCAGGAGTTTGAGACCAGCCTGGACAACGTCACAAAACCCTATCTCTACTAAAAATATAAAATTAGCCAAGTGTTGTGGCACACGCCTGTAGTCCCAGCTACTTGGAAGGCTGAGGTAGGAGAATCAATCGCCTGAGCCCAGGAGGTGGAGGTTGCGGTGAGCCAAGATCACACCGCTGTACTCCAGCCGGGGCAATAGAGCAAGACTCCATCTAAAAAAAAAAGTCACTTTTGTATGTTAATATCCTTACAAGTGAACCTTTTCTGATATTTTACAGCCTCTGTCATTCTCAGTAGGAAAGTTTACTCTAGTTATATAACTTCTCCCTGCTGACAAATTTGCCTACTGTAAGCAGGTATCAGGATATTAAGAAGGTCTGAAGTGAGTAGTTTCTAACTTTTCCAAATCCAGCCTAGACAGTTTTCATCTATTAAATCATTGCCGACTTCAAAAAAAAGCTACTTTTGATCTTGTAGCATTTGAACAGTGGTGTTTTGTCTTCAAAGCAAGTGAAAGTTTGACCTCTACTTGTTTTGAGCATTTCCGGTAAAGGGTTATTTGAATTCCCTTTGCAGGGTTGGGTTGTGTACCCTGTGGAGGTGGGAGAGTGTTTTATGTTGTTGCTCTGGAGCATTTAATCCCTCCTGCCTTTTCCAATAATGCGCTTTCAATCTAGAGGAATAAAAGATTGTGTTGGAGACACAATGCAGACTGCATAGCATCTGAAAGCCTGAGAACATGCAGGGCGAGGCATCCCTCATCCCTCCTCAGCCTGGCTGCTGTTGAAGTGGTTGTAAGAAAGGGAAAGAGAAATGCTCACAAAGCTCTCAGAACCAGTCATTCATTAGCGGTTCCAAAGAGAGATGTTGACTGTGAATTGGGAAAGAGCCAGATAAAACTGGCATAGAATTCTTTGAAAGACTAATGGTATTTGCATTTTTAAAAAATTATATCCTTATGCAACAATCTTGCATGTTCTTCACATGTCCCCAAAACCTAAAATGCAATTAAAAAAAAAACTATATCCTTACTCTGCTCCCTAATATTGACATCATTTTTCAGGCAATTAATATTACACCATTTATCATTCTGTGATTTGTAATGCTTTGTTCAGAATAAATAGTGTTGTGCTTCCTTTCCTCACGCTGTTATCCAGGAAGTACATTAGAGTTCAACAGAAAGCACTGGAAATCACTGTCATTCTAGGAAGGCCCTATTTCACAGATCGTATTGGTTTTTAGACCCAGTCAGCGTACTAGAGGTTGAAGGATTTTTACCTCTGTGGTCCAGTTAGCCTTTGTAGCCTCAGTCACTCTTCCTGACCCTGGCCGTGCTTCGGCCTGTGCATTCTTATCCTTCATCTCCTGGGAATGAGGTGGATTGGCCCAGTCCAGCGATCACTTTTGGTGATCAGTGGCTTTGTAGATATCAAGCAGGCACTTTTCTTTATGGTGTATATTGTAGACCTGTAGAAATGGCAAGTGTTGAGATAAAACATGAAGCAATGATGACAAAGTGCTAACTTTGTCTTGTTTTAATTTCTTCATTACCCCAAATGAATTTTCCCCACATCTGGAGACTGAAAATGTCCATATGGTATTTGGACACTCTGCTCAGCAATAGGCTCCTACCGGAGCTGTGTTCAGAAGCATATGCTGCTGGATAATAATAACTTCTTAGAAATTCAGGTGTTCTATTTTAAAATCTGTCATTCATATGGGAATTTGGAAAGATCTGCTGAGCAAGCCATTTACTGTCACAAATACTATTTTCCTCAAAAAAAGTGGGGGGAATATGTATATATAGGGGGGCCAGGGTGAGACCCAATAGGTGCCTCCGCCGGAGCAGGCCACACCCAGAGACCACAGGCTCCCCCATCCACCTCAGGCACCTCCTTTTCCTGCACCCAGTTTCTCACAGATCGAGAGTCCACCTCCCAGTAGGAGCTGGGCAAAGGGAGGCCGAGAAGCAAGTCCTGAGCATAAGCTCTCAGTGCCTCTGTGGAAAAGTGGGGGATAGAGGCCGAGCCTCTCTGCTGGTCACTGGAGGCCAGGATGCTGCCTGTCTAACACAGCCATCCCACCCTGGGCCCTCACCACCAGGGTGGCTCTCCCCACTCCTGGTCTGCTGCCCACACAGACTTCAGAATCCGGAAGAGCCAGCGCGACCCTGGCTGTCCCACACCTGTCTTCTTGGAAGGAGCAGGCTGGAGTGCTGGAGCACCGTGTAGCTGTGCCTGTGAGAGCACAGGATTCTGCGGCAGGATCCCATGGCTTTGGGCTGTTGTCGTTTTTATACCTGTGGTAAATGACATGACCAGACTCGATAATGTCTGGAGAAACCTCTGTAGAGGAGCAGGAGGTTGTGGACATGCTGTGGCCCAGGCAGTGGCTGCCGGGCAGTCGGAGCCTGCACCCGCCCAACTTGGCCAAGGAAGCCCCGATACTCTCTATGGAAAAGATTTCCAGAAGCTGTTGTGTCAATAACAATGCCTCAAAAAACAAAACAAAACAAAACAAAACCCTAAAAATTATCAGCAATAAAGATCATCCTTGAGTCTGATTTGGAAACTAGGGTGGAATTCTGCAGAGGCATTCAACTAGCAAGATGCCACCCTCATAGCCAGATCTGCAGGCCCCTGCCATCAAGCCAGGAAGATGCTCCGTTCAGCACTCCTCAGCTTCTGCTTCTAGTTTCAGAGGTCTCTGTATTGGAGGGGTTTTAAAGCTACAAGGGCCTTTACCCACTTACTCTTACTCACTGATGTGAATATGGAGGTCCAGTGGGGAAAGTGACATGTCCTAAGTTAGAGTAGAGTCAATAAGAAAACAGGACAAAAGTGACTGAGCCTCTAGCATATAATGTGCATTGATGAGCTACTGGAGATAGGGAGATGAAGGAAACACAGTCCCATCTTCAAGGAGCTTAATCTAGCAAAGGAGACAGACTGTTTGTCGGTGGGACCAGGCTTCCCTGCAGCAGAAGGAAACTCGAAATCGGTAATGAGCCTCAGCAGGGACAGAGGCAGGCCACCACACTGCCCTGAGAGGATCGCATGTGGACGCGGGGCTACAGCCTGGCCCTGCTCTGACCCACTAGCTATGCCGTAGGGCCAGGTGGCGCCTGGAGTGGCCAGTGCTGAGGGGCTACTGTGAGCTCTTTCCACTCCCCCAAGGCATTGCATCATGTCACTTTCTGTTTACACAGCAAAATCAGGATAGAATTTTCTAGAACAAGGGGTGCCTCCCCTCCCCGCAGCCCAACAGGTCTACAGTGATGTTGGGCCCTGGTTTGTGTTAGAGACAGAACACCCCCCAGGGTCCGAGTGGTCATCTGTGGCCCACACACCACTGGCAAGTGGAGGCAAAGCTGTGGAGCCCTGGGGAGCCACAGAGGGCCTACTGGCTGCCACAACACCCTACTCAGCTGCTGCTGGCCCTCCTGTGGGCGGCAGTGCTAATGATATGCAGAATCCTGGGACTAGTGCCGGCGAACCGGTAGATACCCTGAGTGACCCAGGCATGCACTGCTGTGGTGGTCTTTACAGTCAGGAGATGACACGCTGAGAAGGGGAGAATTAGCCCAGGGTGAGGTCTACAGAAAGGCCAGGGCCAAGATACAGCCAGCGCCTCAGGCTGGTGATGGCCTTATGTCGACCATGCGGGAGGCCAGTCCTTGACTGCTCCAAACTCTCTTCTCAAGGGTTCCAGATGAAATGAGCAGGTCCTCCCGTCAGGGTCTAGGTTAGATTCTGAAAAAGCATGAAAAGCAGGTCTCCTGAACTTCCTTAGTTACTGATGCAAAGCACGTCCTGCATGCTTCACAGCACCATGGAGATCTTCAGGAGCAAACCGCAGATGATCCGAATGACAGCACTGACGGTCAGCAAACTGCAGTGGCCTGACCAAGAAATTGCAAGACAGAAGCAGTGCTTGCAGGCAGAAAAGGAGAAGAGGGGGCCAGACACGGTGGCTCACGCCTGTAAACCCAGCACTTTGGGAGGCTGAGGCAGGTGGATTACTTGAGGTCAGGAGTTTGAGACCAGCCTGGCCAACATGGTGAAACCCTAAAAATACCAAATATCTCTACTAAAAATACAAAAATATAGCTGGATGTGGTGGCAGGCACCTGTAATCCCAGCTACTTGGGAGGCTAAGGCAGGAGAATCGCTTGAACCCAAGAGGCGGAAGTTGTAATGAGCTGAGATCGTGCCACTGCACTCCAACCTGGGTGACAGGGCAAGATTCTGTCTCAAAAAAAGAGAAGAAGGAAAGACCAAGGCAGGAATGAAACAGGCCATGAATGTTGGAGTAAAGCAACTGACCTCCCTGCCCCACACGCCACTGAGTGTCCTGCCTCTGCTCAAGGGTGATACGATGGGGACTTGTCAGTGGAAGGGAACAGGGACGCTGGACATGGTGGTCCCTCATGTCCCTCTTGTCCCCCAGCCACAAGTCCCTCTGAAGAGTGTGGATGACAGTCGTGACTTAGGTGCATCTTTCGAATGTCCTGAGGGGAAGATTGTAGAAGCAAACCAAAGAACTCACAGCTCAAGTCCAAACTCTGCTTGGGGAGTAGGCCTCTGCAGGATGCAAGGGCACAGAGGGAGACGGAGCCCCCTAGGCTACAGCTGATGCTGCCCTCTCTGCCTGAACTGCACCAAAAACATGTGATGAGGCCATAGCGGGAGTCCACAAAGGCAGCCGCCTGCTGCCCAGACCTCTACCAGAGAATAAGAAAGGTACATGAAAACTTGAACTGCACCCGTGACCAAGAAGATGGCCCAAAACCTGGCCCAGGAATTGAAGAAAGACACTTCCAGTTGTCAGGGGGAGAACCTCTGCTATAAGAAAATGGCCCAGGGGGCAGGCACAGTAGGTCATGCCTGTAATCCTAGCACTTTGGGAGGCCGAGGCAGCAGATCACTTGAGCTCAGGAGTTCAAGGCTAGCCTGGGTAACATGATGAAACCCTGTCTCTACTACAAAAATTAACTGGGCATGGTGGTGCATGCCTCTGGTCCCAGCTACTTGGGAGGCTGAGATGAGAGGATTGCTTGAGCCTGGGAGGCGGAGGTTGCAGTGAGCCTAGATCACACGGCACTCCAGCTTAGGTGACAACCCCATCTCAAAAAAAAAAAAAAAAAAAAAAAGAAAGAAAAAAGAAAACAGCCCAGGAAGGCTGGATGGCCACCGTGTCTGCTGAGAGAGTGCTCCAGACACTCTGAAAAGAAAATGACCACAACAGGCAGAAACGGGCTGACTATGAGGCCAAGTTCCAGTCTTTTCCAAGTGGCCTTTGGCTCCTGGGGCACCACCCACAGCTGACAGGAGCCCAGAAGTGCCCTTGGGATCATGGGCTGCCAGGGACCCCATGAGAGAGGCAGGTCAGAATGTGAGGGCTTGGGTCCAGGGCTCCAGCTAGTTTTATTCTGTTTTCCTTGTAGCTGGGTCCAGAGACTCAGCAGAACAGCAGCCAGTCCTGCTCCCTTTGAAACACTTTTGATTGATCTCTTGTTAATTTAGCAACTATTATTAGTTGACTTGCTCTTATTGAAGTTTGATTGATAGTGTTAGGAAGGCACAATTTTTCAAATAAAGGTTGTTTAATATAAAAAAAATTTTGATTTTTTCCTCTTAGCTTTTCACATTGGTTTAAAATATCTTTGATCAGGCTGCATTTCTAATTTTTTTGGTTTTTTTTTTTTTTCATTTTAGTTTTAATTAAAAATAACTCTTTTTTATCAACATGGGGTCTCACTTTGTTGCCTAGGTTGTCTTAAATTTGTGGCTTCAAGCAGTCCTCCCACATCAGCCTCCCAAGGTGCTAGGGTTACGTGTATGAGCCACTGCACCAGCCTGTTTTGTTTTCTTAAGTTGACAACTTTTCAGGTCCTGTGGATCAGCGGTCCTTCCTCCCACCTTGCCCACCCTACGGAGATTGCAGGATGGAATAAAAGAGAGTTCTAGGAACACTTGGGCATCAGCTTCTGTGCTCACAGTGCCTAAGGCAGTGTAGAGGGGCCTGGAAGTTACTTGGGCTCTGCCTGGCAACCTGACAGCAGCATCAGAGTATAGGGCCAAGGGGGCGGTCCTTGGGCTTGGTGTGGTTAATTATGTGTGTGGTCCTTTTTATGTGACCCTGATGGTTTGCTTCACTCATTTTTTGTTTTTCGTTTTGTTCTGTTTTGTTTTGTTTTTTGAGACTGAGTCTCTCTCTTTTGCCCAGGCTGGAGTGCAGTGGCACATTCCTGGCTCACTGCAACCTCTGCCTCTCAGGTTCAAGCAGTTCTGCCTCAGTCTCCCGAGTAGCTAAGACTACAGACGCATGCCACCACACCCGGCTAATTTTTTGTATTTTTAGTGGAGACAGGGCTTCACCATGTTAGTCAGGATGGTCTATATCTCCTGACCTTGTGATCTGCCCGCCTCAGCCTCCCAAAGTGCTGCGATTACAGGTGTGAGCCACCACACCTGGCCTGGTTCACTCATTTTTTTTATCTCCATACTGGGAAGAGGTTCTAGCCCCAGTATTTGGTTAATAATGCAGGAATTCTTGATGCTTTATAGCCCAAGCTTCCCTTCCTGGGGAGTTCCTCCTCGCCTGGGTCTTTGGAAAAGCTCTCCTTGAGTGCTCAGGCAGACTCAGGTGCCCTTTCTTCTGGGCTCCTGTGCACTCTGCTCTTACCTTCATCAGGGTGCCACATGCACCAGCGTTATCTGCTGCCATGGCCACCCATCCACAAGGCCATGAGGAAGTGGAACGTACATCTGGTATACCAAGACATGGCAGAAGCCAGCCTCCAATCTGTTCACACAATGGTGAAGTACATGTGCCATTGTTCACTGGATGAGCTTGAAGTAGATGAACTAGCCCACCAGGCTCTCAACTTCATGAATTTAACATTTAATTAAGAAAAATGTTTTTTAAAAAATAATAGTTTAAGGCCAGGCGCAGTGACTCATGCCTGTAATCCCAGCACTTTGGAAGGCCAAGGTGGGCGGATCACCTGAGGTTGGGAGTTTGAGACCAGCCTGACCAACATGGAGAAACCCCGTCTCTACTAAAAATAAAATTAGCCAGACATGGTGGTGGATACCTGCAATCCCAGCTACTCGGGAGGCTGAGGCAGGAGAATTGCTTGAACCTGGGAAGCAAAGGTTTTGGTCAGCCAAGATCGCACCATTGCACTCCAGCCTGGGCAACAAGAGTGAAACTTCATCTCATAAAAAAGATGATTACTGGGGTGCTGGGAGAGGAAGGAATGGGGAATAACTGTTTAATGGGTATAGTTGGCTGTCTGTATCTGTGGGTTCTGCATTTGCTATCCAACCAACCATGGATCAAAATATTTGAAAATGAAAACCGGCTGGGCACGGTGGCTCACGCCTGTAATCCCAGCACTGTGGGAGGCCGAGGCGGGTGGATCACGAGGTCAAGAGATCGAGACCATCCTGGTCAACATGGTGAAACCCCGTCTCTACTAAAAATACAAAAAATTAGCTGGGCATGGTGGCGCGTGCCTGTAATCCCAGCTACTCAGGAGGCTGAGGCAGGAGAATTGCCTGAACCCAGGAGGCGGAGGTTGCGGTGAGCCGAGATCGCGCCACTGCACTCCAGCCTGGGTAACAAGAGCGAAACTCCGTCTCGGGGAAGAAAAAAAAAAAAAAAAAAAAAAAAAAAGAAAATGAAAACCACAGTAAAACAACAAAAATGATACATATAAAAAACCAATATAACAACCATCAACATAGCCTTTACATTGTGCTAGGCATTATAAGTAATCTAGAGATGACTTAAAGTATACGGGAGGATGTGACTAGGTTAGATGCAAGTACTGTACCATTTCATATCAGGGACTTGAGTACCCACAGATTGGGGATCTGCAGATCCTGGAACCCCTTCTCCATGGATACCAAGGAACAACAGCGCTGGGTCTCCCTTTGGGGTGCTGCAGATGTTTTGGAGCTGGATAGAGGTAGTGGTTGCACAACATTATAAATGTACCAAATGCCACCGAATTGTTCATTTTTAAATGGTTAATTTTATGTTATATGAATTTCATTTTAATGACTAATAATAGTATAGGTAAGGCACAAGTTGCATTAGAGGCACAAAAATGGCCCTAATTTTTAAAACGCTGCTCTAGCATAGAAGGTATCATATGTAAGGTAGCAAAAGCTAGAGATCAGAGTGTGATACCTGGAGACTTTATCAGTAAAAGTCAAATGATTTTTCACGTTTTGAGAATCATTCTGGGAATTGTTCCAGAAGATATATTGAATAAATCTTCTTAGATGCTATGATAAGACACCAGGGCTGGGCGCAGTGGCTCATGCCTGTAATCCCAGCACTTTCGAGAGACCGAGACAGGTGGATCATGAGGTCAGGAATTCAAGACCAGCCAGGCCAACATGGTGAAACCCATCTCTACTGAAAAAAACAATACAAAATTAACCAGGTGTGGTGGCACATGCCTGTAATCCCAGCTACTCGGGAGGCTGAGGCAGGAAAATCGCTTGAACCCGGGAGGCAGAGGTTGCAGTGAGCCAAGATTACCCCACTGCACTCCAGCCTGGGCAACAAGAAAGAAACCCCATCTCAAAAAAAAAAAAAAAAAAAAAAAAGAAGACAGAAATCAGATGTATACTGTAGTTCATTTCATGTTATTTTCTGGAGCTTTACTCCAGTCAATTTCATGGGGGCAGCGTTTGTGGAATCAGCGGTTCATCTGAAGGGCTGCGCTGTGGAATTACTATGTGTTTGTTTTTGTCTTCCAGTGGACCCAAGCGTTACGACTGGACTGGGAAAAACTGGGTATACTCCCACGACGGCGTGTCCCTCCATGAGCTGCTGGCTGCAGAGCTCACTAAAGCCTTAAAAACCAAACTGGACTTGTCTTCCTTGGCCTATTCCGGAAAAGACGCTTGATACCCAGCCCAGTTTTAAGGACATTAAAAGCTGTCAGGCCAAGACCCCAGCTTCATTATGCAGCTGAGGTCTGTTTTTCTGTCCTTTTTTTTTTCCTGCTTTTGAGGACAATTGGACTATGTGTCACAGCTCTGTGGAAAGAATGTGTTGCCTCTTACTTTGCCCCCAAGTTGTGATTTTTAATTTCTACGGAAGATTTTTTTGGATTGTCTGATTTTCTCCCTCACATGACATCCCTTATCTTTTATAATGTCTTATGCCTCTACCTGAATATTTTTAAGGTTGTTAACCTTTAAAAAAGCAAAATAATAATAAGGAAAAATTCCAGGAGAAGAAATGAGTTGTCTTAACTCTTCATTTTTTGAAGGATTTACTGCAAGAAGTACATGAAGAACAACTGGTCAACCTGCTCACTGTTCTGTCTCGAAATGAGACACATTAAAGTGTAGTCTACAAACGTTCCCGGGCTTCTTTCAAAGTGTAAGCCCTTCTGAGCTCTTTAGTATTGAAGTATAGAAAGCAACTCACATGAGAAGCCCATTTCTTATTTGTGCTTTGTGACTGCCAGGGTGTGGCCTGCACTGGGTTGTCCAGGGAGACCTAGTGCTGTTTCTTCCACATATTCACATATCTGTGTGTGTGTGTATACATACATATATATTTTTTTCTTTTTTTAGTTTAAGGGTTAGTATGGGATCAGCTGCTACAAGAATGCAGAAAAATCTTCCAAAGACAAGAAAGGAGGGAAAAAAGCCATTTTCATGAGCTGAGTGATATAGTGTAATAAACAAAATCACGGAGCTGAGGAGGTGCCTTGTAAACGTGAAGGGGCATATAAAGGAAAGAGATACTCATGTTGATAAAAAGAGCCCTGTTCCTAGACATAGTGCAGCCACAGAGTAGTTGCCCCTTTGTGGACAAGTTTCCCAAAATCCCTGGACCTCTGCTTCCCCATCTGTTAAATGAGAGGATATATCATGGTTGATTCCCAGCATTCAGTGGTCCTGGAAGCAGCCTAACAGGCTAGCCGTCATTCCCATTGGGTAGATGAGGGGATGACAAAGAACAGTTTTTAAGCTATATGGGAAACGTTGTTACTGGTGTTGTCCTATCAGGATTTCAGTTGAATTCATGTTAAAGTAATAGCCAGTCTTTGTTGTATCCTTACTGGGTTAAGCCTATTATACCATATTACCTCATTTTAATTTTTACTGACCTACACTTTATATGTGAAACAACAAGGCTCCAGGACATCAAAACTCATGCGAAGTTATGCTCATGTTATATTATTTTCTTACTTAAAGAATGATTTATCAGTGGCTGGTCACTGTGGCTCACGCCTATAATCCCATCACTTTGGGAGGCCGAGGTGGGTAGATCACCTGAGGTCAGGAGTTTGAGACCAGCCTGGCCAACATGGTGAAACCCTGTCTCTACTAAAAATACAAAAATTGGCTGGGTTTGGTGGCACATGCCTATAATCCCAGCTATTCTGGAGGCTGAGGCAGGAGAATTGCTTGAACCCAGGAGGCAGAGGTTGCAGTGAGCCAAGATCTCACCACTGTACTCCAGCCTGAGCAACAGAGCGAGACTCGTCTCAAAAAAAAAGGAAGGATTTATTAGTGACAAATTTATATTAATATGTAGCACAGGCTTTTCAATGGGTGAATAAAAACACATTCCATTATAGTAAAATAAAAAAAGTCAAGCTGGGAGCAGTGGTATATACCTATAGTCCCAGCTATTCAGGAGGCTGAGACAGGAAGATTGCTTCAAGCCAGGAATTGGAGATCAGCCTGGGTAACATAGCAAGATCCTATCTTTTTTAAAAAAGAAAAACTCTTAATAAATAAAATATTTAAAATAAGTAAAATATTTTCTTTCTTCTGAAATAAAATTATTGTTTGAGTCTGATGGAATTGTTTAAGTGCAGTAGGCCAGTACCAGTGAGAAAATAAATAAAATTGTGTGTGTGTGTGTGTGTGTGTGTGTGTGTGTGTGTGTGTGTGTGTGTTTATTTGCATCTTGCTTCTGAGGAAAGAGACCCAAGCATCTAGAATCCCCTCTGCCTTGGCTTCCACACTGCATTTTAATAGAAGAAAAGGCTGGCCAACTGGAGCCTCCTTAATCACCTTCCTATAGATAGCAGGCATAGTATGGGGGAATCTCTCCGGAAGGCATTATTTTTACTTAAACAAGATCAAACCCCCATCCCATGCCTACTCCATGGACCAAGACTCTTTCACGTGTAATATCTAGAGTTGTAAGCCTATATAAAGGCAGAGCTTTTCTTTGTTAGATGAGCTTGGCTGTTAGACAACTATGTTACCTTGCTCCCAGCCGAATAAATCACCTGTTCCTTCGTAGTTCGGTGTCCAAGAGGTCTGTTTCTCATGGCTGCTCTTGC
The DNA here is from genome assembly GCF_009761245.1 of Sapajus apella. Classification (NCBI taxonomy): domain Eukaryota; kingdom Metazoa; phylum Chordata; class Mammalia; order Primates; family Cebidae; genus Sapajus; species Sapajus apella. Next base: position 15,565,436 of record NW_022436964.1, read on the forward strand.
TTCACTTCTACTGAAAGTTTCATTGCACCCCACTTACTTAGAACTTATTGGTCTATTCAGGGTTTCAACTTCTTCCTGATTTAGGCTTGGGAGGATGTGAATTTCCAGGAATTTTTCCATTTCTTCCAGGTTTACTAGTTTATGTGCATAGAGTTGTTTGTAATAATCTCTGATGATGGTTTGTATTTCTGTGCAATCTGTGGTGATATCCCCTTTACCGTTTTTTATTGCATGTATTTGATTATTCTCTTTTCTTTTTTATTAATCTGGCTACTAGTCTATTTTGTTGATCTTTTTGAAAAACCAGCTCCTGGATTTATTGATTTTTTGAAGGTTTTTTTTGTGTCTCTATCTCCTTCAGTTCCGCTCTGATCTTAGTTATTTCTTGTCTTCTGCTAGGTTTTGAGTTTTTTTGATCTTGCTTCTCTAGCTCTTTCAATCTTGACGATAGGGTATTGATTTTAGATCTTTCTTTGCTTCTCATGTGGGCGTTTATTGCTATATATTTTCCTGTATACACTGCTTTAAATGTGTTCCAGAGATTCTGGTACACATTCTGGTTGTGTCTTCATTCTTGTTGGTTTTGAAGAACATCTTTATTTCTGCCTTCATTTCATTGTTTATCCAGTCAACATTCAAGAGCCAGTTCAGTTTCCATGAAGCTGTGTGGTTCTGTGTTAGTTTCTGAATTCTGAGTTCTAACTTGATTGCACTGTGGTCTGAGAGACTGTTTGTTATGATTTCCATTCTTTTGCATTTGCTGAGGAGTGATTTACTTCCAATTATGTGGTCAATTTTAGAGTAGGTGTGATGTGGTGCTGAGAAGAATGTATATTCTGTGGATTTAGGGTGGAGAGTTCTGTAAATGTCTGTTAGGTTTGCTTGGTCCAGGTCTGAGTTCAAGTCCTGGATATCCTTGTTAATTTTCTTTTTTTTTTTTTTTTGAGACAGAGTTTCACTCTTGTTACCCAGGCTGGAGTGCAATGGCGCGATCTCGGCTCACCGCAACCTCCGCCTCCTAGGTTCAGGCAATTCTCCTGCCTCAGCCTCCTGAGTAGCTGGGATTACAGGCACGCGCCACCATGCCCAGGTAATTTTTTGTATTTTTAGTAGAGACGGGGTTTCACCATGTTGACCAGGATGGTCTCGATCTCCTGACCTCGTGATCCACCCGCCTCGGCCTCCCAAAGTGCTGGGATTACAGGCTTGAGCCACCGCGCCCGGCCCTATCCTTATTAATTTTCTGTCTCGTTGTTCTGTCTAATATTGAATGGGGTGTTAAAGTCTCCCACTATTATTGTGTGGGAGTCTAAGTCCCTTTTTAAGTTATTAAGAGCTTGCCTTATGTATCTGGGTGCTGCTGTATGGGGTGCATATAAATTTAAGATCGTTAGCTCTTCTTGTTGCATTGATCCTTTTACCATTATGTAATGTCCTTCTTTGTGTCTTTTGATGTCTGTTGGTTTAAAGTCTATTTTATCAGAGATAAGAATTGCAACTCCTGCTTTTTTTGCTCTCCATTTGCTTGGTAAATCTTCCTCCATCCCTTTATTTTGAGCCTTTGTGTGTCTTTGTATGTGAGATGGGTTTCCTGGATACAGCACACCGATGGGTTTTGGCTTTTTATCTAATTTGCCAGTCTGTGTCTTTTGATTGGGGCATTTAGCCCATTTACATTTAGGGTTAATATTGTTATGTGTGAATTCGATCCTGCCATTTCGATACTGGCTGGTTGTTTTGCCCATTAGCTGATGTAGTTTCTTCATAGAGTTGATGCTCTTTACCATTTGGTATGTTTTTGGAGTGGCTGGTACTGGTCATTCCTTTCTATGTTTAGTGCCTCTTTCAGGAGCTCTTGTAAAGGAGGCCTGTGGTGATGAAATTTCTGAGTACTTGCTTGTTCATAAAGGATTTCATTTTTCCTTCACTTGTGGAACTTAGTTTGGCTGGATATGAAATTCTGGGGTTATAAGTTCTTTTCTTTAAGGATGTTGAATATTGGCCCCCGCTCTCTTCTGGCTTGTAGGGTTTCTGCTGAGAGATCTGCTGTGAGTCTGATGGGCTTCCCTTTATGGGTAACCCGACCTTTCTCTGGCTGCCCTTAGCATTTTTCTCCAGCATTTCAACACTGGTGAATCTGATGATTATGTGCCTTGGGGTTGCTCTTCTTGAGGAATATCTTTGTGGTGTTCTCTGTATTTCATAAACTTGAATATTGGCCTGCCTTGCTAGGCTGGGGAAGTTTTCCTGGATAGTATCCTGAAGAGTATTTTCCAGCTTGGATTCATTCTCTCCCTCACATTCAGGTACACCTATCAAACGTAGATTAGGTCTTTTCACATAGTCCCATATTTCTTGGAGAGTTTGTTCATTCCTTTTTACCCTTTTTTCTCTAATCTTGCCTTCTCGTTTTATTTCATTGCAGTGATCTTCTACCTCTGATATCCTTTCTTCTGCTTGGTCAGTTCAGCGGTTGAAACTTGTGTATGCTTTGTGAAGTTCTCGTGTTGTGTTTTTCAGCTCTGTCAATTCACTTATAATCCTCTCTAAGTTGTTTATTCTCGTTAGCATTTCCTCAAATCTTTTTTCAAGGTTCTTAGTTTCTTTGCATTGGGTTAGAACATGTTCTTTTAACTTAGAGAATTTTCTTATTACTCATCTTCTGAAGCCTGATTCTGTCAATTCATCACACTCATTCTCCATCCAGCCTTGTTCCCTTGCTGGTGAGAGGTTGTGATCCCTTGTAGGAGGAGAGGTGTTCTGGTTTTGGGTGTTTTCATCCTTTTTGTGCTGGTTTCTTCCCATCTTTGTGTATTTATCCACCTGTCGTCTTTGTAGTTGTTGACTTTCAGATTGGGTCTCTGAGTGGATGTCCAGTTTGTTGATGATGAAGTTATTTCTTTCTGTTTCTTAGTTTTCCTTCTAACATTCAGGTCCCTCTGCTGGAGGACTGCTGAGGTCCACTCCAGGCCCATGTTGCTTGGGGATCACCTGCAGTGGCTGCAGAACTGTAAGGGATGCTGCCAGTTTCTTCTGCTATCTTTGTCCCAGGAGGATACCTGCCAGCTGTCAGTCTGAGCCCTCCTTTATGAGGTGACTCTTTGGATATATGGGGATCAGGGAGCTGCTTGAGGAGACAGTCTGTCCTTTATAGGAGCTCGAGTGCTGAGCTGTGAGCTCCATTGTTAATTCAGAGCTGCTGGGCAGGTACGTTTAAGTCTGCTGCAGCAGAACTCATAAACCCCCCCTTTTTTTTTCCAGGTGCTCTGTCCCTGGGAGTTAGGGCTTTATTTATGAATTTCTGTTGTGCTGCTGCCTTTTTTCAGGGCTGCTCTGCCCAGCAAGGAGGGAGCCTAGTCACTGTATGCCTGCAGAGGCTTTGCTGAGCTGCTGTGGGCTCTGCCCAGCTGCTGTGTGAACTTCCCTGCAGTCCTGTTTATATGGGTATAGTTAGATCTGCCTCGGCAATGGCGGCCCACCTCTATAATGGCGGACTCTCTGTGTAATGGTGGGCTGCCTCGGCAATGGCAGACTACCTCCGTAGTGGTGTCTGCCTTGGTAATGGTGGACGCCCCTCACCCACAGAGCTGGATTGTTCTGGGTTCAGCTGTGCTTGCTGTGAAACTCTTAATCCAGAGCGTTTCAGATTGCTGTTTTTTTTGTGGGGGTGGGACCAGCCGAGCCTGACCACCTGGCTCCCTCCCTCAGAGCTCATTTTTTTTTAGTTCAATGGGTGACTCTGTCTCCCAGGTGTTCCAGTCACCTGTTGAAAAGGTGCTGGGATCTGTGTGATTTCCTATGCGGTGACCCACTGCGCCGGCTGAAACAGCCGCGCTGAGATTTGTGGCGCTTTTTTGCCCGGGAATCTCCTGGCCTGGCTCCCTGTTTCAGTCCCCTTTTTTACCTGTTGAATGGGTGACTCTGTCTCCCATGAGCTCCAATTGCCAGCTAAAATGGCATCCGGACCCGTGTATTTTGTGCGGAGAACCGTGGCACTGGCCAAAACAGCCACGCAAGCCAAAACAGCTGCACCGGCCAAAACAGCCGTGCTGGTGACCCCTGGGACTTCTCCGGCTGGGAATTTCCTGGTCTGTGGGCAATAAAAATCTGTCTGGAAATGCAGCATCCACTCATCCCCTGCACTTTCGCTGGGAGCTGCAATCCTGAGCTGCTCCTAATCGGCATCTTGTTATTTCTTCTTTCTCTTTTCTTTTTTCTTTCTTTCTTATCTTCCTTTCTTCCTTTTCCTTTTTCTTTTTCAGGGCCCCAGTCTGTCACCCAGCCTGGAATACAGTGGCATGATCATGGCTCACTGTAGTCTTGCACTTCCAGGCTCAAGCGATCCTCCCACCTTAGTGTCCTGAGTAGCTGAGAATACAGGCACATGAAGTCACTCCTGGCTAATTTTTTTGTGTGTATTTTTTGTAGAGATGGGTTTCACTACATTGCCCAGGCTGATCTCAAACTCGTGAGCTCAAGTGATTCTCTTGCCTCAGCCTTCCAAACTGCTGGGACCACAGGCATGAGTCACCAACTCAGCTATTATTTCTAAATTAATGACATTTTCAAACTTTCTCAGTTTTAATTTTAAATATGATAAAAAGAATAGCGGCCGGGCGCGGTGGCTCACGCCTGTAATCCCAGCACTTTGGGAGGCCGAGGTGGGTGGATCACGAGGTCAAGAGATCGAGACCATCCTGGTCAACATAGTGAAACCCCGTCTCTACTAAAAATACAAAAAATCAGCTGGGCATGGTGGCGCATGCCTGTAATCCCAGCTACTCAGGAGGCTGAGGCAGGAGAATTGCCTGAACCCAGGAGGCGGAGGTTGCGGTGAGCCGAGATCGCGCCATTGCACTCCAGCCTGGGTAACAAGAGCGAAACTCCGTCTCAAAAAAAAAAAAAAAAAAAGAATAGCTATAACAAACAAACAAAAGCTCTTTGGAGCCCTGTATAACTCAAGAATATAAAGGGTCCTCAGATGTTTTTTGAAAGAGATCCACTGCACTCTCCTAGCCTACTAGCTCTCTGCAATGCATCCTGGTTCTCCCCTTGGGTGGGAGAGTCCTGTTCTAAACCCTCAAGGGCCCCTCACAGCATCCCCCAGCTATCATCTAAGGAATCTTTCTCCATTTGGACTTCCCATTTATTTCTTCCCCATTTAAGGGCCCCTTATTCTTGCCATCTAATTTTGTGTGCCACCTGCAGAATCCTGCCTCTTCCAGATCTGGTTCCCGCCCTGTCATGGGAAAAGGGGTCTTGTTCCAGCCCCCAAGAGTGTGTTCTCGGATCTTGCCTGGGAAAGAATGCAGGGTGAGTTGCAGTGTATAGTGAAGTTAAGATAGGTTAGTAGAGACTACTGAATTACAGAGTAGGGCATCCTCAGAAAACAGTAGGAAAGCGCTACCTTAAATGTAGGTTGTGTAAGAATAGTGCACTTTGTTACAAAGGCTTGTGATCAGCTTGTGACAGGCTATTCGTACTGTTATTTTCCTGTTACTATTGATTTCAGCAATAATTTATGAATATATTATATTTAAAGCAAAACCTATTCTTAACTAAGAATGCTTTTTGTTCTTAAAATACTGGGACATTTCCATAAGTTCCAAGTCTTTAGTTAGCATCATTCACTCATTCCCTCAACCATAAATGTCTCATGAGCAAGAACGCCCAATTCCTGCGGAATATAACCCAGCAGGTTTGGCTTTATTTGGCCTTTATTCAAGATGGAGTCACTCTGGTTGACACCTCTGACAGTCCTGGAAACACAAAGGAACGTTTCTCTGTGGCACAGGGAATGGAATAAGGAAAAAGCTGAGGCAGGAAAATAGGGTCTGGAGACAGGGAACATAAGGCTGGTTCACACTTCAGCTATGACAGGAAATATCCTCTTCATAGGGTGTACGTCTGTAACTTGACTTCATCCTCTTCATTTACATAGGACATACCCCAAGTAACCAATGGAATCATCTAGAGGGTAAACTCCCAAAAATTCTGTAACAGGGCCTTTGAGCCCGTATGCTCAGGCCCACTCCCACACTGTGGAGTGTACTTTCATTTTTAATAAATTTCTTTATTTCCTTCCCTGCTTTGTTTATGCGTTTTGTCCAATTATTTGTTCAAGACGCCAAGAACCTAGACATCCTCCACCAGTAATAGAGAGCTAGGCCTTTCAAATGACCTGACTCCTTTATCCCAGCCAGGTGTGTGCCCAACACTGAGAGGAAGAATAGGGAGGGGACGTTCAACCTGGCCCCCTGCTCTGCGTTAGCAGCATCTGGATGGGTCGGGGTGGATCTGGGGGTGTTCTACCCTGCTATTTGCTCCCAAAGAAGCTTTCCTGCTTTGCTAGGCTCACAGTTCTAAAGGCAAGAACAGCCCTAGTGGGATCTTTTATGGGTTTTAGAAAAGAATGAATAAGGGAAAAATTAAAAGATTACAGGTGTTAGAGTGAACCCCAAGTTTCTCCTCAAAGTATCAGTATTTCAGTATGTTCAGCTCTCTTATTCTTTAATTCTCTCTTTTAAAATTTAACTTCCTCATAGTTTCAGTAAATAACCTTTTCCACCACTTCTAATCAGTAGTTCACGTCTGTTCCCCTGATCCCCTGCCCCATCCTGATTCATCCTGGTCACCTGCTCCAGTCACCTGCTCTGGTCACCTGCTTTGACCCCTGCTTATCTGCTCTGAACTGCCTGTAGCCATCGTTCCCACTACAGTACTCACCCCACCACTCCGGCTCGTACCCCTCTAAAATAGTCAATCAGAATTAGACCAGACAGTGCGGTCTAACCCTAGCCAATAGGGGAATGACACAGCAGTAGGGGCAGCCTCTGTAAGGGCGTAAGTACCCCTTCCCCGACTTGTCCAGGTGTGCACTCGCCATTGTTCCATCTGTGAACCGCAACCTTCTACAGAAGTAAATTGCCTTCCTGAGGAAATTTATATTTGAGTGCTACTTCTTTTGTGGCATTGAAAGTTCTCCTTATAACAGAGGGCACCATAAAAACATCCCAGTAAAACACCTGTCTAGATGCTCATTGGAATGTAAATGGAGCCCAGGCTCCATCCCTTCACACCAGAACTAGTCTTCATCTTTGTGGTTCACTGCTCTCACACCACTCAGGAGGAAAACCACAGCTTCTCTGCTGGCTCCCCTTCTCTCACTTAGAATTTTTCACCAGAGTTTCAAAAAGAGTTGTCAGGGTCACTCCTAAGCCCAATGTAAGTGGTACAAAAAAGTAGAAAGTCATCAGACTCCTAGGCCGGGCACGGTGGCTCACGCCTGTAATCCCAGCACTTGAGGCCAAGGTGGGCAGATCACAAGATTAGGAGATCAAGATCATCTTGGTCAACATGATGAAACACCATCTCTCCTAAAATATGAAAAATTGGCCTGGTGTGGTGGTGTGTGCCCTTAGTCCCAGCTACTTTGGAGGCTGAGGCAGGGGAATTGCTTGAACCTGGGAGGCAGAGGTTGCAGTTAGCCAAGATCACATCACTGCACTCCAGCCTCGGTGACAGAGCAAGACTCTGAGACTCCATCTCAAAAACACAAAAAACAAGCAAACAAACAAAGTCATCAGACTCCTAAGGAGTGTCATTTAACCATGCAAACCCCTGATAAACTCCAGGGCCTCATCCTTGACTAACTCCACAGGGGAATTCTTACGTAAACTAAGATCCAAGAACTGCATCAAAAGAGAAATCAAGAGCCCTGGAGATGTTAGGATGAACCCTGGAGGTGCTAAGATGGGTTATTTGAAAAACCAAAAATAAAGTTAGATTCCATTCCTTTTCAGGGAAGAATCAAGACCCTTCCTTTCTTGCTGTTCAGAGTGAGGGTTGATAAGGGAAATTATTTCCTGGCGCCACTGGCTACTGCCCTGGGAAGGAAATCCGCTGGGTTGGTGGGAGGGAGGAAGGCAGGACCAGGCACTAACTCCCTCCACCGGATCCCCTCCCCAGACCCCTCGTCCCCACCCCCACCCCCGCCCTCCTAGAAAGGAGGAAGGTAGGGTAGGTGGCCACTTCCCTCTTCCTGCTCCAAGGGTGTGTCAGTGACAAGGAGCTGTGAAAAGAGAAGGAATCCCAAGGGCCCCTTGGAAAGAAGGGAGACCTTGAACCTGGGAGGCGAAGGTTGCAGTGAGCCAAGGGGCTTTGGGAAGCAAGGTTAGTACTGGGAAGACTGGAGACACCCAGTAGATAGTATACAGGGTTGCATTCAGCTGCAGTCGTATAAAATACATTCTTCTCTAAGGCTGGATACAAGCATTTAGAAGATTGGCCATTAAAAAGAAAACAGTATTAATATGATTAATAATCATGAGTGTCAGTAGTGTTGAAATTTTTCTGGAATCCTTTTCCAAGTTGCCTAATGCCCAGAGAAGGAAAATAACAGTGTTTAGGAGACATAAATTATAGAATTAGTGCAAGTAGCTATTGAGATGATGAGCCAAGGCTTGTAAATTGGTTTCGTTTTGGTTTTCCTAATTAGATGTTTGCGCCTGTGTGTGTGTGTGTGTGTGTGTGTGTGTGTGCGCGCGCACGCGCACGCACTCACATGTGGTTAATTTCATGACTTTTTTGCCTCTGGCTCTTCCTGATTAAAAACAAAAACACTTAAAATGGTAGGAAGTGGCATACACCCTTGATGGATCTGTGTTTATATTAATGAATTGGCTTCGTAAATTTAACTGGGACAAGGAAACTGTTAAGGACTGTATTTTTGCCTTTATTTAATATTTCGTGTATTCAACCAACTGTTATTGATTGCCTGTTTTGAACCAAGCCACGTGCTAGGATACAAAGGTTAACAAACACATTCCCTCCCCTCAAGGAATTCATTCATGGTCTAGTGAAATACGGAGATAGATAGAAAAGAAATAGAAAAGTAAATCAATAAAATGCATTGTGGAAAAAGTTGTGGTCATAGTGTGTACTATAGGCATATGAGGCTGCCTTTGTACAAACATACATAAAACTGCTTTTTAAATTATAAAAGACAGTACACAGGCCAGGCATGGTGGCTCACTCCTGTAATCCCAGCCCTTTGGGAGGCTGAGGCAGGTGGATCACCCGAAGCCAGGAGTTCGAGACTAGCCTGGCCAATGGGTGAAACCCCATCTCTACTAAAAATACACACACACAAAATTAGCCAGGCATGGTTGTGGGTGCCTCATCCCAAGTACTCTGGAGGCTGAGGCAGGCGAGTCACTTAAACCCAGGAGGCAGAGGTTGCAGTGAGCTGAGATCGTACCATTGCACTCCAGCCCTGGCAACAAATGTGAAACTGCGTCTAAAACAAAACAAAAAAAAAGGCAGCACATAGTACAAACTGCTTGGGGTTTTGTTGCTGTTTTTGTTTTACTACATCATATACCTTGGAGATCATTCCACCTAGTAGCTGAACATTTTAAACAGATCCCCTGGCTACAAGCAGTGAGTAGGATAAACTGGCAGAGCGGCAAGTGAGTTAGAGAGTTAGGGAGGGAGGGTGCTGTCAGAGTGTTACCATGAAGTGATCCCGATCCACAATCCAAGAGAGGGTTCTTGGATCTCTACAAGAAAGAATTCAGAAGCCCAGGCGTGGTGACCCATGCCTGTAATCCCAGCACGTTGGGAGGCCAAGGCAGGCAGATCACCTGAGGTCAGGAGTTTGAGACCAGCCTGGCCAACATGGTGAAACCCCGTCTGTACTAAAAATACAAAAATTAGCTGGACATGGTGGCACATGCCTGTAATCCCAGCTACTCGGGAGGCGGAGGCTGAGGCAGGAGAATCACTTGAACCCGGGAGGCGGGGGTTGTGGTGAGCTAAGATCATGCCGTTGTAATTGTACTCCAGCCTGGGCAACATGAGCCAAACTATGTCAAAAAAAAAAAAAAAAAAAAGAGAGAGAGAGAGAGAGAAAGAATTCAGGGCGAGCCCATGCAGTAAAGTGAAAGCAGAGAAATAAAAGAATGGCTACTCCATAGGCAGAACAGCCCTCAGGGCTGCCGGTTGCCCATTGTTATGGTTATTTCTTGATGATATGCTAAACAAGGGATGGATTATTCATGCCTCCCATTTTTAGACCCTGTAGGGTAACTTTCTGACGTTGCCATGGCATTTGTAAACTGTCATGGTGCTGGTGAGAGTGTAGCAGTGAGGATGACCAGAGGTCGCTCTCGTGGCCATCTTAGTTTTGGTGGATTTTGGCTGGCTCCTTTACTGTAAGCTGTTTTATCAGCAAGGTCTTTATGACCTGTATTATGTGCCCACCTCCTGTCTCATCCTGTGACTTAGAATGCCTTAACTGTCTGGGAATGCAGCCCAGTAGGTTTCAACCTTATTTTACCCAGCTCCTATTTAAGATGAAGTTGCTCTGGTTCGCATGCCTCTGACAGCATCTTCATGCCTTGTGCCTGGTTGAGAAAGGGAGACCTCTAGGCTGCTGCTGGATCTAGTGGAGATTCACTCGATCTCAAATTCCTCTACAGTTTTTCTAATGGAAGAGAAAGGTGGTGTTATTGCTGCTGGGATGCTACCTGGAAGTTATTTTATTTATGCCACAGATATGGTGGGCTAAGGACTGTGCCAATGTTCAATAAGTCACTGCTGATTCTCCACAAATTATTGTGACAAGTACAGTTGATTGTAAGGCTTAAATCTAGCTGTGTAAGTCCATAGGACGGTGTGAAGCATCTGCATTTCTGTTATGTAGTTATTAGGAAAAAGGATGTTAGGGCCTTAAAAATTGCCATTGTTAACGTCTTCCAACTTGTGTTCAACTCTAAGATTTTATAATTGTATTTTTCCAGTTGAAAACAACTTTGATATTGGTACTCTAAATAAATACCGTTGATCTGGAAGAGAGGGTAAAGTTTAGGGAGAGGACATCTCTTAGCTTTGTATTTAAAATTTTTTTTACAAATGTGATTCATGGGCTGGGCATGGGGGCTCACACCTGTAATCCCAGCACTTTGGGAGGCCAATGCAGGCGGATCATTTGAGGCTAGGAGTTCGAGAGCAGCCTGGCCAACATGGTGAAACCCCATCTCTACTAAACATACAAAAATTAGCTAGGTGTGGTAGCACACACCTGTAATCCCAGCTACTCGGGAGGCTGAGGCGGAGGTTGCAGTGAGCCAAGATTATACCCCTGCAATTCAGCATGGACAACAGAACCAGACTTCATCTCAAAAGCAAAACAAAACAAAATGTGATTCATAATGCTGGGTTTGTAACTATAGTATTTATCTAGCAAAAACTTACTCCCTTTCTTTCCTTCCTTCCTTCCTTCCTTCCTTCCTTCCTTTTCCTTCCTTCTCTTTCTCTCTCTTTCTTTCTTTCTTTTCTTTCTTTCTTTTCTTTTTTCCTGTTTTTGGCTTTGACCAGTTGAAACTGCAAAGCTTACCAGTAGAGTAGTGTACTGGTCAGTTTCCATGGTAAACTCTTCCCACGGCTGGTAGGGTGACGAACTTGTTCTGGTTTGCCAGGGACTTTCCCAGTTTTAGCCCTGAATCCCAGGAAAGTCCTCATTCCCTAGAATATAGGTTGATTGGTCACCATAATGGGTGAGAGAGAGAGAGAAAAATGTATTATCTCACAGTTCTAGAGGACAGAAATAGAAAGTTAAGGTATGAGCAGGACTCTACTCTTTTGATGGCCCTAGATAATCTGTTGCCTGTCTTTCCTTAGCTTCGGGTTTCACAGATAATCTTTGGCGTTCCTTAGCTTGCAACTGTATAACTCCAATCTCTACCTCTATCATCCCATGGTATTCTTTTTTTTTTTTTCTTTTTCTTTTTGAGACAGAGTTTCCCTCTGTTGCCCAAGCTGGAGTGCAATGGCATGATCTCTGTTAACCACCACCTCCACCGCCCGGGTTCAAGAGATTCTCCTGCCTCAGCCTCCCAAGTAGCTGGGGTTACAGGCATGTGCCACCATACCCAGCTATTTTTTTTTTTTTTTTGTATTTTTAGTAGAGACGGGGTTTCTCCATGTTGATCAGGCTTGTCTTGAACTCCCTACCTAAGGCGATCCGCCCACTTTGGCCTCCCAAAGTGCTGGGATTACAGGCGTGAGCCACCATGCCCAGCCAACCTCATTGATTTAATTTAACTAAAACATCTGCAACAATCTTATTTCCAGATGAGGTTACATTCTGACATACTGGAGGTTAGTACCTCAACCTATTTATTCTTTCTTTTTGAGATAGAGTTTCGCTCTTGTTGCCAAGGCTGGAGTGCAATGGGGTGATCTCGGCTCATTGCAACCTCTACCTCCCAGGTTTAAGCAATTCTCCTGCCTCAGCCTCCAAGTAGCTGGGATGACAGGCATGTGCCACCACGCCTAGCTAATTTTTTTGTATTTTTAGTAGAGATGGGGTTTCTCCATGTTGGCCAGACTAATCTTGAACTCCTGACCTCAGGTGATCCACCTGCTTCTGCCTCCCAGAGTGCTGGGATTACAGGCATGAGCCACCATGCCTGGCCTTAATTCTTTTACCACATAATCTGTAATTGAAACACTATGTAAACAAATAATAAATAAACAAGCTGTTGCCAGCTGTAGAATCAACTAACTCAATTAAAAAGTGTTTTGTAGAATTATTTCTGAGTGGCGAAAATGGGAGTAAATTTTTATTTTCTTTACTTCTATTTTCCTGTATTGCTTGTTTTGTTTTTGTTTTTTGTTTTAAGGATCATACCATTTTTACATTTTGACAATTAATGATGGATCCAGATTTGCAGAGAAATGAAGAGAATGAGGTTATTCCATTTGCATTGGGAGAATGATCACTGGGAGCGGAGAAGTAGGATTGGACACAATGGCACAAGTGTAAAGACAAGATGGGGCCCAGCCAGGAACTGGCAGTAAGGCCAGGCGTGAGCCGGAGAAAGGAAACTCTCAAATGGAACAGAGATTCTCCACTCCACCATCCGCACGTGTGTCCCACTTGTTTCTGGGAACAAAAGAATTCTGTGGTCAAGTAAATCTTGGACAACACTCCTTCTTGGTGAGTTACAATGCACCCATCTTCATTTTATTTTATTTTCATTTTTAATTTTATGGAGATGAAGTCTCACTATGTTGCCCAGGCTGGGCTTGAACTACTGGCTTCAAGCAATCCTCCTGCCTCAGCCTCCCAAAGTGCTGGGGTTACAGGTATGAGCTACTGTGCCCGGCCTATAATGCACATATCTGAGAAATCCTGCAGTGCAGAAATCTGTGCAGCCCAGGATTTCCCAGGCTAATCTGGATTCAGGACCTATTACATCTATTTAGAGTTGGTGTTTTACTCTGGTCTAGTCCAACTCCCCCATTTTATAGATACGAAAATGGAGGCAGACCAGGCGTGGTGGCTCACATCTGTAATCCCAGCACTTTGGGAGGCCAAGGCAGTTGGTTTATGAGGTCAAGAGTTCAAGACCAGCCTGGTCTACATGGTAAAACCCCATCTCTACAAAAAATTAACCGGGTATGGTGGTGTGCGTCTGTAATCCCAGCTGCTTGGAATGCTGAGAAAGGAGAATTCCTTGAACCCAGGAGGTAGAGGTTGAAGTAAGCTGTGATTGAGCCGCTGCCATCCAGCCTGGGTGACAGAGCAAGACTCTATCTAAAAAAAAATAATAATAAAGAAGAAGAAGAAGAAAATGGAGGCAGAGATGTGAATGGAGGTCACATAACCAATTAGAGGCAGAGCTGGGATGAAAACCCAGGCCTCGTGGACTCCTGGTCATTGATTTGACACCACACCTTTGTTTCCTGCAGTTCTTCCTGCTCAGGGTTGGCACAGATCTGTTGGGAGCATTGAGGAAGAGAAAGATAGGACATCCCCTTAGGATTTAAAGAAGTAGGCTTCAAGCTGCAGTTGAAGCAATAGAAGTATTTTTGGGGGACTAGTTGGGGTTTTTTTTGGTAGCTATGATAACTCTCAAGTAACTTAAATTTTTATTCTCTTGGTTACTCCTTTATAATGCACACTTGGCAGAGTTTTGGGCAGGAGAAATAGCAGTTTGTATTTTTTTTTTTTACTCTTTTGTTTTTGAGACTCACGCAGTCGCTTAGGGTGGAGTGCAGTGGTGTATCTTGATTCACTGCAGTCTCCACCTCTTGGGGTCAAGGGATTCTCAGGCTTCAGCATCCTGAGTAGCTGGCATGGTGGCACATGCCTGTAGTCCCAGCTACCCAGGAGGCTGAGGCAGGAGAATCTCTTGAACCCAAAAGGTAGAGGTTGTAGTGAGCCGAGATCACCCCACTGCTCTCCAGACTGGGCGACAGAGCAAGACTTGATCTAAAAAAAAACAAAAAACCTTCAGGTGTTCTGAATTAGACATCTTGCACCTAATTCCTATTCAGTTAAAGACCTAAATCATGATCTCTGACTTACCTGGATATTTGAAAGATTAATTTGCTGTGGTGATACCATAGTAGAGTCACAAAATCACGCCCTACCATGCCACAGCCACCTGAAGGAAATTAGGTAATATGCAAAAGAAATTGACCATACTGTCGTCCTTTTAGTGACTCTCCTAATTTTATTTCTCTGAAAACTTGCAGAGAAACTTGAGTACGTTTGCCTTAGGTGGATGCTTGTTTTTTTATTGATATGAAAATCAGTAAGAGGAAATGGAGTTTTTTGGCCTGTTAAGGAGGGGCAGCCACTGTAAACACAGTTCAGTGCAAATTCACAGTGTTAGAATGTTGAAGTGTGTATAATGATTTTGCAAAGTTTTCTGCAAGGCTGAAACAGTGTGCAATTAGGGCTAGGATTAGATATATCGTCATGTATGTTTGAGCAGGAAACGCAGAAACTCTAAACTCTAATGTACTACAACTGCTTTTTTTTTTTTTTGAGACTGAGTCTTGCTCTGTCACCCAGGCTGGAGTGCAGTGGTGCAATCTTTGCTCACTACAACCTCTACCTCCCAGGTGCAAGTGATTCTCCTGCCTCAGGCTCCTGAGTAGCTGGGATTACAGGAACGTGCCACCATGCCCAGCTAATTTTTGTATTTTTATAGAGAGGGGGTTTCACCATGTTGGCCAGGATGATCTCAAACTCCTGAACCCAAATGATCCATCTGCCTCAGCCTCCAAAAGGGCTGGCATTACAGGAGTGAGCCACTGCACCCAGCAACAATTGCAATTTGATATGCTGGATAATTCACTCTGGTTACTGTTCATCAACCTGAGGTTTAAGTTTACAGTTCCACAGCTCTTTACTGGAAACTCTTGGGCTATGTGTTATGGAATTTAGAATTTTTTCAGAAATATGTTGCATTTGCTGTATGTTATGACATAATACCTCCCAGAAAGACTTGGAGTGACATCCTATAAATAAGCACATCAATACATCCCGGTAAAATGTATGACTATTTATACTAAGTAAAAGAAATAATAATCATAAACAGACTTACATTATCTCGGGTCAGATTTTGCTGCCAAATTAGTTTGGGCATCAAACTTTTAGTTTCAGAGACAAAACTGACATTTTAGAATTGTGTTATGGGATTGTGGACCCATGTAACCCTCCTACCTATAATTCCTAAAAGCAAGCAACTGCATGAACCAGTCCCATGAGTAGCTGTGATTCTAGGAGTCAAGAATCCGGATCTGGGCGGGAACGAATTGCCAACATGCCCTTGGCAAAGCAGAGATCTTTTGACTACAAGTTACATACCTAAGTAATAGATATCGGTAATTGATGAAGAAGATGATGTGCTCTTAATGTCCACATTTGATTTCTAGTCATTTTGCTTCTGAGTCTTGGCTACCTGAGGAAAGAAGTCTCCAATAGGTGCATACAGGAATATAGAGAATACTTTCTTCTGCCTGGGTATGATGGCTCACACCTGTAATTCCAGGACTTTGGGAGGCCTAGGTGGCCAGCATACTTGAGGTTGAAAGTTCGAGACCAGCCTGGCCAACATGGCTAAACCCTGTCTCTACTAAAAATATAAAAATTAGCTGGGCATGGTGGCAGACACCTATAATCCCTGCTACAGCTACTCGGTAGACGGAGGCTTGAGAATAGCTTGAACTTGGGAGGTGGAGGTTGCAGTGAGCTGAATCGTGCCTCTACTCCAGCTGGGCAACACAGAGAGACTCTGTCTAAAAAAAAAAAAGAGAGAGAGAGAACTTTCTGTTTCCTCATAGGCCAGTTCTCTCTGGCACGTGAATTGAACATCACATCCTTCCACACACAGTGAATCTGTCCGTAATAAAAGGTTGTTAGCTGGGAGTTTTTAGAGTATATAAGTGGGGCCTGAAAACACCAGGTAGGAGCTAATACATCTTTGCTGGTTACTTTCTCTGGCTGTCCAGCAGACAGAAACTCTGAATCATCTCCAGGGCGCAGCTGCAAGCAACAGACAACCAGTATCTCCCAAGTGAGTTTGAAAGGATCTTGTTACCCAGCATCCTAAGGGGGCTGTAGCCTTGGGAACCACAGGCAGGAATAATTAATTCAGCTCCTCGGTTAGTGACTCTTCAGTTCAAGATGGAATTTATTTGCAGGCATGGCTCCTTTGCAGTTGCCAAACCCATGCTCGAGACACACTCCTTCTCCTGGAAGGTTAACGTGGCTCCTGTGGCTGTTTCATCCATGAGGGGCAGTGAGGACCATGCTCTCCAAACAGGCCACACCTGGACTGCCTCTGTTTCTGTCTCCTGGGATTCTAATCAGCAAATGAGCAACAAAGCAACCCAGACAGTGCGGTTCGTAAGATGGCTTGAGAGCTGGGTGAGTGGCTGTTTGTTTTTCCCTTGCAGTAGATATGTATCAGTGAAGGAACCTGTAGAACATTCTTGACAGGAACATTTAGTCATATGAAGTCAAGAAATTAATGTTTAAGCTGGGCGGGGTGGCTCACGCCTGTAATCTCAACACTTTGGGAGGCCAAGGTGAGTGGATCACCTGAGGTCAGGGAGTCAAGATCAGCCTGGCCAACACGGTGAAACCCCGTCTCTACTAAAAATACAAAAATTACCTGGGCATGGTGGCACATGCTTGTAGTCCTAGCTACTTGGGAGTCTGCGGCAGGAGAATCACCTGAACCTGGGTGACAGAGATTGCAGTGAGCCAAGATCGCACCACTGCACTCTAGCCTGGGTGACAGTGAGACTCCATCTCAAAAAAAAAAAGAAAGAAATTAATGTTTTTGGATCAGCAGAGACCATGACCATATTGAAAAACCAATATTGGCCGGGCGCGGTGGCTCACGCCTGTAATCCCAGCACTTTGGGAGGCCGAGGCGGGTGGATCACGAGGTCAAGAGATCGAGACCATCCTGGTCAACATGGTGAAACCCCGTCTCTACTAAAAATACAAAAAATTAGCTGGGCATGGTGGCGCGTGCCTGCAGTCCCGGCTGAGGCAGGAGAATTGCCTGAACCCAGGAGGCGGAGGTTGCAGTGAGCCGAAATCGCGCCATTGCACTCCAGCCTGGGTAACAAGAGCGAAACTCCGTCTCAAAAAAAAAAAAAAAAAAAAAAAAAAGAAAAACCAATATTTTACTTTTGACTTATTCATATAATTATATTTTGACTGGGCACAGTGCTGTGATTACATGCCTATAATCCCAGCAGTTTGGGAGGCCAAGGTGGACAGATCACTTGAGCTAAGAAGTTCAAGACCAGCCTGGGCAACATGGTGAAACTCCTTCTCTATAAAAAATAGAAAAAATTAGCTGGAAGTGGTCAGTGTGCCTGTAGTCCCAGCTACCTGGGAAGCTGAGGTGGGAGGATCACCTCAGCCCAGGAAGTGAAGGCTGCAGTGAGCTGTGATTGTACCACTGTACTCCAGCCTGGGTGATAGACTGAGGCCCTGTCTCAAAAATGGAAGGAAGGAAGGAAGGAAGGAAGGAAGGAAGGAAGGAAGGAAGGA